>NC_079189.1:19528445-19862195 GCF_029499605.1 Hyla sarda
CGGCGTCACTTACCCGTCCGAGGGGTGTCCCGAGCGGTCCCGGCGGCGAGCGGTGTCCTCCAGGCGGTCCCGGCGGCGCTGCGTCCCGGAGGTGAGTTTCCGGCAGCAGTGCGGCATCTTCATTGGCAGCAGTGAGATCGCCGTAAAGCGATCTCACTGCTGCCTCTGGGACTTTCAAAACTGCAACTCCCAGCATGCCCAGACAGCTTTTGGCTTTCTGGGCATGCTGGGAGTTGTAGTTTTGCAACATCTGGAGGTCCTCAATTTGGAGACCACTGTATAATGGTCTCCAATCTGTGCTCTTCCAGATGTTGCAAAACTACAAATCTCAGCATGCTCAGTCTATCCAGGCATGCTGGGAGTTGTAGTTCTCTAACATCTGGAAGAGCACAGATTGGAGACCATTATACAGTGGTCTCCAAACTGTGGACCTCCAGATGTTGCAAAACTACAACTCCCAGCATGCCCAGACTGCCCAAGCATGCTGGAAGTTGTAGTTCGGCAACATCTGATCCTTCAGATATTGCCGAACTACAACTTCCAGCATGCCTGGGCAGTCTAGGCATGCTGGGAGTTGTAGTTTTGCAACAACTGGAGGCACACTAGTTGGGAAACATTGTCCGTTTCCTACCTCAGTGCCTCCAGCTGTTGCAATTGTTGCAAAACTATAACTCCCAGCATGCACTGACAGACCATGCATACTGGGAGTTGTAGTTTTGCAACAGCTGGATGCACACTGGTTTGGAAACACTAAGTTTGGTTGCAAAACACTTGAAAGTTTATTACTTAACTTAGTGTTTCCAAACCAGTGTTCCTCCAGCTGTTGCAAAACTACAACTCCCAGCATGCACGGACAGCCAAAGGGCATGCTCGGAGTTTGCAACAGCTGGATGTTTGCCCCCTCCCCCCAATGTGAATGTACAGGGTACACTCACATGGGCGGAGGTTTACAGTGAGTGCTGCAAGTTTGAGATGGCGCAAATTTTGCGCTGCAGCTCAAACTTCCAGCGGCAAACCTGCTGTGAACCTCTGCCCATGTGACTGTACCCTAAAAACACTACACTACACTGACACTAACCTAAAATAAAAAGTAAAAAACACTACATATACACATACCCCTACACAGACCCCCCTCCCCAAAAAAATGAAAAACGTCTGGTACGCTACTGTTTCCAAAACGGAGCCTCCAGCTGTTGCAAAATAATAACTCCCAGTATTGCCGGACAGCCATTGACTGTCCAGGCATGCTGGGAGTTTTGCAACAGCTGGAGGCACCCTGTTTGGGAATCATTGGCGTAGAATACCCCTATGTCCACCCCTATGCAAATCCCTAATTCAGGCCTCAAATGCGCATGGCGCTCTCTCACTTTGGAGCCCTGTCGTATTTCAGGGCAACAGTTTTGGGACACATATGGGGTATCGCCGTACTCGGGAGAAATTGCTTTACAAATTTTGGGGGGCTTTTTCTTCTTTAACCCCTTATGAAAAGGTGAAGTTGGGGTCTACACCAGCATGTTAGTGTAAAAAAATAAATTTTTTACACTAACATGCTGGTGTTGCCCTATACTATTCATTTTCACAAGAGGTAAAAGGGAAAAAAGACCCTCTAAATTTGTAATTCAATTTCTCCCGAGTACGGAGATACCCCATATGTGGGCGCAAAGTGCTCTGGGGGCGCACAACAAGGCCCAGAAGGGAGAGTGCGCCATGTACATTTGAGGTGATTTGTACAGGGGTGGCTGATTGTTACAGCAGTTCTGACAAACGCGAAACAATAAATATCCATATGTGACCCCATTTTGGAAACTACACCCCTCACGGAATGTAATAAGGGGTGCAGTGAGAATTTACACCCCACTGGTGTATGACAGATTTTTTGAACAGTGCTCTGTGATAATGAAAAATATTTTTTTTTATTTGCACAGTCCACTGTTTCAAATATCTGTCAAACGCCAGTGGGGTGTAAATGCTCACTGCACCCCTTATTAAATTCCATGAGGGGTGAAGTTTCCAAAATTGGGTCACATGTGGGGGGGTCCACTGTTCTGGCACCATAGGGGCTTCCTAAATGGGACATGCCCCCCAAAAACCCTTTCAGAAAAACTCACTCTCCAAAATCCCATTGTCGCTCCTTCCCTTCTGAGCCCTCTACTGCGCCCGCCGAACACTTTACATAGACATATGAGGTATTTCCTTACTCGAGAGAAATTGGGTTACAAATTTTAGGGTGATTTCTTTCCTTTTACCCCTTGTAAAAATTCCAAAATTGGGTCTACAAGAAAATGCGAGTGTAAAAAATCAAGATTTAGAATTTTCTCCTTCACTTTGCTGCTATTCCTGTGAAACACCTAAAGGGTTAAAACACTTACTGAATGTCATTTTGAATACTTTGGGGGGTTTAGTTTTTATAATGGGGTCATTTATGGGGTATTTCTAATATGAAGACCCTTAAAATCCACTTCAAACCTGAACTGGCCCCTGAAAAATTACGATTTTGAAAATCTTGAGAAAAATTGGAAAATTGCTGCTGAACTTTGAAGCCCTCTGGTGTCTTCCAAAAGTAAAAACTTGTCAATTTTTTTATGCAAACACAAAGTAGACATATTGTATATGTGAATCAATATGTAATTTATTTGGAATATCCATTTTCCTTTCAAGCAGAGACTTTCAAGTTAGAAAAATGCTAAATTTTCTAAATTTTCATGAAATTTTTAGATTTTTTACCAAGAAAGGATGCAAATATCAGTGAAATTTTTACCAATAACATAAAGTAGAATATGTCACGAAAAAACAATCTTGGAATCAGAATGATAAGTAAAAGCATTCCAGAGTTATTAATGTTTAAAATGACAGTGGTCAGATTTTCAAAAAATGCCCAGGTCCTGAACTGGTTAAAGTGTACCTGTCATCAACAAAAACTTTTTATATAATGTAGATAATACCATTATATGTATATTTTTGTCCCTGCAGCTATTGCCTGTGTGTCTCTATGAGGAGTCCAAATACAGAAAGTGAGGGTGGACAAGCAGGGCTCTGTGACTTGCTAAGGGCTCACACATCAGAATGATTGACAAGCCAGAAGCCTGCACAGATCCCTTCTTGTCCCGCCCTCACTTCCTGTATTTGGACTCCTCATAGAGATACACAAGCAATAGCTGCAGGGACAGCACTTTTTTACCCAAAAATATGCAATTTTTTTTAACCAATGTGTATTACAAATATACATATAATGGTATTATCTACATTATATAAAATGTTTTTGTTGACAGCAGGTACATTTTAACCCCTTAAGGACCAGGCCATTTTACACCTTAGGACCAGAGCGTTTTTTGCACATCTGACCACCGTCACTTTAAGCCTTAATAGCTCTAAGATGCTTTTACTGAATATTCTGATTCTGAGATTGTTTTTTCGTGACATATTCTACTTTATTTTGGTGGTAAATTTTCGGCGTTACTTGCATCCTTTTTTTGTGAAAAATTCCCAAATTTCATGAAAATTTTGCATTTTTCTAACTTTGAAGCTCTCTGCTTGTAAGGAAAATGGATATTCCACATAAATTTTATTTTTATTCACAAAAACAATATGTCCCCTTTATGTTGGCATCATAAAATGGAATATTTTTACTTTTTTTTTTAAAAATTAGAGGGCTTCAAAGTAGAGCAGCAATTTTCTAAAATGTCATAAAAATTGCTAAATCTGAAGGTACAGATGTAACAGAACTACAACTCCCAGCATGCCTGGGCAGTCTAGGCATGCTGAGAGTTGTAGTTTGGCAACATCTGGAGGGCTACAGTTTGGGCACCACTGTAACAGTGGTCCCCAAACTGTGACCCTCCAGATTTTGCAAAACTACAACTCCCAGCATGCCCAGACAGCCTTTGGCTGTCTGCGCATGCTGGGAGTTGCAGTTCGGCCTTCCTAGTGGTTGCCACAGTAAAAATCACTTTACTTTCAGTTTCATTTCTCAAGTTTTCATTTCGCTTCTTTCATTTTCAAAAAGGCCTCTGCAAAATGAAAGAAGTGATCTGATTGGTTGCTATGGGCAACTGGGAAACATTTCCTCTGCACAGGTATTGATAAATCTCGCCCAAAGACTTGACCCTTGACTTGGAATTACACAATAATTTATATATTAATAACGTTAGCCTTCAAAAAATTCTAATCTGATGGGTCAGCTATAACATTTAAACAGTACAAGGAGCTTAATAAAATCTGTAAAAATGTAATAAAAACAGCAAAAATTCAAAATGAGAGACAGGTGGCCAAAGAAAGCAAAACTAATCCTAAATATTTTTTTAGATATATAAATACAAAAAAACCAAGGACAGAGCATGTAGGACCCCTTAATAATGATAATGGGGAGGTTGTCACGGGCGATCAAGAGAAGGCGGAGCTACTGAATGGGTTCTTTAGTTCTGTATACACTATGGAAAAAGGAGCTGACATTGGTCAGGTCAGTGCTGGTAACACATCATGTAATGTACTGAACTGGCTTAATGTAGAGATGGTACAAGGTAAGTTAAGTAAATTAAATGTAATCAAATCTCCAGTACCGGATGGACTACACCCAAGAGTTCTTAGAGAGGTAAGTTCAGTAATATCTGTACCCTTGTTCATGATATTTAGAGATTCTCTGGTGTCTGGTATTGTGCCAAGGGACTGGTGCAAGGCTAATGTGGTACCAATCTTCAAGAAGGGCTCTAGGTCTTCGCCAGGCAATTATAGACCGGTAAGTCTAACGTGCATTGTGGGTAAATTGTTTGAAGGACTTATAAGGGATTACATACAGGAATACATAGGGGATAATTGTATTATAAGTGATAGCCAGCATGGGTTTACTAAGGATAGAAGTTGTCAAACCAATCTAATTTGCTTTTATGAAGAGGTGAGTAGAAGCCTTGACAGAGGAATGGCTGTGGATATAGTGTTTCTGGATTTTGCCAAAGCGTTTGATAATGTCCCTCACAGACGTCTGACAGGTAAGTTAAGGTCTTTGGGCTTGAAAACTTTAGTTTGTAACTGGATAGAACACTGGCTCATGGATCGTACCCAGAGAGTGGTGGTCAATGATTCATACTCTGATTGGTCCCCGGTTATTAGTGGTGTACCCCAAGGTTCAGTACTGGGCCCGCTGTTGTTTAATTTATTTATCAATGATATAGAGGATGGCATTAACAGCTCTGTTTCTATCTTTGCAGATGACACCAAGCTTTGTAGCACGGTACAGTCTGTAGAGGATGTGTATAGGTTACAAGATGACTTGGATAGACTAAGTGTCTGGGCATCCACTTGGCAAATGAGGTTCAATGTGGATAAATGTAAAGTTATGCATCTGGGTACTAATAACCTGCATGCGTCGTATGTCTTAGGGGGGATTAAACTGGCAGAGTCACTGGTAGAGAAGGATCTGGGTGTACTTGTAGATCACAGACTACAGAATAGCATGCAATGTCAATGCTGCTTCCAAAGCTGGCAGGATATTGTCATGTATAAAAAGAGGCATGGACTCAAGGGACAGGGACATTATACTCCTCCTTTATAAAGCATTGGTACGGCCTCACCTGGAATATGCTGTTCAGTTTTGGTCGCCTGTTCATAAAAGGGACACTGCGGAGTTGGAAAGGGCGCAGAGACATGCGACTAAACTAATATGGGGCATGGAACATCTTAGCTATGAGGAGCGATTAAAGGAGTTACAATTGTTTAGTCTTGAGAAGAGACGTTTAAGGGGGATATGATAAATGTATATAAGTATATAAATGGCCCATACAAAAATTTATGGAGAAAAACTGTTCCAGGTTAAACCCCCCCCCCCCCCAAAGGACGAGGGGGCACTCCCTCCGTCTGGAGAAGAAAAAGTTTAGTCTAAAGGGGTGACACGCCTTCTTTACCGTGAGGACTGTGAATTTATGGAATGGTCTACCTCAGGAACTGGTCACAGCAGGAACAATTAACAGCTTTAAAACAGGGTTAGATACATTCCTGGAACAAAATAACATTAATGCTTATGCAGAATTATAAAACTACATCCCTTCCCCTTATCCCCTTACACCCTTCACTTCAATTCCCTGGTTGAACTTGATGGACGTATGTCTTTTTTCAACCATACTAACTATGTAACTATGTAACGTTTACAAAAAAAAAAAAATCTGTTCACCTTATTTATTTTCATGGAGACGCAGATACACACTCTGGGTATGGAGAAAAAATCCAATCTTCTAGCAGAAAAAGTGTATTTACCATTGGTGATGAGCGGCATTGGCCATATTTGACTTTGACATATTTCGCGAATATATGGACGAATATTTGTCCTATATTTGTTAATTCCGCTTATTCGTTATATACATTGTGCATTTGCGTATTCATTGCATATTCGCGTAATCGCCTATGCGCGGATTCGAGGAAAAAAACAGTGAGGGGGTGGGCAACATTACTATTGGTTTCTATAAATGTTGATAACCTCTGACAAATGCATTTGCATCATTCTCATTGGCCCACAAGCTAAAAGAAGGAATATGTGAATATGCAAAATATTCACACTCCACAGTCTCATGCAGTAACTAGTATTGGAGCATTCTTAAGACCTCAAGCTGGAAGATGATGATCACAGTCATGTGTTCTGTGAAAAAAAAAAAAAGAATATTCGTAATTTCAAATATATAGCGAATATATTTGCAATATTTGCAAATTCGTGATAAAAATTTGAAATGCGAATATTCACGCTCAACACTATTTACATATCCCAGTGTGATCTGAAGTAGTGTCCACTGGGTGATGACTGGAAGCCATAAATGACATAGAATATACAGACCTCAGAGATCATCGAGAGATCGTCGAGATGAACATCATAGTTGCTCTCTTTAAATGTTCTGCCTGATTATTAATCCTGGCTGCGATTGACGGCTAGGTCTGACTGCCGATCTCCTGCGCAATGTCCCGCAGTGCAGGGAATTTGCATGATGTACCAATATATGTTGTTGTGGGAACATACAAACCCTGTACAAAGGGACTGGCGCAGGGCGAATGTGGTGCCAATCTTCAAGAAGGGCTCTAGGTCTTCGCCAGGCAATTATAGACCGATAAGTCTAACGTGCATTGTGGGTAAATTGTTTGAAGGACTTATAAGGGATTACATACAGGAATACATAGGGGATAATTGTATTATAAGTGATAGCCAGCATGGGTTTACTAAGGATAGAAGTTGTCAAACCAATCTAATTTGCTTTTATGAAGAGGTGAGTAGAAGCCTTGACAGAGGAATGGCTGTGGATATAGTGTTTCTGGATTTTGCCAAAGCGTTTGATAATGTCCCTCACAGACGTCTGACAGGTAAGTTAAGGTCTTTGGGCTTGAAAACTTTAGTTTGTAACTGGATAGAACACTGGCTCATGGATCGTACCCAGAGAGTGGTGGTCAATGATTCATACTCTGATTGGTCCCCGGTTATTAGTGGTGTACCCCAAGGTTCAGTACTGGGCCCGCTGTTGTTTAATTTATTTATCAATGATATAGAGGATGGCATTAACAGCTCTGTTTCTATCTTTGCAGATGACACCAAGCTTTGTAGCACGGTACAGTCTGTAGAGGATGTGTATAGGTTACAAGATGACTTGGATAGACTAAGTGTCTGGGCATCCACTTGGCAAATGAGGTTCAATGTGGATAAATGTAAAGTTATGCATCTGGGTACTAATAACCTGCATGCGTCGTATGTCTTAGGGGGGATTAAACTGGCAGAGTCACTGGTAGAGAAGGATCTGGGTGTACTTGTAGATCACAGACTACAGAATAGCATGCAATGTCAATGCTGCTTCCAAAGCTGGCAGGATATTGTCATGTATAAAAAGAGGCATGGACTCAAGGGACAGGGACATTATACTCCTCCTTTATAAAGCATTGGTACGGCCTCACCTGGAATATGCTGTTCAGTTTTGGTCGCCTGTTCATAAAAGGGACACTGCGGAGTTGGAAAGGGCGCAGAGACATGCGACTAAACTAATATGGGGCATGGAACATCTTAGCTATGAGGAGCGATTAAAGGAGTTACAATTGTTTAGTCTTGAGAAGAGACGTTTAAGGGGGATATGATAAATGTATATAAGTATATAAATGGCCCATACAAAAATTTATGGAGAAAAACTGTTCCAGGTTAAACCCCCCCCCCCCCCAAAGGACGAGGGGGCACTCCCTCCGTCTGGAGAAGAAAAAGTTTAGTCTAAAGGGGTGACACGCCTTCTTTACCGTGAGGACTGTGAATTTATGGAATGGTCTACCTCAGGAACTGGTCACAGCAGGAACAATTAACAGCTTTAAAACAGGGTTAGATACATTCCTGGAACAAAATAACATTAATGCTTATGCAGAATTATAAAACTACATCCCTTCCCCTTATCCCCTTACACCCTTCACTTCAATTCCCTGGTTGAACTTGATGGACGTATGTCTTTTTTCAACCATACTAACTATGTAACTATGTAACGTTTACAAAAAAAAAAAAATCTGTTCACCTTATTTATTTTCATGGAGACGCAGATACACACTCTGGGTATGGAGAAAAAATCCAATCTTCTAGCAGAAAAAGTGTATTTACCATTGGTGATGAGCGGCATTGGCCATATTTGACTTTGACATATTTCGCGAATATATGGACGAATATTTGTCCTATATTTGTTAATTCCGCTTATTCGTTATATACATTGTGCATTTGCGTATTCATTGCATATTCGCGTAATCGCCTATGCGCGGATTCGAGGAAAAAAACAGTGAGGGGGTGGGCAACATTACTATTGGTTTCTATAAATGTTGATAACCTCTGACAAATGCATTTGCATCATTCTCATTGGCCCACAAGCTAAAAGAAGGAATATGTGAATATGCAAAATATTCACACTCCACAGTCTCATGCAGTAACTAGTATTGGAGCATTCTTAAGACCTCAAGCTGGAAGATGATGATCACAGTCATGTGTTCTGTGAAAAAAAAAAAAAGAATATTCGTAATTTCAAATATATAGCGAATATATTTGCAATATTTGCAAATTCGTGATAAAAATTTGAAATGCGAATATTCACGCTCAACACTATTTACATATCCCAGTGTGATCTGAAGTAGTGTCCACTGGGTGATGACTGGAAGCCATAAATGACATAGAATATACAGACCTCAGAGATCATCGAGAGATCGTCGAGATGAACATCATAGTTGCTCTCTTTAAATGTTCTGCCTGATTATTAATCCTGGCTGCGATTGACGGCTAGGTCTGACTGCCGATCTCCTGCGCAATGTCCCGCAGTGCAGGGAATTTGCATGATGTACCAATATATGTTGTTGTGGGAACATACAAACCCTGTACAAAGGGACTGGCGCAGGGCGAATGTGGTGCCAATCTTCAAGAAGGGCTCTAGGTCTTCGCCAGGCAATTATAGACCGATAAGTCTAACGTGCATTGTGGGTAAATTGTTTGAAGGACTTATAAGGGATTACATACAGGAATACATAGGGGATAATTGTATTATAAGTGATAGCCAGCATGGGTTTACTAAGGATAGAAGTTGTCAAACCAATCTAATTTGCTTTTATGAAGAGGTGAGTAGAAGCCTTGACAGAGGAATGGCTGTGGATATAGTGTTTCTGGATTTTGCTAAAGCGTTTGATACTGTCCCTCATGGACGTCTGACGGGTAAGTTAAGGTCTTTGGGTTTGGAAACTTTAGTTTGTAACTGGATTGAACACTGGCTCATGGATCGTACCCAGAGAGTGGTGGTCAATGATTCGAACTCTGATTGGTCCCCGGTAATTAGAGGTGTACCCCAAGGTTCTGTACTGGGCCCGCTGTTGTTTAATTTATTTATCAATGATATAGAGGATGGCATTAACAGCTCTGTTTCTATCTTTGCAGATGACACCAAGCTTTGTAGCACGGTACAGTCTATAGAGGATGTGTATAACTTACAAGATGACTTGGATAGACTTAGTGTCTGGGCATCCACTTGGAAAATGAGGTTCAATGTGGATAAATGTAAAGTTATGCATCTGGGTACTAATAACCTGCATGCGTCGTATGTCTTAGGGGGGATTAAACTGTCAGAGTCACTGGTAGAGAAGGACCTGGATGTACTTGAAGATCACAGACTTCAGAATAGCATGAAATGTCAGGCTGCTGCTTCCAAAGCCAGCAGGATATTGTCATGTAAAAAAAGAGGCATGGACTCAAGGGACAGGGACATAATACTCCCCCTTTATAAAGCATTGGTACGGCCTCACCTGGAATATGCTGTTCAGTTTTGGTCACCTGTCCATAAAAGGGACACTGTGGAGCTGGAAAGGGTGCAGAGACGCGCGACTAAACTAATATGGGGCATAAAAAAATCAAATTAGACCAAAAGGGGACTAAAGAGGCCAAGAGACCAACTAATTACCTAACCCCAAGGCCGTAGCCTGGGGTATAATACACCTCTAAATAGTACCCCCTAAAACATAGCTTTTATTGTATATCCAGATAAAATGAGAATTTATTTAGTTTTTAATTTTTAAACCCAGTGAAATCAATATTAAAACTGAATGTCAGGTAGGTTAGTGTCTGTGGAATCTGAGCAACATTGCTCCACTATAAGGGGTTCTGCAGCAGCCCAATATGCCTACTCTGACATTGACTAAAAACTAGATTGCCGCCTCTACATGTTTCGCCGTCCCCACGGCGTTCTCAAGAGGCAAACCAGTGGCAACAACACTACAAAATGGCGGCAGGGGCTATTTATAGACAATGCCCCAAACATCATCAATTGGCGACAGCGTCCTGTAACCTATCATATACGCCCTTAGATTGCTCCAATCTCTCTCGAGGATCCACAATCATATCCTGGGTCATATCCTCTAGGATCACCAATGGGAATACTAAACATGTACTGACCTCATCTCCCTACGTCCTTCGGGAGCGCTACGTCATACTGTGGAGCCTGCCGTTTACCATCGTACCGCGCTTGCGCACTGGGGTTTACTCAACATCGCAATTGTCTATCTCCCGCAGGTTAACCGGCGCATGCGCCCGCACTTATATTTAGTATCGCTACAGCTCTCATTAGTGCGCATGCCCACACACTTATACAATGATTCAAAAGCCTATTCTAACTGCGCTTGCGTGGGAAAATATAGTCAAAACCAAGGTTTTAATATGTATATATTTTAAAGAGAGTAGTATACGGTTCTTCATATGTATTCTGTATCAATTATTACCTATCAAAGTATATGAAAATAGTGCATAAATGTGTAAAACACTAAAATGTAATGCATCAATATAATATATATATGGAAAATACCCCAAATTTACTAATATCATGTAATATACAATAAAAATAATTAATTAATGTGATACACATCCAACAATTAAACAAAAATAAACAAAATCCATTGTGAGTAAATAAGATAAAATAAAATAAAAGTGTAATAACATAACATACAATTGATACAGTAATACCAAATGTAATACTTAATTATAACCTGTATCCCAGAGTAAAGAAGAATTGAACAACCTACCCTAACTAATCCTAGATGTGTTCACCGGCAGGTAAGTATCTGGTATTTGTTTTTTAATAAATGCATAATCAGTGTCATATTCTGCATAGCAGATGACCATTAACACCAGAAACTCCACAGTATATGTAGATTTAATCAAAAAATTAATTAATCATATCCCAAGGGGGGGGTCAGTAAATATGAAAAAACACATGAAAAAACTGAAAGGCAAAAAATGTCAATCTAACCAGGGTGAACTTCCCTTAATTGGCTCTACTCATGTCCGTTCAACAAATATCCGCCTCCTATTTGTGTGTTAAAAACAACACTGGGAAACTAAAAATATTATAATTAGGTTAGTGGATTGTAAGATCTTAAAGAAATGCTGCATACGAAAATCCTTCGTTCAGGCCATTGGGTGCCTGACTATGGAGCCTCCAAATCCATTTGGCCTCTTCACGTAGGAGAAGGTTATCAATGTCACCTTTCCGTGGGCCCAATTTCAGTTGACTGAGTCCTATGAATCGTAATTCTCTGATCCGTCCTCCATGTTCCGCTCTCATATGTCTCGAGATTGGTGTGTCCTTCTCTGTTCTGATAGAACTGAGATGCTGAGAAATGCGTTTACGAAATTCTTGTGTGGTTTTGCCCACGTACCACTTAGGACAAGGGCATTGAGCAATATAGATAATATTGTGAGAGCTGCAGTTGATAAACTGTCTAATCTCATAGTGGCATCCATCCACAGGATTCCTCACTGTTTTGGTCTTATTTATCTGTTGACAAAAGCTACAATGCCCACAAGGATAACAACCAGTAGTGGTATTTCTCAACCAGCACTCTTTTCTACCTCCAGTTGCCAGATGACTATGGACTAATTGATCTTTAATACTGGGGCCTTTCCTGAATGTAATGCTGGGAGATTTTCCAATAACCTGAGCCAGGTCTTGATCCCGTGTAAGTAGATGCCAATGCCTCCGCATTATTGCCATCACTTGGTCGGTGTGACCGTCAAATGTTCCAATACACCTTACTTTCTTGGAGGTATCGGTCGTTCTCATAGTTGTTAACAGTGTGTTCCTATCTGAACTACATGCCCTCTTGTATGCTGTTTTTAGATGTTTACGAGGGTAGCCCCTCTGTCTAAACCTCTCATAAAGATTCTTACTCTCCTTCTGAAAGTTTTCCTCCTCAGAGCAATTCCTCCTCGCTCTGAGGTACTGGCCAACCGGGATACTCCTCTTGAGGGATCCCGGGTGCCAGCTACCCCAGTGGAGGAGTGAGTTGGTAGAGGTAGGCTTACGGAAAATATCCGTTTGTAGATGATTGTTCTCATCAATATAGATCCTCAGATCTAAAAATTGGATAGATCTCCCACCTATCTCAGAGGTAAAGACCATCCCGATCTCATTATTGTTCAACTTGTTGATAAATTCCTGATATAGTTCTACAGGCCCGTCCCACAACATAAGAATATCATCTATGTATCGACCATAAAATAAAATGTGCTCAGTGAAAGGAATTAACTCATCACAAAAAACAAACGTGTCTTCCCACCACCCTAAAAAAAGATTAGCATATGTAGGTGCACAAGAAGCCCCCATAGCAGTGCCCTGTGTCTGGTGATAGAAGGTGCCATTAAAGATAAAATAATTGTGCGTTAGGATAAAAGTGAGTAAAGATAATATAAATTGGTTGTGATCGTGAAACAATGTGCTCTTAGTGCGTAAAAATGTTGAAACTGCCTCTATGCCAAGCTCGTGCCGTATATTGCTATAGAGGCTCTCCACATCCAAACTTGTTAGTATTGTGGAGTCAGTAACAGTAATATTGTTAAGTTTCAATACTGTGTCTTTTGTGTCTTGTAAGTATGAGGGAAGTGCAGTGACAAAGGAAGAGAGTGCGTGATCCAAGTAGATACTACCACCTTGTGTAAGACAATTGTTCCCCGAAACTATAGGCCTCCCCCTAATGGGATTCGTGTTTTTGTGTACTTTAGGGAGTGCATAAAAAGTAGCAATGGTGGGACGGGGGTTAAGCATGGCTTGTAATTCATCTTTAGAGATCAGGTTTTTCTCTCTAGCAGGAAGGAGAAGATTTCTGTATTCCTTGAGATAGTTATTAGTCGGGTCAGCGGGTAGTACAACATACTTGGTTTCATCAGATAATAATGACATTACCATTTCAGTATAGTTTGCCCTATCCATTAGGACAATGTTACCGCCCTTGTCACTGGGTTTAATTATCAGTGACTCATTATTCCTCAACGTGATTAGGGCATTTTGTTCTTGTGGGGTCAAATTGGAGTTGACCAATTGTTTGTTGGGGCGAATACTCCCCAACTCCTGTGAGACCACATCAACAAAAATCTCTATGTTGGGATATTGGGAGAAACATGGGGTAAGTTTTGACTTAGGTTTCATATTAGTGAGAGGGGCCTCAAATGAGGCTGAAGCCCCCTCACTCTCCAGCAATAGTTCGTGCAGTTGATTCCTTACCAACTCATCTTGTTGTAATTGTGTCCTCTCATCACTCGCTCTTTCGGTATGCCATTTATGGAGGGCCAACTTCCGTGCAAAAAGGTTAATGTCCTTCACCCAGGAAAAAAGATCAATTCTTGGCACCGGAGTGAAGGACAGGCCTCTCCTTAGGAGTGAGATTTCCGTGTCGTTGAGGGTATATGTAGATAGGTTATAGATCTGCAGAGCATCCCCATAACTATCAATGGTGCATTCATCTTCTGAGCTTGTCAGAACATTGCTGGAGGGGGGAACTGCGTCCCCGGTACCCCTAAAAAAGATTGATTGTTGGTACCACCTGTCTGGGAGATAGGTGTTGCTGTGGGCAAAGTCCCCCTTGGAAATGGGGTACCCGGTGCAAGGTTGCCTATCACACTGTGTGACCCATGCCCTATATCCATTTGTGTCACAGCCCCATCCGGCATCATGGATAGAAAGGAGGACGAAGAACCAATATTGCCAAATGGAGGACGTGCCCCTTGAGAGGCACCTTGATTTACAGACGTACATGGTTGGACTCTGTTTGTTGATTGGCCTTGTTGCCCTAAGTTCAATGGTCTCACTATTGGGCCTGCCTGTGATGTTGTGGAACGTTTCGCTTGAGAGTATCTCGGGCGGTATGGTTTATTCTTCCTCTTAAATTGGGGACGTTGGGTGTTACCCGAGTCGGATAGGAACCCCTCAGTTCCCGATGTCTCTGATTCAGAGAGATCTGTCTGCCTTTGCACCTGTTGGTAAGAGTAGTGAGGCCTGTTTTGTGGACCCGACTTATTAAGGCCCCGATAAGTATACACTTGGTTATTGGCAAAATCCGTACAGTCTCTAATGTATTTTTTGTGCTTTTTTTCTTTTATTTCGTTTTTGAACTGATCAAGGTATCCCTGCAATTTAGCCTCCAATACAGTATATTCAGGATGGGAAGCAAACCCTTGTATGTTTTTTAATTCACTTTCCAATTCAAGACTAACTGTACCCAAGTGTTTCTTTTCGTACTCCAGTAGGTACACTATCATGCGAAGCGAATTTTCCGTGAGAAGCTGTTCCCACCCCTTAATGAAGGACTGATCTTCCCGATGTGAGTTGGGTACAATAGGAATACGGAGGCCTCTGTAGACTATGCCCTGCTGGGCATACGTTTCTAGACTTTTTACCTCCCACCACGACCTAATGTATTTTTTATATGTTTTTGATATGTTTTTTATATGTTTTTTCCCACGCAAGCGCAGTTAGAATAGGCTTTTGAATCATTGTATAAGTGTGTGGGCATGCGCACTAATGAGAGCTGTAGCGATACTAAATATAAGTGCGGGCGCATGCGCCGGTTAACCTGCGGGAGATAGACAATTGCGATGTTGAGTAAACCCCAGTGCGCAAGCGCGGTACGATGGTAAACGGCAGGCTCCACAGTATGACGTAGCGCTCCCGAAGGACGTAGGGAGATGAGGTCAGTACATGTTTAGTATTCCCATTGGTGATCCTAGAGGATATGACCCAGGATATGATTGTGGATCCTCGAGAGAGATTGGAGCAATCTAAGGGCGTATATGATAGGTTACAGGACGCTGTCGCCAATTGATGATGTTTGGGGCATTGTCTATAAATAGCCCCTGCCGCCATTTTGTAGTGTTGTTGCCACTGGTTTGCCTCTTGAGAACGCCGTGGGGACGGCGAAACATGTAGAGGCGGCAATCTAGTTTTTAGTCAATGTCAGAGTAGGCATATTGGGCTGCTGCAGAACCCCTTATAGTGGAGCAATGTTGCTCAGATTCCACAGACACTAACCTACCTGACATTCAGTTTTAATATTGATTTCACTGGGTTTAAAAATTAAAAACTAAATAAATTCTCATTTTATCTGGATATACAATAAAAGCTATGTTTTAGGGGGTACTATTTAGAGGTGTATTATACCCCAGGCTACGGCCTTGGGGTTAGGTAATTAGTTAATATGGGGCATGGAACATCTTAGCTATGAGGAGCGATTAAAGGAGTTACAATTGTTTAGTCTTGAGAAGAGACGTTTAAGGGGGGATATGATAAACGTATATAAGTACATTAATGGCCCATACAGAAAATATGGAGAAAAACTGTTCCAGGTTAAACCCCCCAAAGGACGAGGGGGCACTCCCTCCGTCTGGAGAAGAAAAAGTTTAGTCTCAAGGAGCGACACGCCTTCTTTTCCATGAGAACTGTGAACTTATGGAACAGTCTACCTCAGGAACTGGTCACAGCAGGAAAAATTAACAGCTTTAAAACAGGATTAGATACATTCCTGGAACAAAATAACATTAATGCTTATGAAGAAATATAAAATCCCATCCCTTCCCCAATATCGCGCCACACCCCTACCCTTCAATTCCCTGGTTGAACTTGATGGACATATGTCTTTTTTCGACCGTACTAACTATGTTACTATGTAACTATGTAACAGGAAGTCCCCATAAGTCCTAAAGCGGGAAGGGGTCAAACTATTGGTGATGGGATGCAGTCATGTGTGAATCTGATCATGAATGAAGAAGCTGGTCTGCTTGTACTGTGTGAAATCAATCGTCCAGGAGCCAATCAAATTTAGAAATTACAGATTTATATAAATCGTCAGGTTTTATCTGCATTTTTACAAGGGGTTCACCATATTTTACAGTATATCAACAAATCTCATATTCACAACGCATTTCTGTTTCATGAAGTATTTTGTGTCATGTTAGGCCTAGACAGCTACTTAAAAAAATGCCCCTTTTTTTGGAGTAGCAACAGCATTTTAGTCCGCCAAGAGAAGAAGATGGCAAGGCTTTTATATCCCCTTTTTGGGAGTAGCAAAGCTTTTTAGTAAAAAATGGTCACTAGAATGATCCTTTTTTGGGGATCATGGGTTGTGTATGTGTAGGTCGGGTTGAAACTACCAGCAGCAAGGGTGAAGGTGAATAGAGGAACTGGCAGTAACCAGTGGGCTGCATGAAGAGGAAAAATTTGCGATTTATTACATTTGGCCAGGCGGCCCAGGCCTAGCTGAAGATAGCAGCAGCAGGGGTGATGCCAGGCTAGTGAGACTGGCATTAGCCAGTTTACAGCAGTAGGTTGCAGACTGGCATTTGCCAGTGTACAGCAGAACGTGGCGGACTGGTAAGATGTGTAGAAGTATCCTGCAGAGAGCAAGAAGTAGAAAAATTAGTTTTTTGCTAAATTTGGCCTGGCAGCCCAGGTCTGGCTGGAGTTAGCAGCAGCAGCAAGCATGATGGTGGACTAGTGCTATTGGTATTTCCAGCGTACAGTAGGAGATTGCGGATTGGCAATTTCCAGTGAACAGCAGGAGGTGGTTGACTGGCAAGAGTTGTAGTAGTCTGCAGAGAGCAAGAAGTAGAAAAGTAAATTTTTTGTTGAATTTGGCAAAGCAGCCTAGGCCTCGCTGGAGGTAGCAGCAGCAAGGATGATGGCATACTAGTGGTACTGATAGTAGCTAGCATACAGAAGGAGGAGGGCTAGCTTTTGTAACCAATGTACAGCAAGAGGCTACAAAATGTGATTCCAATTTTTCCAGCCAAGGGGCCCAGGCCTGTGTGGAGGTAGTCAAATTCTGTAGAGCTTGAATTGTTCTGTGCACCGACAATTGCATGGAGTGGCTCGTCCTCTACACCATATGATTGTGCAACTGCAACCAAATACAATGTTGGTGTCCAGCTAATGTGTCCAAATGCACAACTCTGGTCCTTAGCAATGAACAGCTGATGATCATTGCCAGTGCCATTGTGTCTAAAGAAAACAGAAAGGCAAGACTGCAGTGATAAAAAAAGGACACAAATTGGATTACTAAGCAATGGGAAAAACATTATTTGGGTAGATAACTCCAGATCTCTTTGGGGATTTGCATAGGTGTATGAATAAAGTAACTCTTCCTATCGGATGTCAACAGTTCACATTTTGGGTCTTCTCATATCTTTGGATGGACATTTGGACAGTAGAGCATGTCTAAGCTTGTGCCCAATCAATGTTATCCCTTTATGGCACCAGTTTGTCCTATGGGAAGGGGGGCACATTTAGCAGGACAGGGACTGCTCAGAACAGGTCAGGACCACCATCACATTTGCAACTACTGCCAGAAGCTATTCTGCCCAAATGGGGCAATATTCCTGCAGAATGATTTGAGAACACATTGAAATCTATGCCACAAGGAATTGCTACAGTTCTGAAGGCCAAATTAGGTCCAAGGCAATAACAGTGCTCAGATCCTGGTAATGTAAAAAGTTTTGACTGTAATTTCATATTGCCTGTCAGGAGCTCTGATTGGCTGGCACCGACTAGCCATTCACAGTCCTCGGCAGGGAATATGAAATGAAAGTGATAGGATTTCATATTACTGGGAGCCGGCCAATCAGTGCTGGCCAATCGGGGCTCCTGGCAGGGAATTTAAAATTACAGTGCAGAGATTTTCTACTCTTCACATCTCCGGCCGACATCTCCGGCCGACCGAGGAGCCCACTTTGCAGGTTTATAAGTTAAGATCGCAGTGGGTCTCAGGAATGAGACCTAATACGATCGGTCCCTCAGCCACTGTATTACTTCTCCCAACATGGAACAGATTCTGTAGAAGTACCAGCAATCCTGCAGAGCCACCACAGCTGCCTGCAGACTTCCGCAAGGGAATGCTACAGGAGTCCTGGATGGCTGTGGAAAGGATTTTTGTAATTTATAAAAAACAATTTAATATGGTTTTGTCAGTATTTGGTTTCCAGTTCTGGGAAAAAAAACTGGTACAAAAACGTATGTAAAAAAAAAATGTGATGTGAGTGTAGCCTTATACTTCAGAGCTGTACGGGTGGAGTCGTTGTGTACATACATTACATTACTGATCTGATCCTGTACTGATCCTGAGTTAGTACAAAGCTGCACTCACTATTCTGCTGGTGCAGTAATACTGTGTACCTAGGTGGTGAGTGCAGCTCTGGAGTATAATACAAGATTTGGAGTTAAGAATAGCATATACATTTGACATAACAACTATATTAATTATTAACATGTTGCTAATAAGGGGGTACAGGTTGTTTATTTTTTTTTTTAATGGTCTGCCAAAGGGTACTTGGGCAAAAAAGGTTGTGGACTACTGCTTTACATAATTAAGACTGTGAAGGTCAGGAAAGCAAGGTCCTACTAGTCTCCAATATGCAAGAATGCCGAAATGAAGGCACTCACCCATAAGATGCTGGTACGATTCTTTATTCAAATCAAAGTACAGGTGGGACCCTGTGGAGTGATCCTGTCCGTCCAGTCCATGCACCTGTATTGTACTTTGATTTGAATAAAGAAGAATCGCACCAGCATCTTATGGGTGAGTGCCTTCATTTCTGCATTCTTACATATTGGAGATTTGGCATTTCCTCCTGCATTTTTAAAACATTAGATGTAGCATTCACCAGTGATGAGCAGCAGGGGCTATCTTCCAATTTGCGATATTTTGTAAATATATGGACAAATATTTATCCTATGTTTGCGAAATTTGCATGTTCGCTATGTTCGTTCCCTTTTTTTTCCATGTGAAAATTCATAATGAAATTCGCATAGTGCGTAAAAGAAGGGAGGGACCAGTGTCCTCTGGAAATGCCGATATTCGCTCCACACCGACTCACACAGTAAATAATATTGGAGCCTTCTTTGGACCACAAGCTGGAAGCAGGGAGGGATGATCCCTTTTTTTTACACAGTGGACATCATTGATTATTTATCATTACAAATATATATCGCTATATTCTAAATATTAGCAAAATCGCGAAGTGCTGATATTCATGGTAAAAAAAATTTGCATTTCGAATATTCCAGCTCAACACTAACATTCGCATTTTATCAGGCAGCAATTTTCTTGACTGTGAACCCACTTTTCATCACAACGTATCCTGACATCTACCTCTTACCTCTTTTGTCGATAAGTTGGTCATGTCCACAGGATCCCTTTTACTGGATGATTTGCCATGATCACCCCATTCTCAGTATTTCCCCTCTTTTGATGGGAATTTACATTGAGTCTGGGTTCATACACAGTATTGTAATTAGTGTTTCTAGGCAAAACCAGCAGTGAAATGAATACAGAGAAAACTATAATGGAAAAAATTGCACATTTGCTGTGCTTTTACCCCATTCCTGGCTTGTACTGTAGGGGAACCTAGACTGAATCTGTTTTTTATTTTCTAATTCAAGATCATATGCAAGTATTAGTTTGTGTTTGCTTGAAATAACACCTTTCTTAGACCTGATGCAGATTATATAATATTTTTTTCATATACCAGAAGCCACATTCTCGGTGTAATGATCCATGCTCTCCAGGATGCAGAAAAGCTCCTAATGGAGGATATCACATCTGTTGCTATGACTGTGTACCGTGTTCTGAGGGGGAAGTGTCCAATAATACAGGTAAACATATATGTTATACATCAAATAATACAGAAAGACAGTATAGACAGGTATAAACAGGGCCGATCCTGGATGTGGCTATCCTATTAACTCCTCCTCCCTATCACAAAAGATTCCACTGTGTCCACCATTGCCTACTGTCCACTGGCTACAGCAACCATTACTAAGTCCACCAAAGCTTACTGACACTGACAGGTGTATTGTTCTCATGAGGGGTATAGATGAGTACTAGATGGCCACATTCTTAGACACTCGGTTGAAAGCCAGAATGAAAAAATAAGACTTAATTTGTTTTTGTTTTTGGGGACAGGCTACGCAGCTAGCTTGTCATTGTTTTCCAATAGCAAACATCTGCTGAACAGGGGACCATTTTCCTCTCCCTGATGAGTTAACTCTCGACTCCCCCTGCCTGTGCCCCCCCTGCTATAGGCAGGAGTAGCAGCTGATGAAGATTTTAAATCCGGTATTCCTACCTGACATGAATTGTTACTAAAAGGATGTACTGCTACTACCAACCAGGCCTACACATGCACAACATGCCATGATCCCACAAAAATGAAGAATTTTTTTTCCACAACTTTTAAAAATTTTCAAAATTTAAAAAGAAGTTCTTCAATATCCTGTTTCAATAGCCAAAATTGGATAATTTTTTTCAAAATTTTCAAAATTTTGAAAAGTGGGTTCTTTACTATTTTGAGACACCGCCACCAATCTTGTTGCCTCTCCCAAAAAGGAACATTTTTAAAATGTTTGGAAAAGGCAATTGCGTCTTTTGATACCTCGTTGTGCATTTTAACACCAGTGGCATCTGCCAACAACCAAGGATATTTTATGCAACTTTTTTTTTGGATTAAAAAGAATACAAAATCCACAAGCACAGTGTTTTTTTTTTTTTTTTTAACAATCCGTTGGTTACCATGCCATAACTTTGACATCAACTTAGCCTTAAAACCACTTAAAAACTACTTGAATACATTCCTAGGTGACCCCCAGCAAAGTTACACAGGGCTTTAGAGCTCTTAGGTGGTGTATATACATGTTTTGAAGCTTAGTTCATTGCCGATTTGTGGAGAACCTGTTTGTTGAGAACCAAACATTTTCAGAAAGTTTGGCCAGCCCAGCCAACCAGACTTTTGAAAAGTTCGATAGTGTACTATAAATCATTCACCAACACAATGCCAGTGCACTTTCATCAGCACAATGTCATGGTAATAAAGAATGGATTAGCTTCTGTGCTGTGGTTGGCCAGACAAGAAAGGGAAAGAAGGTCCCTATGTGTGCGCTGCTGGCAAACAGTCGAGCTTTATCATTCTCTCTGAAATGGAGAGAATGATAAATAGCTAAGCACCATGGAGAGGACTCTTGGGGCTCAATTACTGCAATGAATGCTTTAAAATTACCTTGTCACCACTCAGATGGGTACATTTATCCAAACCATGCAAATAAAAATAATTAAAAAAGAAATATTTTGAAATGATAAGCATGCGTAAAGGGGGCCCCCTGACTCTTCTCTTAAATGTGGAGTTGTGACCACTGCACAAAGTGGCAGACAACATACCCCCTTAATGCAGTAATGCAGCTCTATGGAAGAGCCATAGATTTCTAAGGCAGCACACTGGCCCTCCTAGAGAGATGCATTGAGGGGGCTTGTAGGTCGCCGTCGGTCGTGCGGCGGTCAAAACGTCTAATTCTGGAGGACAGCCGGGCCCCATACAGGAGATCATGAGGGCGAGGGATTTAAAACACTTATCGATCTGACACTTAGGATAGGGGATAATTTTTGCTATCACGGAGTTCTCCTTTAAAGAACATTTCTGCATATTTACTTTCTCATGCAGGTAACATTATTAATATTTCAATACATGTTCATTTTACTTCATGATATCTTAGACAGTGAAACTTGCCGAGAATGTCCTAAAGAAGAGTGGCCTGATGAGAAGAAAGTGAAATGTATTCCCAGAATATATGAGTTTCTGTCATATGAGAAGGACGTTATATCTTTATTATTTTTAGGAATTGTTTTATTTTTTTCTGTAGTAACATTGTTTATAATAGGAATTTTTCTCCATTTCTGGGACACTCCAATCGTAAAAGCCAATAACAGGATTGTGAGCTTCATCCTCCTGGTCTCCATCTTGCTTGGCTTCCTCAGTGTCTTCTTCTTCCTTGGTCGTCCTGTTGACTTAACCTGCTTGCTAAGACAAATATCATTTGGGGTTTTCTTTTCTATTGGTGTCTCTTCTGTTTTATCCAAGACTATCACTGTCTGCATCGCTTTCAAAGCCTCCAAACCTGGAAATATCTGGGGAAAGTTGCTCTCAGTTAATGTGTCATATTATGTGGTCTTGGTCTGTTCTTCTGTACAAGTTCTAATATGTGTTAGCTGGATATTGGTGTCACCTCCTTATGTAGACTTTGACCATCATTCTTATCCTGGGAAGATCCTCATTCAGTGTAATGAAGGGTCAGATATCTGTTTCTTCTCAATATTGGGTTACCTGGGATTCTTGGCAGCTGTGAGTTTTGTTCTGGCTTTTATGGTGAGGACATTACCAGACAGCTTCAATGAGGCAAAGTACATTACCTTCAGCATGCTGGTTTTCTGCAGTGTCTGGATCGCCACAATCCCGGTTTATCTGAGCACCAGGGGAAAATACATGGTGGCTGTGGAGATATTTGCTATACTGACCTCATGTGCTGGTATTCTAGGTTGTATATTTTTTCCAAAAGTATATATTCTCCTTTTAAAACCCAACTTAAACTTTAGGAAAACATTTTTAAAAAGAAACATGATGTAGTGACATACATTGGGCATATTAATATTTGTGGAATTAGTTTTACTTATTGTTACTAAAATTTCTTTTTTATTTTAGGCATTTTTGCTTTATAGTTATTAAAATTGAGATTAATGTTGATGTGTCTAAATGTATTCTTAAATTGTTGAATATGCTTCTAAATCAATAAAAGCAATTACTCATATTCAATGATGTTAGAACATCTCCTTACAACCTTCAAGTTATCTGGAACCATAATAAGGAGCCCATAGAAGAGGGCCCTACTGTATTCACATATTTTTTCAATGTCTTACAAAGGCCTACACTTTGTTTGGGAGCTGATCTCCTCTAGAAGCATGACAATCCTTTCTGACAATATTTTTCATTACGTAGGTGCAGATATTGTTTGAGGTGTGATCAATCAGTTTATTGACCGAGAACTACAGTCAGGGTATGGTCCCAATACACACAGAATGAATATAACAGAAACATGACAAAAAAGACTGGTTCCCAACGTCAGGAAATAGTGAAACGAGAAGGGGGGAGGGGGGATAGTAAGATGTAAAACAATGTGTATTTAATGATAATTGGAGCTACGGATGTGTTTGTACTGGATGAGAGTATCTGTATGAGGGTAAATGTTTAATGAGTGGGAAAAGAAGATGTGACTGGTAGTTGTGGAGTGTATGTGGTTGAAGGAGATATCCAGTCCTGAAAAATGTATCCTCCATCCTAAGGATAGGGGATACGTTTCAGATCACAGGGGGTCCGGCCGCTGCCCCCCCCCCGCGATCTCCTGTATGGGGCCCCGGCAGCCTGCAGGAAGGGGGCATGTTGACCATTGCATGAAGCGGCGGGTGACACGCCCCCTCAATACAACTCTATGGCAGAGCCGGAGCACTGCCTTTGACAATCTTCGGATCTGCCATAGACTTGTATTAAGAGGGTGTGTCGGCCACCACTTTATGTGGTGGTTAACACGCCCCCTTCCCATGGGCTGCGGGGCCCCATACAGGAGATCATCGGGGGCCCCAGCGGTCGGACCCCCGCGATCTGAAACTTATCCCCTATCCTTAGGATAAGGGATAAGTTTTTCAGGACTGGACTACTCCTTTAAAGAATAGGAGGAAGAAGAGAAAGTAGAAGAGAGAAAAGAAACAACAAAGTAGTTGTAAGGGTAAAAAATAATGTATGATAATATACTAAAGGCCACCTGTCCAAAAGAGAAACAACAACTTGTAAAATGAAGGTTCCTGGGGCGGTAAGACTAACCTGTTATGAGAAGAGAACGATGTGCCGACTATGCCGCCATAAGTTATTGATCCTTTACGTTGCTATCAGGGGGAGAAAAGAAGATACGGTGGTACTATGTACTTCTCACCCGTGTCGGTGTTCTTCTTTTTGTTGATGCAGCTCAAGCTGATGACGGGGTCTTGGCCGAGACCATGTACTGTCTTCTAGCAGCGAGCTGGAGAGCTGGTGTTAGTAGAATGCATAGTGCGTGTCTCGTGGATTGCAGCGCGCTTTAATGATGCTGTTCTGTCCCACTATTAGTGGTGCCGAGCGGCTGTTTTGTAGTACCAAGGAACGTTGACTAGGACTGTCTGCAGATTAGCACAATAGACTCAATGCATTTCAGACTGGCTCAGTCCTTCTTCATATGACTACTGAAGAAGGACTAAACCAGTCCGAAACGCATGTATTCTATTGTGCTAGTCTGCAGACGGTCCTAGTCTACATCATTCGGTACAACACGGCTCTTACAACTACTTTGGGGCATTTCTTTTCTCTCTTCTACTTTCTCTTCTTCCTCCTATTCTTTAACCACACACACACTCCACAACTACCAGTAATATCTTCTTTTCCCAATCATTAAACATTTACCCTCATACAGATACTCTCATCAGTATGAACACATTCACAATAGAAATATCCGTAGCTACAATTATCATTAGATACACATTATTTTACATCTCACTTTCACCCCTCCCCCTTCTCATTTCACTATTTCCTGACCTTGAGAACCAGTCAATTTTGTCTTGTTTCTGTAATTTTTCATTACATCTTGATCCAAAGCTTTCTTCATCATTTGGGTATTTAAGACAATTAAATAGATTTTTCAAGCCCTAATATGCATTGCAAAAAAAGCAACTTTGTATTTGTCTTACTTTGCTAAAATTTCCCCTTTTCACCTGCTGACGTCCACCACTAGCCTAGTTGCTCAGTTTCAGTAATGTATTTTACTGGAGATAAGGGAGCAAGCTTGAGGATCCATAAGATTAGAATTAGAAGGTGGTGAATTTAATGATAAAGGGGGAGATTTATCATTGAGTTTACCCCTTTTTCTTGAGTATTTTTTGGCACAAAAATTAGCGCAGTGACTTTCATTGCATCTTTTTTGTGCCTCTTTTTTGATAGAGCAAAAAGCAAGTACACTATTTTTCTTGTATTGTGGAATGCATTTTACAGTGGATACTAACTCATCATGTGCGCTAAGAGACGGCACTTGCACATCCCCCCCCCCAGCTGCGGGACTGTTTTGGGACAGTTAGTACTACTACTCCCATCATGGACAGACTCTGCCCATGATAGGAGTTATAGTCCAGGGGCTGAAGTGCAGATCGCAGCAGGTCATTCTCCAGAGACCCGCTGCAATCCGCATTTATTAACTGTAAAAGCCGGCGGCACATGCAGCTACACTGCACTCCCCTACAGCTCTCATAATTCATAATCCCCGCCCGGGAGACAAGAGCTCTGATTGGTGAATGGCTCTTCACCAATCAGAGCCCCGGTCTCCTGGCGGCGGGGATTATGAATCATGAGAGCTGTATACAGGAGCCTGGAGCTGGCAGGGAGCGCAGTGGAGCCGCACGTGCCGCCGGCTTGTTAACTTAAATGCAGATCACAGCGGGTCTCAGTAGAATGACCTGCTGCGATCTGCACCTCAGTCCCTAGACTATAACTCATATCATGGACGGAGTCTGTCCATGATGGAAGTAGTAGTCCTAAAAATCTTGCAGCCGGGGGATGTGCAAGTGCCATCCCTCAGTGCTGCGGTAATACAACTACTCCCATCATGGGACAGACTCTGTAACATGATGGGAGTAGTAAACGATTAAGGAAGTGTGAGATGTACTCAATCTGGTGTGGTGACTGAGAACTTCAGTCTGGGTATAATCTCCTGTATACCCTGATTAAGCAGAAAATTCGTAAAGATAAATGGGGGTGACTGGTTCTCAAGGTCTTGAGTGTGATGGAAATTTGTTGTATGGTTCTGTCTGTGAATATGTAATGATGATAGTGGTGTTTATGAATAATTCAAGAGGGTGATGATGGGTGTTTGTATAAACTTGAGGGTATGTATATATATATAATGAAGGAGGGTGATAGGTGTTCCTGTATAAACTGGAGAATCTGTATATAATGATCGGTGTATATGGGAGAGAGGGAAAAGTATGGGGGAGAAAAGTATCTTGATAGGTGTTTGTGAATGATTGGAGAGGGGGATGGTAAGTGTTACTGTATAAATTGGAGAATATGCATGTATATAATGAATATTTGTGATGATAGGTGTTTCTATATAAACTGCAGGATGTGTGTGTATATATTGATCGGTGTATATGGGAGAGAGAAGTATAGGGGAGAAGGAAATGATTGAAGGAGAAGGGGGATGATGAAAGAGAGATAGAGGATGGTGAAAATAAAAGAAAAGGCTCTTACTTGGATAGATAAAAGCGTAATTTATTTGTAATTTAATAATATAAAACAGGAAAAAACGCTGGGCCCTAGCGCTTATACTTTCCAATGCATATGAAACAGTTAAAATAATTCATAAGTGTAATTCATAACAAGGTCAGTAGATGAAAAGCTATTTAGTGCTTTTCATCTACTGACCTTGTTATGAATTACACTTATGAATTATTTTAACTGTTTCATATGCATTGGAAAGTATAAGCGCTAGGGCCCAGCGTTTTTTCCTGTTTTATATTATTAAATTACAAATAAATTACGCTTTTATCTATCCAAGTAAGAGCCTTTTCTTTTATTTTCACCATCCTCTATCTCTCTTTCATCATCCCCCTTCTCCTTCAATCATTTCCTTCTCCCCTATACTTCTCTCTCCCATATACACCGATCAATATATACACACACATCCTGCAGTTTATATAGAAACACCTATCATCACAAATATTCATTATATACATGCATATTCTCCAATTTATACAGTAACACTTACCATCCCCCTCTCCAATCATTCACGAACACCTATCAAGATACTTTTCTCCCCCATACTTTTCCCTCTCTCCCATATACACCGATCATTATATACAGATTCTCCAGTTTATACAGGAACACCTATCACCCTCCTTCATTATATATATATATATATATATATACATACCCTCAAGTTTATACAAACACCCATCATCACCCTCTTGAATTATTCATAAACACCACTATCATCATTACATATTCACAGACAGAACCATACAACACATTTCCATCACACTCAAGACCTTGAGAACCAGTCACCCCCATTTATCATGATGGGAGTAGTAGTCCAAGGGCAGAGGGACAGATCGAAAGGGGGGTCTCACTTCTGAGACCCCCTGTGACCTTTACTGCTCCGCCCCTAGTGATGACATCATTAGGGGGCAGAGCTACACTGTCTAGGCCTGACTTTGTTCTCATTATCATGTGCCTTGCACAAGTATGGTAAATTTGGTGCAATTGAACCAAATTTAGACCAACCAAAACGATCTACAAAAAACTTCTACCTACACCAACATTTTTAAATTTCCCCCTATGTATATATGTGATTGTGCATATGCAGCAGAGCTGAGTGTGTGATTGTGTGTATGTAGTAGAGCTGAGTGTGTGTATGTAGTAGAGCTGAGTGTGTGAGTGTGTGTATGTAGCAGAGCCGAGTGTGCATATGTCCTGACCATGAATAGCCAAATGATTCAAAAAATAATTGTAATGGAAGGTATTATGAGTTTCTGTCATATGAATCTGATGTTGTTTCTTTAGTCTTCTCCATCATCTCTATATTATTCTCTCTTATAACTGTATTTATAATCAGAATATTCACTTTATTCTGGAAATCTCCCATTGTCAGAGCCAATAACCAGAACCTAAGCTTCGTTCTCCTGACCTCTCTCATGTTCAGCTTACTCTGTGTGTTTCTATTCATCGGTCGTCCAGTGGATATAACCTGCATGCTGAGACAAATCTTCTTTGGGATCTTCTTCACAGTAGTCGTGTCTTCTGTCCTGGCCAAGACCATCATAGTCTGCATAGCATTCAAGGCCACCAGACCAGACAGCTCCTGGAGAAAGTGTTTGGGGGTTAAGCTTCCTTATTCTGTAGTGTTGGTCTGTTCATCTCTTCAGATCCTGAATGCAGTTATCTGGTTGTCATTGTCTCCTCCATATCAAGAGCTTAACCTGGATTATCCTGGGAAGATCATCATTCAGTGTAATGAAGGGTCTGTCTTTGCCTTTTACCTCATGTTGAGTTATATGGGGTTCCTGGCAGCTGTGAGTTTTGTTCTAGCTTTCATGGTGAGGACTAGAGATGTTGCGAATTGTTTGCCGGCGAACTTAGCATGTTCGCATCGCCGGGCGAACATATGTGAAGTTTGATACGCCCCCTATACTTTAACATTGCGGTAAACTTTGATCCTATGAGTCAGAGTCAGCAGACACATTACAGCCAATCAGCAGCAGTCCCTCCCTTCCAGACCCTCCTACCTCCTGCACGGACGCCATTTTACCTTCATTCAGCATGCTGCAGGCTTAGGAAGTGAAGGGACAGAGAAGCTGCTCCTGCTGTAATAGGGAAAGCTATAGCTAGGTTGCTGCTAGGTGATGTATTCAGGGTCCACTTTACTCCTAAAGCACTAGTCTAACATCTGCTTTAATGACAGCACCCAAAAAAGCCCTTTTTAGGGCTCAAATATCAGTCCGTGTGTCTTGCAACAGCTGGAGGCACCCTGGTTGGGAGGGGAAAGCTGGTTAAAAGGGGTACTCCAGTGTAAAACTTAAGTTCCTTCAAGCAACTAACTACAGTATTAAAAGGGCTATAAGTTCAGTCTGTGTGTCTTGCAACAGCTGGAGGCACCCTGGTTGGGAGGAAACCGCTGGTTAAAAGGGGTACTCTGGTGTAAAACTTAATTTCCTTCAAGCAACTAACTACAGTATTAAAAGGGCTATAAGTTCAGTCCGTGTGTCTTGCACCTGCTGGAGGCACCCTGGTTGGGGACCTCTGCTTAAAAGGGGAACTCCGCTGGCAACCTTTTTTGCTCATTGTCACACTAGTGCAAATCACATTTGGTGTGACAGTTGTTCAAATAAAAAAAAAAACCTTTTTTGGCTGTGAAATAAAACCAGTGCTGCCTAAAGGGAGGCTCTAACTATGTGCTGCCTAATATGGGGGAATATATGTGCTGCCTAAAGGGAGGCTCTAACTATGTGCTGCCTAATATGGGGGAATCTATGTGCTGCCTAAAGGGGGGCTCTATGTGCTGCCTAAAGGGGGGCTCCAACTATGTGCTTCCTAACATGGGGGAATCTATGTGCTGCCTAAAGGGGGGATCAAACTATGTGATGCCTAAAGAAGGGATCTAACTATGTGCTGCCTAAAGGGGGCTCTACGTGCTGCCTAAAGGGAGGCTCTACCTATGTGCTGCCTAAAGGGGGGCTCTAACTATGTGCTGCCTAATATGGGGGAATCTATGTGCTGCCCAAAGGGGGATCTAACTATGTGATGCCTAAAGGGGGCTAAAGCACGTTATTCCAAAGAATTTAGGAATAATAGGTGATTTATGCCCTTTATGGATTAAAACCAGACTCTGCATCAACTATATAATTTTCCATGGGAGTTTTGCCATCGCGAACCGAAAATGTTATGTTCGCGACATCACTAGTGAGGACATTACCTGATATGTATAATGAAGCCAAGTACATCACCTTCAGCATGCTGGTGTTCTGCAGTGTCTGGATCGGTGCCATCCCGGCCTATCTGAGCAGTACAGGGAAACACATGGTCACTGTAGAGATATTTGCCATATTGGCCTCAGGTGGAGGAATATTGATCTGCATGTTTCTACCTAAATGTTACAATATCATGATGGAGCCTGAAGTGAATAATAAAGGAAAAGTAAAACAAAAATCTCTCTCACATAAACCAATTATTCATACAACATAGAATAAAAGATTGATTTACCTTATTTTATTAAAGAAATATGTAGTTTGCCAGTGCATTGGCTTCACAGTACATTAGACTTGAGTGAACATTTTAAAAGTTCAGCTCGGCAGGTTGCCAAATTTTCTGAGAAAAAAAAAAAACTGCAGTGAATTAAGCCTCCAAACACATGTATAACCACAGCTAGGGTCACATAGAAATTTATTTAGGTAGTTTTAAAGTTTTTTTAAGGCTAAGATAATGTCAAATTTATGACTAAATGCAGTAACCCATGGTAACGAAGAGCTCGTTTAAAAAACACACTTCGTTAGCGGATTTGTGTAGTTTTTAAACGCTAAAATAAAGGTACCCAAAGTATTCCCGGTTGTTGGCAGATGCCTGCCGGTGTTAAAATGCACATGGCGGCATTGAAAGACACAATGTCTTTTTTTTTTTTTTTTTTTAAAGCTTTTTCAAGCCTAGTATCCCTTTTTGGAAATAGCAACAGTTTTTAAATGAAGACACCATATATTTTTCTATAGCATTGAAAGTTGAAACTGGATTGGCGCTCTAAAAAAATAGCTTTTGTATGAAAAAAATTGAAAAAATAATTTCTTTTTTGGGGGGATTAATGTTTTTTTTTATGTCTAGGACTGGTGGGTAGTAGCAGTAGCTGCAAGGGTGGTGGACTGGTGGGAGTTGTAGTAGCCAGCAGACAGAACAGCAGGCAGTAGTGGACTTGTAACATTTGTAGTAGCCAGTGGATAGCAGGCAGTAGTAGACTGGCGGGAGTTATAGTAACCAGTGGACAGCAGGCGGTATTAGACTGGCGGGAGTTATAGTAACCAGTGGACAGCAGGCAGTAGCGTATGGCGGGAGTTATAGTAACCAGTGGACAGCAGGCAGTAGCGTCTGGCGGGAGTTGCAGTGGCCAACGGACAGAATGCAGTGGCGAAATGGTAGTATTCTAGTTGCCAGCAGACAGCAGGGCTGGTGGTAGTATTGTTTAATCAGTGGACTCTGGCACAGAATGTTTAGATTCCTCCTTGATCCAAGCCTGATTCAATTTCACAAACCAGAGTTTTTCCAAGTTGCTGGCAAACAATCTTGTTCGAGTTGGGTTGACAACATCTGCCGCGCTAAATAGTCTCCCATATGGTACATTGGAGGATGGACAAGACAGAACATCTATCGCAAACTGGGCAAGTTCTGGCCATTGGTCTAATCTGGTGACCCAGAAGACCATGGGGTCTGGGCTCATGGTGGCTGTCTGAGTAAGGGCACTACTAAGGTATGCATAAACCTAGCTGTTCAGTTGGTTGTGAACATCCATTTAGTAACAATCTATTTCAGGGTGGAATATTGGATGTAAAAACTTTGCCATTATGTAATAGAAAGTGAAGATGATGGTTCTGCTTTGTTGACCCCTGTTTGGCAGGTGTTTGATGCTGGAAAGCTATGGCAAGTGGCCGCATAGCTTCTGTAAATCAAATTTATCCTCCCTCTGGAAAGGTTATATGGGGCCAAATCATGACCTCCAGGACTCCTTGTTGTGCTTTACGCTGACGTTTTTTTATTAATGGCTGGATGTTTTGGGATGTTGTCCTGCTGCCGAATAAACATTTGGAGCCAGATGCAGATCAGATGCCTACTTGATCTGAAGCATCTGACTTTACAGATTTTTTTCCCCACCTGCCTAAAACTTTTGCATGGTACTATATAACACTCAACAATCTACAACAGCGTTCGATGCACTACTTTTCACCTGTGCAGTACACGTATAGTAAACTAATAGGAATCGATTGCCGCAGTCTGCCTATGAAAGTAGAGACATGTTGTCCTCCAGTCTTTTAATGCAAAACTGTCATGTGTATCATCACACCAGGGCCGCATAACTGTAATGATGCCTAGGAATTACTGTGCATGCTCAACCACTTAGACTGAATGAAGAAGCAAGCAGTGAGCAAGTCCAACCTGTCTGTTAGCGGAGGGAATGACTGACCACAACCTCTATTACTCCAAAGCAAATTTCTGCCCAGAAGAAATTGTATATAAACAGTTCAGTATCATCTAATACAATCTAAAGTTAGTAATAGACTTAAAGGGGTACCCCACCCCTAGACATCTTATCCCCTATCCAAAGGATAGGGGATAAGATGTCTGATTGCGGGGCTCCCGCCGCTGGGGACCCCCAGGATCTCTGTGCAGCACCCCACTGTCATTACTGCACAGAGTAAACTCACTCTGTACGTAATGACGGGCGATAAAGGGCCGGAGCATTGTGATGTCATGACTCCGCCCCCTGTGACATCACGGTCCGCCCCCTCAATACAAGTCTATGGGAAGGGGCGTGGCAGCCATCAGGGGGCAAAGCCGTGGCGTCACGATGCGATGCTCCGGCCCCTGTATCGCCTGTCATTACGCACAGAGTGAGTTTGCCCTGTGCAGTAATGACAGAGGGGTGCTGCACAGAGATCCCAGGGGTCCCCAGCAGCGGACAGTATTTGTATGTGGACACATCTGAACTCAGCAACGTTGCTTTGTGGGATAACTCCTTTAACCTCTAGAAGACATGCAAAGTACAAGTTATAGTGGGGAAGCCCAGGTGCCAAGGGATAACACTGACAGGGGCTCTGTGTTTATGTTCCATTGTTCATTCTTAACTTCAGTGAAGCTACATTTACAGTATATTATTTTCTGAATCTACAGTTGTTGTTACAATGGCACCATTGTCCTTGTTCCTGCTAAGATTTCAATTCACACCAACTACACAATCCAATTGGGAATATCTCTAACACACATTATAACAAGGCCGCGATCGCCTTTCATCTACACAATGTGAGTTATAGCAGGTGTGTGGCATTCTAAGGTTACATTGGCATCATCTCACCGACACCGGGAGAAAAACAAATCAGGAAATGTCTAAGTAGTGAAAAATGTTAGAAATAAGAAAACAACATGGGACTAGAATACAATATGCGGGCTAGAAGAAAACGGTATGGAGGCTAGAAGAAAACGGTATAGAAGCTAGAAGAATACAGGATGGGGGCTAGAAAAATACAGTATGGAGACCAGAAGAATACAGTATGGGTGCTAGGAGAATACAGTATGAAGACCAGAAGAATACAGTATGAAGACCAGAAGAATACAGTATGAAGACCAGAAGAATACAGTATGGAGACCAGAAGAATATAGTATGGGTGCTAGGAGAATACAGTATGAAGACCAGAAGAATACAGTATGGGTGCTAGGAGAATACAGTATGGGTGCTAGGAGAATACAGTATGGAGACCAGAAGAATACAGTATGGGTGCTAGGAGAATACAGTATGAAGACCAGAAGAATACAGTATGAAGACCAGAAGAATACAGTATGAAGACCAGAAGAATACAGTATGGAGACCAGAAGAATACAGTATGAAGACCAGAAGAATACAGTATGGAGACCAGAAGAATACAGTATGGAGACCATAAGAATACAGTATGGGTGCTAGGAGAATACAGAATGGGTGCTAGGAGAATACAGTATGAAGACCAGAAGAATACAGTATGAAGACCAGAAGAATACAGTATGGAGACCAGAAGAATACAGTATGAAGACCAGAAGAATACAGTATGGAGACCATAAGAATACAGTATGAAGACCAGAAGAATACAGTATGGAGACCAGAAGAATACAGTATGAAGACCAGAAGAATACAGTATGGAGACCATAAGAATACAGTATGAAGACCAGAAGAATACAGTATGGAGACCAGAAGAATACAGTATGAAGACCAGAAGAATACAGTATGGAGACCATAAGAATACAGTATGGAGACCATAAGAATACAGTATGGAGACCATAAGAATACAGTATGGAGACCATAAGAATACAGTATGGGTGCTAGGAGAATACAGTATGAAGACCAGAAGAATACAGTATGGAGACCATAAGAATACAGTATGAAGACCAGAAGAATACAGTATGGAGACCATAAGAATACAGTATGGAGACCATAAGAATACAGTATGGGTGCTAGGAGAATACAGTATGGAGACTATGGGGGATATTTATGAAAACCTGTGCAGAGGAAAAGTTGACCAGTTGCCCATAGCAACCAATGGGATCGCTTCTTTCATTTTTCAGAGGCCTTTTCAAAAGTGAAATAAGCGATCTGATTGGTTGCTATAGGCAACTCAGCAACTTTTCCTCTGCACTGGTTTTGATAAATATCCCCTATAAGAATACAGTATGAAGACCAGAAGAATGCAGTATGGAGACCAGAAGAATACAGTATGGAGACCAGAAGAATACAGTATGGAGACCATAAGAATACAGTATGGAGACCAGAACAATACAGTATGGAGACCAGAAGAATACAGTATGAAGACCAGAAGAATACAGTATGAAGACCAGAAGAATACAGTATGGAGACCAGAAGAATACAGTATGAAGACCAGAAGAATACAGTATGGAGACCATAAGAATACAGTATGGAGACCATAAGAATACAGTATGGAGACCAGAAGAATACAGTATGGAGACCAGAAGAATACAGTATGGAGACCAGAAGAATATAGTATGGGAGCTAGAAGAATACAGTATGGGAGCTAGAAGAATACAGTATGGAGACCATAAGAATACAGTATGGGAGCTACAAGAATATAGTATGGGAGGTAGAAGAATATAGTATGGAAGCTAGAAGAATATAGTATGGGAGCTAGAAGAATACAGTATGGTATCTAGAATAATTCAGTATAATGGCTAGAAGAATATGGGGGCTAAAATAATACAGTATAGGGGTAAAAGAATGCAGTATGGGAGCTAGAAGAATACAGTATGGGAGCTAGAAGAATACAGTATGGGAGCTAGAAGAATACAGTATGGTTGCCAAAAGAATGCAGTATGGAGGCTAGAAGGATAGATTATAGGGGCTAGAAGAATATAGTATAGGGGTTGAAAAATACAGTACAAGGGCTGAGAGAATACATTATGAAGACCAGAATAATACAGTATGGGGGCTGGAATAATATCATGGCTCAAGTCCTACAGGAACGCATGGGAACTGAGTTACTGCACTTTTTCCACAGCAGAAACACTGTTTCCATTAGCTGGAGTCCTGAGAGGCCAGCCTATGAGTGGAAATCTTGGTGAGTTTCCACACTTTTTTTTCCCCAGGATTTGACCCCTGCTGAATTGAATAGGGAATAGTGATCTGTATCTAGCCTGTAGTTCTGGGGATTTTCATATATTTTAGCAAACACCATCAGTACACATTGACCCTGATTTACAAAGAGTGAAGTGTAGATTTCTTTCTGGGTTTTAATTTTTTTTTTCACAGTATTTACTAAGGTTTCCCTACATTTTCCACTTTCCCTACATTTTCCGCTGATCTGTCTGGTTTTTCTCAGTTCAAATCCACCACATTTTCTGTGGAAACCTTAGTAAATATGTTGGGTTTTTGTGAAAATGTCGGGAGCACGCCTCTTTTTGTGACCACGCCCCTCCCCCTTTCCCGACGGCCACGGAGAGTTAGCCAGGTTTTTTTCAATTATAGCACAAGTTCAGGCACAAAATCTGGCACAGACAGAATTTCTGGCGCAATGCACCAGAATCTGGCGCACAACCCATCAAAACATGTTGGGTTTGCAATAGTAAATGAGGGCCATTGTGCATTAATCTCTGCCAGTCAAAAAACGTGTTGAAGTTATACGTATGTAGCCTGTAGTATTAATAAATTTCTGTTGCATTTCATATAGTTCCACAAACACTGTCAGTACTCATTGTGCAGTTATCTCTGCCAGTCAAAAAGCGTGTTAAAGTTATAAGTATCTAGCCCAGTGTTTCCCAACCTTTTTCTGGTCGGGAGCTTGTGATGTCATAGCCGCGTCCCCTCATGACGTCACACCCTGCCCCCTCAATGCAAGTCTATGGGAGTGGGCGTGACAGCTGCCACGCCCCCTCCCATAGACCTGCATTGAGGGGGCGGGGTGTGACGTCATGAGGGGACAGGGCTATGGCGTCACGAGCAGCGGAGTACCCCTTTAAAGTCAATTGTCTCAATGTTTTTGATTGACTGACCCCATAAAATGGCCGCACATGTGCTCTCAAGGCTTCTAATGTCCCTTTTAGTTTTATCTTTCTTTCGTGCTGGTGTAAGCAATGCCAAGTCTTTAAGAACTTTTTTTTGCTTGTAATTTTATTTTTTTGTGACTACATTATTTAAAGAAATCACAAGAGGAATAAACTAATACAGATACGAAAATATAAATATAACTTCAGTTTGTATTCATGACTTGGAAGCATCTGGTGACAATAAGATTAGATTGTGACTAAATTGTATTTTCTTCAGGAAGCTTCTACCAGCGTATATATATATATATATATATATATATATATATATATAAGGGCTGAGATTATGCAGGTTCAGGCATTGCTGGAAATGATTTGGATGTGTCAGGAAGCTGTATAACTTATATACAAAGGGTCCTGTGCTAAGTTACTCCATGAGATGTTTCTCCAACCATATAAAAATGATGAAATTCGGAGCAGCCTTCTCTCCAGTAATGATGGGTATGATCCTCTCCTCCCTTACACTGTCTATGACTTTGGCGCTGTCACCTGTGTGTAAGCTGAGCCTGAAACCCTCATTTGATGATTATAAGTATTATAAACATGGAGACATTATCATTGGAGGGATTTTTACTGTAAATTTTAACATGGATGAATTTCAGACAGAGACACATGAGAAAATAATGTGGTGTAATGGGTAAGTCACCAAACATATGGCAGAAAAAAAGCATTTATTTGTATCACTGTCCAAAGCTATAGAACATTTTTGTTGCTCTTCCTTAACCTTGTGAGAGAAAAAGCAACAGTGGCACTCCTGTCCTCATATCCTGTCCTCATATCCTGTCCTCATATCCTGTCCTCATATCCTGTCCTCATATCCTGTCCTCATATCCCGTCCTCAGATACAGTTCTCATATCTCATCCTCATATCCTGTCCTCATATCCCATCCTCATATCCCGTCCACATATCCCAACCCCATATGCGGCCCTCATATCCCATCCTAATATCCCTTCCTCATATCTCATCCTCATATCCTGTCCTGGTATTCCAACCTCATATCCTATCCTAATATCCCATCCTCATATCCTGTCCTCATATACCGACCTTATATCCTGTCCTCATATCCCATCCTCAAATACCGTCCTCATATCCCATCCTCATATCCTGACGTCATATCCCATCCTCATATCCCGTCCTCATATCCCGACCTCATACCCTGTCCTCATATCCTGACGTCATATCCCATCCTCATATCCCGTCCTCATATCCCGACCTCATATCCCGACCTCATATCCCGTCCTCATATCCCATCCTCAAATCCCATCCTCATATCTCATCCTCATATCCCGATCTTATATCTTGTCCTCATATCCCGTCCTGATATTCCGACCTCATATCTTATCCTAATATCCCACACTCATATCCTGTCCTGATATCCTGACCTCATATCCCGTCCTCATATCTCATCCTCATATCCCATCCTCATATCTCGTCCTCATATCCCATCCTCATATCCCATCCTCATATCTCATCCTCATATCCTGTCCTCATATCCCGTCCTCATATCTCATCCTCATATCCATCCTCATATCCTGTCCTCATATCCCGTCCTCATATCCCAACCTCATATCCGATCCTCATAACCTAACAAATAAACAGTATACTACCATGTTGATGCCTGCCTTGTCCCTTGCACCAGCCTCTGTATATTTGCCCCCTGCAATGGCATGTCATGTGCACATTTAACCTAGAAACTGGAAAAAAAAATAGTGCTGCATATTCAGCCACTATAAGGCTGGGGTCACATGTAGTAATTAAAGTATTTTTATCCAAAATTGGAAAAAGGATCTAACACAGAGGGAAACAAATGGAAAGATTTGCACCTTTTTTTCTGTGATTAGGACCCACTTCTTTTCCTTTTTTGTTGAAGTGTAGGTGTCATTTATTCTGTTTTAAACCTGCACAAGTGGTGATAAGGTCAATTATAGCTTTCACTGCTGTTATTGAGCCTCTGAGATTCTCCACCATGGTGCTTACATACAGTATTTCTCATTCTCTACATTTCATAGAGTGGGACCAGAGCTGGGCTGTTTACCAGCAGAACACATACACAGACAGGGCTTAGTTTCCCTCACTTCTCTAGCCAATCACATATTGCTATCTGCTATTCCATGACATGGTGCTGTAGAAAGTGCACTGGACTAAGCAGGCTAGCATTGTGCTGAGCAGATAATTCATACAGTACAGAAGAGCCTCTCAAACTGCGAGACATGTTGTTCCAGGGGATTGATCCCTATTGGATGGTGAGGCTCAGCCGGGGAGACAATTCTCAAATATGGGACTATAGGCCACACAATCCTTTCCCTGGCTGCAACAATCTTTGGTTTAGCAACATTATTGACTCATTTTGTACTTATTTTAATGTAGACTAAGCAATACTTATTAATTGGACTTCCATCACAAATGGTGGGGCTCAGGCATCCTATCAATCTGTCCACTGAGGCCTAGGCATCCCTTTGGTCCATTGGGTGAGACCCCAGTGGAAGAAGTTTAAGAAGCCCTGCAGTATAGAACTAGATGATGTATGGAGGGGAAAGAGGTTACTAACTGAACTGTTACTGGTTGTGCTGCAAAACTAAAGGAAGGGGGAGATTACTCTACAGCACTGTGGACATACAACAGTAGGTACACTTGGATTTACTCAAGGCATAACCACCCTGGTACTTAGATATGGTCAGGAGTCCTTAATTTACCTTTAAGGAGCAGTGTAAATAATATTTAGCTGGCACGCTATTAACCCTTTAGACGCAGCATTCAAAGTTGATCACTAGCTCAGTCGGCTGTTCAGGATCGCCGCAGCTAAATGGCAGCATCCAGAACAGCTGGAACACACAAGGAGGGCCCTTACCTTTCTCCTGGTGTCCGATTGCCGAATAACTGCTCAGTGCCTGAGATACAGGCATGAGCATTCAAGCGGCAGAATAATTTATCAATGGTTTTCTATGGTATAACAATGATCAATGTAAAAGATCAGTGTGTGCAGTGTTATAGCCCACTATGGGAGCTATAACATTGCAAAAAAAAAAGGGAAAAAAAAGTGTATAAAGATCATTTAACCCCTTCCCTAATAAAAGTTTGAATCACCCCCCTTTTCCCATTTAAAAAAAGTGTAAATAAAAGTAAACATATGCGAAAATGTCCAAATTATAAAAAATATATTGGTAATTAAACTGCACGGTCATTGGCGTTGCCGCAAAAAAACAAAAAATTTATGGTCATTTTTTATATTATGAAAAATGTAATAAAAAGCAATCTAAAAGTCAGATCAATACAAAAATAGCACGGCTAAAAACTTCAGATCACGGTGCAAAAAAATGAGCCATCATATGCAGAAAAATAAAAAAGTTATAGGGGTCAGAAAATGACAATTTTAAAGGTATTAATTTTTGTGCATGTAGTTATGATTTTTTCCTGATGTACAATAAAATCAAACCTATATAAGTAGGGTATCATTTTAATCATATGGACCTACAGAATAAAGAGAAGGTGTCATTTTAACCGAAAAATTTACTACGTAGAAACGGAAGCCCCCAAAATTACAAAATTGTGTTTATTTCTTAAATTTTGTCACACAATGAATTTTTTTCCATTTTGTTGTAGGTTTTTGGGTAAAATTACTGATGTCATTACAAAGTAGAATTTTTAGCGCAAAAAATAAGCCATCATATGGATTTTTAGGTGCATAATTGAAAGAATTATGATTTTTTAAAGGTAAGGAGGAAAAAACGAAAGTGCAAAAACGGAAAAACCCTGAGTCCTTAAGGGATTAAAATAAAACCATTGCAGAACGCTAATGTCAAGCAGCAGCCAAGATTCCTATCTGGAGTAATTCAGTGCAAAATAGACAGGGAGGAGGTAGATGCAGCTGCAGTCACCCACCTTCAGTGTCTGTGTTATGAGAAGAGGTAAGGGAAGGAGAAGGGCTGCTGGAAGTTTACCTTTGCAGATTATACACAAAGTATTGGGCTGTAGTCCTGTAACACCTTGTTTGTAAGTGTGAGGTCACTTTTCTCCATCCCACACATCAGCCACCCCACCCATTGAAGCACAGGTGTGCTGCCTTCCATGCTGTGCTGTTGCAAAACTACAATTTACTGCAGAATGATTTCCTTCCCACCCAGCGGTCGCTCCACCCATTGAAGCAGACAGGCTCCCTGTCAGCACCTGATTAGATTGAAATGTCTCGGGCCACACCGCAACCTGGGAAAGCCTGAGACGACACTAATTTTATATGCTGTTGAAAATAAACATTGGGGCAAAAATCACATGAGAATTGTGAGACCACCATGAAATATAAGTACAGACACTATAGTATGAACTACACTAACATTACAGCCTCTGTAGCATAGTCAAATAAAAAAAATCCTGGAATACCTCTTTAAGTTTTTGATTTATAACTTTAATTTGCTTTACATTTTAATATCATAATTATTATTATTACTATTTGCAGACATTTTCCATTCAATTATAAATACTTTTTGAACTTTCAATTTGCTATTGAAGAAGTCAATAAAAATCGAAATATTTTACCCAATGTGACTTTGGGATTTCATGTATATGATTCTTGTTCCAATGCTAATAAAGCTGTAAAAAGTACAATAAAAATATTATCAGGACCTGGAGCTACTGTACCCAACTACTACTGTACAGGAGAAGAGGACATTGCGGGTTTTATTGGAGATCTGGTATCTGTAACAACTGTTCCCATAGCCCAAATACTGAATGTATACGGGTATACACAGGTAACTAACATGTATGTATATCAGTCAGATCAAGGGCGTAGGCGTACATACCAGAGAAGGAGACCATGTCATTGCTATGGGGCCCTCAGAGAGAGTGAGCTCTGCCCTGATCTGTCCTATTCTATTTTCTATTGGTGACACAGCAAGGAAACTGCATTGTCAGCAAAGTAATGGTAAGAAAGCGTATAGACCAATGGGTCATGAAAACTAATGGGAAATAAACACCAAACCTTTCTGTGCTGGGGCAAAATCAGACACCAAAAGAGGAGGTCCATTTTGATATTTGCTATGGGGCCCTTTTTTTAATCTATGTACGCCACATAGTCAGACATTACATTAAAACCATGTGCCTAATTTTGGAAAGGTCGCCCTTTTGCTGCAAAAATAGCTGTGAATTCTTAAGGGAATGTGTGATGTCCCACCACGGGTTAAGGGGATGAGTGTCAGATGTGTTCAGATTTATGTGCAAATAATATTGTAAATTGTTTTGCTCCCTGTAGTTGTTTACTGACTAGCCTGTGAAGGATGTACACATCACAGAGTCCAAGCATTGACAATAAGAGAAGTACATTCCCAAGGAAGAAATCCAAAATGATACATTGTAGCAGCATTTTTCCTCTGCCTGCACGTGGGTAACTGTAATGTCCGTTTCTATGTTTTTGCATTGTGGTGCTCCTGTTCAGACATTAGGTTTGTCTGAAAAGTTTCTGTGCTAATTCTCCCTTGTTTGGGAAGAGTTAATGCTTTCAGCCTATGGCATCTCGGGTGTAGTTATTTAGACTTGTGCTCTGCTGGAACTCTCGGCTGGTATTTAGATTTATACTCTGACAATGTCTGGTTTATTATGCACTTTCACTATGTCTGTGCACATATCCTGAGTTTTAACCATGGTTATCTGTACTGTTTGATAAATAGATTTTAGCCTGCCTTTTTATAGTACATTTGATGGGTTTTAGTATTTTGTATGTTCGTTCTGCATTTACCTTGATAGATCTTAGTCCGTGTTTACACTGAGCGTTGTCAGTCCTGTTTTGACCTTTTGTTCCTGCAACTCTGAAGATAGAATCATGTTCTGAGCCTTGGGCTATTCGGTCTATCAAGGAGTGAGTGAGTCTTGTGCTTGTACCCATGTTTGCTTGTATTTAGTATTTATATTTCCTCCTAGGCCAGTATCTTGATCATTCAGTGGGGAGTGCCCGTTGGCTAGGAGTCTATTTGGTTTGGTATTGATGTCCCTCCATGTTTGGAGTGGGGTGTCTAATGTGTTCTGTGTCCAGTGTGAAAAGTGTTCTTGATTTCCTGACCTGTTTTATGTTAGTATGCTATATCCTGCCTAGTTGGTATTTAGATTTCTGTTCTGGTTATTGTATTCCCGTTATTTTCCTGAAGTGTTCCCCGACCATGTGTAGTTTCGTATGTATTGTTCACTTCTACGCCAATGCACTTTTCCGCTTGGAAGGGACCGGCTCCAAGTTAACAATCTGTCATTTAGGGTGGATGGGCAGGTAGGCAGGGAGAGTGGTTTATAGGGACAGCTTAGGGTTCACTTTTCCCTGTCCTCCCGTTCATGACAGTAATTACCTTAGAGTCATCAGTAGGCCTTCCATTGGCAAAGGCTGTGTGCACAGGGAGAACTTGCATGAGACTGTCTTACCACTTAAACCACGAGTGACATTATTATAGTAGAAGCACAGGTCTCAGCATACCTCGGGTTGTAACATATGGACTACACAAAACCTTTGAAAGTGTCCTGTGCTATCTGGACTGTACTCGGTTTCCCAGCACATTTTACAGGTGCTTGAATATATTAATACAGTTTATGAACTTGATTAGAGATGAGCGAACTTTTGAAAAGTTTGACTGAAGTTTGCTGAACTTTTTCAAAATTGTTGCTAGATTCGGCTTGGTTTAACGCATACCGGCAATTAAATAAACCCCAAATACGTTTCTAACACTACCCAACAGCTCTGAAGCACACTCTAACACTGCTAATAATGTACAGGGTGGGCCATTTATATGGATAGACCTTAATAAAATGGGAATGGTTGGTGATATTAACTTCCTGTTTGTGGCATATTAGTATATGTGAGGGGGGAAACATTTCAAGATGGGTGGTGACCATGGCGGACATTTTGAAGTCGGCCATTTTGAATCAAAATTTCAATAGGAAGAGGGTCATGTGACACATCAAACTTACTGGGAATTTCATAAGAAAAACAATGATGTGTTTGGTTTTAACATAACTTTATTCTTTCATAAGTTATTTCTCCTGCGGTGTTGCTATCAGTGTGTGAAGAGTGGGAGAAGAAGGGATTGTTTTTATTTTATGACTGACTGCCTCCATCTGAGGGAAAAACTGTTCTATGGGTGGTGGTGGACAGGTTTAGTAAACAGTGTCATATCATGCAATTTCACACAAAGAAGATAATAGCGGAGAGCTCACTGTATCAGATGACAGGCGGTTCAGTCGGACGCGTTCATCCACGGACTATAATCGGTCTTGGCAGGGAGGTGGCAGGTGGATACGGGGGGAGCTCAGACGTCGGGCCACGGACCGTATCATGCCCCTAGGCACTGTCAGGCCGCTGAGAGACGTCATCACGCATGCTCCATGTCTTTAACCTATTCCCAAAGGACGTCACGCCAGAGAATGAAACAAACACAGGTGAGTGTTAGTTAATTATGTACAGTGAAAGTGAAAAAAATATGATAAAAACAAGAACATACTGAATTAATAACTTCTAACTTGCGAATAGCAGGATGTTGTATAGAGATATATAGTAATGCACTAAATTAATTTTTGTCATTTAACTCCTTAAGGATGAGCACCGTAAATATACGGCGCTGCTAAGAAGTACTTAGCGCACAACGCTGTACATTTACAGCGCAACTTTCCTGGATCACCGCGTCTCTGGATGCGGTGATCGGAATGGGATGACTGCTGATATCTATCAGCAGCCATCCCAGCACATCGCCGAGGGGGGTCCTGAGACCCCCCATGTCGGCGATCGCTGCAAATCGCTGGTCAATTCAGACCTGCGATTTGACGCTATTCCGGGTCAATTGGGTCACTGATGACTTGGAAAAAAAAGCGTGAATGGAGCTGTCTGAGACAGCCCCATTCACCCTTACCCAGCAGGATTGAGGTGGCACGACCGACCAATCACGGACCTGCTGGGCGGCGATCGGGACGGCGATTGGAGCGGAGATGGGCACCGGCGGGGGGTCTCCTACCTTGCCCTGGTCCAACGGGGGTCCCATCAGGATCAGTGGCGGCGACAGGAGCAGCAGGATCGGTCCCGGCGGCAGGATACAGCAGGAGGTGAGTCCTGTTCACCTCCTACTGTTACTTAGCAACAACTCGCAGCATGCAAAGCCAAAGGGCATGCTGGGAGTTGTAGTTTTGCAACAGCTGGAGTTCCAACTACAACTCCCTGCATGCTCTTTGGTAGTCTGTGCATGCTGGGGCTTGTAGTTATGCAACAGCTGGAGGCACATTTTTTGCTATGAAAACTCCCAGCATGCACAGACTACCAAAGGGCATGCAGGGAGTTGTAGCAGTGTGCCTTCAGCTGTTGCAAAACTACAACTCTAAGCATGCCCTTCGTCTGTCAATGCATGCTGATTGTTGCAGTTTTGTAACAGCTGGAGACACATTGATCAGTGTTTTGCAACCAGTGTGCCTACAGCTGTTGCAAAAATATAACTTCCAGCATGCACTGAGAGACTGTACATGCTGGGAGTTGTAATTTTGCAACAGCTGGAGGCATACTGGTTGCGAAACACTGAGTTAAGTAACAAACGCTCAGTGTTTCCCAACCAACGTGCCTCCAGCTGTTGTATAACTATTACTATACAAGAATATGGGTGCACTACTGTGGTAGATGTAAACAATACATTGGCTATCCCTCAACACTGATGTTAAAATTGAGACATTCGCCAGTGTATCCTTATATGAAGGACACACCAGAGCCCGCACACCAACGCCAAGGTTTCTCAATTTGGTGTGAGACCTAACGCTAGTCCTACCTGTGCTTGATAAACAGAACAGGGGCCAGTGGGCAATTACGGCAGCATTCGGCTGGCTCACAACTTCCTTCCAGATACCCTCCAGTGTTACTACGCACACATGCAATGGGAGGAGGGAGGCAAGCTGCAAGCCCCACCTGAGTTGGCTATTATGGGTGCCTGGCCTCACAGGTGCTACCTTAATGCTGCCTGGTAGATATTCAAGGCGCATTAATGTTGGAGTTTACACACCTCCAAATTTAAAATTTAAACAAACAACAAAAAACGTGGTCTCAAATGGCTGGAAGTGCTCAACCCCAAATGCGGTTGTGCATTTATACTGGGGGAGCAGATCCTGCCCTTGTAGTCCGTTGCTAGGGGCGATCCCCAGCATAAAAATGCATACAATGGAGGATGCCTGCAGCGGACTGCAAGTGCCACAATAGAATCCTACATAAACAGTGTGGATATGTAACAATTAGAATACAATACAAGAATATGGGTGCACTACTGTGGTAGATGTAAACAATACATTGGCTATCCCTCAACACTGATGTTAAAATTGAGACATTCGCCAGTGTATCCTTATATGAAGGACACACCAGAGCCCGCACACCAACGCCAAGGTTTCTCAAGGTTTCTAACGCTAGTCCTACCTGTGCTTGATAAACAGAACAGGGGCCAGTGGGCAATTACGGCAGCATTCGGCTGGCTCACAACTTCCTTCCAGATACCCTCCAGTGTTACTACGCACACATGCAATGGGAGGAGGGAGGCAAGCTGCAAGCCCCACCTGAGTTGGCTATTACTCCCAGCATGTATGGTCTGTCAGTGCATGCTGGGAGTTGTAGTTTTGCAGCAGCTGGAGGTTTGCCCCCCGCCCATGTGAATGTACAGGGTTTACAGTAAGTTTTCTGCTGCAAGTTTGAGATGTGGCAAATTTTCCACCACAGCTCAAACTCACTACACTACACTACACCTACCCAAAATAAAAAGTAAAACACTACATATACATATACCCCTACACAGTCTTCTCCCCCCAACCAGTAAAAAAAAAAACGTCTTGTACTGCACTGTTTCCAAAATAGAGCCTCCAGCTGTTGAAAAACAACAACTCCCAGTATTGCCAGACAGCCACTGACTGTCCAGGCATGCTGGGAGTTTTGCAACAGCTGGAGACACCCTGTGTAGGGAAACACTGCCGTGGGGTATTTTTGTGGCGGATTCAAATCCCCAATTTAGGCCTCAAATCCACATGGCGCTCTCTTGCTTTGGATCCCTGTCATATTTCAAAGAAACAGTTTAGGGCCATATATGGGGTATCTCCGTACTTGGGAGAAATTGCACTACAAATCTTGGGGGGCTTTTTCTCCTTTTACCCCTTATGAAAAGGTAAAGTTGTTGTCTACACCAGCATGTTAATGTAAAAAAAATAAAAATATTTACACTAACATGCTGGTATTGCCCCATACTTTTAATTTTCACAAGCGGTAAAAGGAAAAAAAAAGACCCCCAAAATTTGTAACGCTATTTCTCCTGAATACGGAAATACCCCATATGTGGGTGTACAATGTTCTGCGGACGCACAACAAGGCTCAGGAGTGAGAGTGCACTATGTACATTTGAGGCCTAAATTGGTGATTTGCACAGGGGATTTTACAGTGGTTCTGACATAAACGCAAAACAATAAATACCCAGATGTGACCACATTTTGGAAGCTACACCCCTCACGGAATGTAACAAGGGGTATAGTAAGCCTTAACACCCCACAGGTGTTTGACAAATTTTCGTTAAAGTTGGATGTGAAAATGAGAAAATACTTTTTTTTTCCCACTAAAATGCTGGTGTTACCCTACATTTTTCATTTTCACAAGGGAGAATAGGAAAAAAAAAAACGAAATTTGTAACCCCATTTCTTCTGAGTAAGATCATACCCCATATGTGGATGTAAATTGCTCTGCTGTTGAACTACAATGCTCAGAAGAGAGGGAGCGCCATTGGGATTTTGGAAAGAGAATGTGTCAGATTTTTGGAACAGTGGTCCGTGAAAATGAAAAATTTAAGATCTGTTCCAAAGATCTGTCAAACGCCAGTGGGGTGTAAATGTTCACTGCACCCCTTATTAAATTATTTAAGAGGTGTAGTTTCCAAAATGGGGTCACATGGGGGGGGGATCCACTGTTCTGGCACCACAGTGGGCTTTGTAAACGCACATGGCCCCCAACTTCTATTCCAACCTAATGCTCTCACCAAACGCTAAATGGCGCTACTTCTATTCTGAGCATTGTAGTTCGCCCGCAGAGCACTTAACATCCACAAATGGGGTATTTCCGTACTCAGAAGAAATTTGGGGTAACACCAGCATTTTAGTGAAAAAATCTAATTTTTCATTTCCCTGTCCAACTTTAGCGGAAATTTGTCAAACACCTGTGGGGTGTTAAGGCTCAATGTATCCCTTGTTACATTCCTTGCGGGGTGTAGTTTCCAAAATAGTATGCCATGTGGTTTTTTTTTTTTTTGCTGTTCTGGCACCATAGTGGCTTCCTAAATGCGACATGCCCCCCAAAAACCATTTCAGCTAAATTTGCTTTCCAAAAGCCAAATGTGACTCCTCCTCTTCTGAGCATTGTAGTTTGCCAGCAGAGCATTTGACGTCCACACACGAGGTATTTGCATACTCAGAAGAGATGGGGTTACAAATAATTTTGGGTGGCATTTTCTCCTATAACCCCTTGCAAAAATTTGGGGGAAAACCAGCATTTAAGAGAAAAAAAATTTATTTACACATCCGACTTTAACGAAAAGTCGTCAAACACCTGTGGGGTGTTAAGGCTCACTGTACCCCTTTGCTACTTTCCTTGAGGAGTGTAGTTTTCAAAATAGTATGCCATGTTTTTTTTATTTTTTATTTTTTGCTGTTCTGGCACCATAGGGGCTTCTTAACCCCTTAAGGACTCAGGGTTTTTCCGTTTTTGCACTTTCGTTTTTTCCTCCTTACCTTTTAAAAATCATAGCCCTTTCAATTTTTCACCTAAAAATCCATATTATGGCTTATTTTTTGCGTCACCAATTCTACTTTGCAGTGACATTAGTCATTTTACCCAAAAATGCACGGCGAAATGGAAAAAAAAAATCATTGTGCGACAAAATCGAGGAAAAAATGCCATTTTGTAACTTTTGGGGGCTTCCGTTTCTACACAGTGCATATTTCGGTAAAAATTACACCTTATCATTATTCTGTAGGTCGATATGATTAAAATGATACCCTACTTATATAGGTTTGATTTTGTCGCACTTCTGTAAAAAATCATAACTACATGCAGGAAAATTTATACGTTTAAAAATGTCATCTTCTGACCCCTATAACTTTTTTATTTTTCCACGTACAGGGCGGTATGGGTATTCATTTTTTGTGCCGTGATCTGAAGTTTTTATCTGTATGATTTTTGTTTTGATCGGACTTTTTGATCACTTTTTATTCACTTTTTAATGGTATAAAAAGTGACCAAAAATGTGCTTTTTTTGACTTTGGAATTTTTTTGCGCGTACGCCATTGGCCGTACGGTTTAATTAATGATATATTTTTATAGTTCGGACATTTACGCATGCGGCGATACCACATATGTTTATTTTTTTTATGGGAAAAGGGGGGTGATTCAAACTTTTATTAGGGAAGGGGTTAAATGACCTTCATTAACACTTTTTTTTACATTTTTTTTGCAGTGTTATAGGTCCCACAGGGACCTATAACACTGCACACACTGATCTCTTACACAGATCACAGGCGTGTATTAACACGCCTGTGATCAGTGTTATCGGCGCTTGACTGCTCCTGCCAGGAGCGTTGATGAGCGCCGGGACCGACGCGATATGATGCGGGATTGCGGCGCGATCCCGCTTCATATCGCGGGAGCCGGCGCAGGACGTAAATATACGTAAATTTGACATGCCCCCCAAAAAAACATTTCAGAAAAACGTACTCTCCAAAATCCTATTGTCGCTCCTTCCCTTCTGAGCCTTGTAGTGCACACACAGAGCACTTGACATCCACATATGAGGTATTTCCTTGCTCAAGAGAAATTGGGTTACAAATTTTGTGGGGCTTTTCTCCTTTTACCCCTTATAAAATTTCAAAAACTGGGTCTACAAGAACATGAGAGTTTAAGAAATGAAGATTTAGAATTTTCTCCTTCATTTTACTGCTATTCCTGTGAAACACCTAAAGGGTTAACATGCTTTCTGAATGTCATTTTGAATACTTTGGGGGTGCAGTTTTTACAATGGGGTCATTTATGGGGTATTTATAATATGAAGACTCCTCAAATCCACTTCAAAACTGAACTGGTCCCTGAAAAATTCCGATTTTTTAAATATTGTGAAAAATTGGAAAATTGCTGCTGAACTTTGAAGCCCTCTGATGTCTTCCAAAAGTAAAAACATGTCAACTTTATGATGCAAATATAAAGAAGACGTATTGTATATGTGAATCAAGATATAATTTTATTGGAATATCCATTTTCCTTACAAGCAGAGAGTTTCAAAGTTAGAAAAATGCTACATTTTCTAAATTTTCATGAAATTTGTGGATTTTTCACCAAAAAAGGATGCAAGTAACGATGAATATTTACCACTGTGTTAAAGTAGAATATGTCACGAAAAAAATCTCGGAATCAAAATAATCAGTAAAAGCATCCCAGAGTTATTAATGCATAAATGTGATAGTGGTCAGAATTGCAAAAAGGGCCTCGTCCTTAAGGTGAAAAAAGGCTCAGTCCTTAAGGGGTTAAACCCAGTGGTCCTGTTGTGTTCAGCCAAGGGATCTATCTGGATTCCTTATGATGGATTCCTCTACCTGGAAACTCAATTCTTTCAATTTGATCGATCTGACATGTTCCCTGATGTTGTGAAACAGGGGCCGAATTGTCTTCCCTATGTAGTACAACCCGCATGGACACACCATGCAGTATACTACATAGGAGGACCTGCAAGTGATGGGTTGTTTAACCAAGATTTTGTAACTACCTAGCTGTATCACACTGGTTTTGATGTTCATCTCACAAAAAGAGCAGGAACCATAACAATGATTGCCAGCACTAGGGGTATCTGTTAACCAGTTGGATCCGGTATTCTTCTTTTTCTGTTTATATTTTAGATAATCCCTGATGGTTTTATCACGTCTGTAAGTAATGCGACTTCCTGAATGTCGATGTCCTTTTCTAACATGCACCAATTGGAATGTATTATATTTTTAATTAGTTCGTTTAGAGGTTATTTCTAAACAAAAAAATAGCTTGAGAAGGACAATGCATTTTTTTTCTTCCTGATCATTGTCTAATAATAATCTTTCCCTGGGGATTTCATTGATTCTGTTGCAAGCCTGGGTTATCCCTTTTCTAGGGTACCCTCTTTTTTTTAAGCAATTGGACAGTTTCTCTTATTTGTTGATCACATACTTCAGGGTTACTATTAATATGTTTGAGGCGCACCATCTGACTAAAGGGAATTCCATTTTTTGTCTGAGAGGTATGTGATAACTTGTAATGCAAGTAGACATTCCTGGCTATATTTTTCATGAACCCAGAGTTTTTAATTTGACCATTAACAATGTTAATCATGACATCCAGTAATTCTAGGGATATCCCCCCAAAAACTGCTGTAAAGTACATGTTCATGTCATTGATGTCGTTTAGGTACAAGACGAATTCTCGGAACTGGTCCGGGGATCCCGACCAGACCACGAGAATATTGTCTAAGTACCTTAAAATCAGTTTGATAGGGTGTAGGAAGGGATTGAGCGATGTGAAGATATCATTTTGTTCCAAAATACTCAAGAATATGTTTGCATAAACGCATGAAACTGGGGACCCCATTGCTGTCCCCAGCAAATGTCTGTACCATTCCCCTGCACATTGGAAGCAGTTATTATTTAGGACCAAGAGGGTAGTTTCAGTGACGAACTGAATAAAATCAGTTGACCTGGCAGAGGATGACAAAAATGTCTCGAGAGCCTGTACACCCGCATCATGAGGGATGCAGGTGTACAGGCTCTCGACGTCAATAGAAGCTAAACTGTAACCTTCCTGCCATTTGAAATTTTGAAGGGCTTTGATCAAATCACCTGTGTCCCTCAAGAAAGTAGGTATGCATTTAAGGAGCAGGGATAGGAGCCAATCCAAGTAACTGGAGAGGTACTGGGTCGGGGAGCCAATGGCTGCAATAATTGGGCATCCAGGAGGGGGGTTTTCCTTCTTGTGAATTTTTGGGAGGATATACATATGTGGTTTGCATGGGTTAATTGGAACTAATTTTTCTGCCGTATTCAGAGTGAGGACTCCTTTTTCCATATTCCGTACTTTTTCTATGGTTTTGACAGCAGGATCTGAGAATTTCCGAGAATTTGTCTCGTACCTGAACGACATCAATGACATGAACATGTACTTTACAGCAGTTTTGGGGGGGATATCCCTAGAATTTCTGGATGTCATGATTAACATTGTTAATGGTCAAATTAAAACCTCTGGTTTCAGGAAAAAGACAGCCAGGAATGCCTACCTGCATTACAAGTCGTCATATACATGTCAGACTAAAAATGGGATTCCCTTTAGTCAGATTGGGCGCCTCAAATGTATTAATAGTAACCCTGAAGTATGTGATCAACAAATATGAGAACTTTCCAACCGCTTAATAAAAAGAGGGTACCCTAGAAAAGTGATAACCTCGATAAGGCTCGCAACAGAATTAATGAAATCACCAGGGAAACATTATTATTAGACAAAGATCAGGAATAAAAAATGCATGGTCCTTCTCGAGCCATTTTTTCGTTTAGAAATTCACCTCTAAACGAACGAATAAAAAATATAATACATTCCAATTGGTGCATGTTAGAAGCGGACATCTACATTCAGGAAGTGGCAGCCCAAAAACCCATCATTACATACAGATGTGATAAAACCATCAGGGATTATCTAAAATCTATACAGAAAAAGAAGAATACCGGATCCAACTGATGATACAGTCCGTGGCCTGACATCTGAGATCCCCCGTATCCACCTGCCACCTCCCTGCCAGGACCGATCATAGTCCGTGGATGAACGCTTCCAACTGATCCTCCTATCATTTGATACGGTGAGCGCTCTGCTATTTTCTTCTTCGTGTGAAATTGCATTGGATTCTGTGTATTTTCAGCATGTAGCGCCACTCTAGTACCTACACCTGTCCATAGGTTGTAAAGGACTTTTTGGTCTGTCATCCATGCTGATTTTTACTTATAGCAGCGGTGCTGGCTACATTTGTCCTCTACTTCGAGATTATAGTGTCATATAATTCCTTTAAAACATCTCCCTTCGGCTAAAACTCTTGCTGACTTATTTTTAAGACATGTTGTTAGATATCATGGGGTTCCAGAAAATATTGTATCAGATTGAGGGGTACAATTTGTTTCAAAATTTTGGCAAGCTTTTTGTAAACAGTTGGGTGTTCAATTGTCTTTTTCATCTGCTTTTCAACCCCAATCTAACGGTCAAACTGAAAGGTTGAATCAAAATACGGAACAGTACCATTATGTAGCAGATAGACAGGGTGAATGGGTATCTTTTCTGTCTCTTGCTGAGTTTGCCTTGAATGACCAAGACCATTCTTCTACTGGTATGTCATCGTTCTTTTGTGTTTATGGATTTAATCCATGATTTTCTTCCTGTACTGATACTGATAGTGATAACCCTGAGAAAACTGTGCACAGTTTGGGCCCAGGTTCAGAAGAACCTTAGAAATGCCTAACAACTACAAAAAAGATCTGCCAACAAGAGACGTACTGTGGCATAACATTTAAAGTTGGTGATAAAGTGTGGTTGTCTGCTAAAAATCTTCGTCTTAAGGTTCCATCATAAAATTGGCATCTAGGTTTATTGGACCTTATGAGGTAATTGAAGTTATTAATCCAGTTGGTTACAGATTAAAATTACCTTCTTCATTTAAGGTTCATAATGTGTTCCACTGCTCTTTGTTAAAACGTTATGTTCCTACTCAGTCTCCTGTTCCGGTTCCACCTCCTCCAGTTGAGGTCGACAAAGAACTTTAGTATGAGGTCTCCAGACTGGACAGTCAAAATTCTGTCCAGTATTTAGTTCATTGGGAAGGTTATGGTTCGGAGGAGAGATCGTGGGTTCCAGCCTCTTCTATTCCTGCTTCCACTTTGATAAAAAGGTTCCACAATTCTCATGCGTACAAACATAAAACCAAATTTAAGGGTCCAGTGGCCCCTCTTAAAGGGGGGGGGTACTGTCAGAACCTACAGGGTTAATAGGTTCTGACAGGTTCTTTGTTTGTTTTGTTGCCGGGTTACGCCTAGATGTCTGCCTGGTCAGCTGAATGCTTGATGTGAGCACCTGTGGGTTATCTATTTAACCCAGCAGTTGGCTCTCAGTCAGCGCCTGTGAAAGAGTCTTTTCAGCTTCAGAAACTCACTTGTTTTCCCTGTATCTCCTGTATACCCAGCATCTTTGACCTCTGGATTTGATCTCGACTTCTCTCTGATATTAGTGACCTGGTACTTTTGACTTCTCCTTTGACACGGTTAGTTGACTCTGGACTATTGTGTGTGTTTAGTTATATTTTGTTAGTCTTCCTGTATTCCTACTTATCCCGGACATAGTCTGTTTCTTTGTAATTTATTGTTTTGACTATTACGCCCCTCACATATTCAGGAAGGGACTGTCTTCGTGGTTACGGACTTGTCATTTAGGGCAGGTACGTAAGTAGGCAGGGATAGGGGAGCGGGTGAGATTAGAGTGCACTCCTTCCGTGCCCATATGTAACAGTTATATGGATAAAGTCATGGAAAAGTAAGGTTATCATGACGGACAATAATAAAGATAGGTCATTGTTTGATCGGACCAAATTAATGATTTATTTAAAGGAATGTTAACACTAAAGTAACTTTCTCTCTAGATCAGTTATGGAGCAACAGATCCAATGTTCAGCGACAGAGTTGTGTATCCATACCTGTTCCGTACAGCACGTAGTGACCATGTCTATGTTTCTGCATTGTTAGCAGTACTGAAGCATTTCTCATGGAACTGGGTTGGGATTATCGCTACTGCTGATGACAGTGGAGAAAAAGAGAGCAAAAGTGTCTCCTCAATTCTTAATAGTCAAGGTATCTGCATAGAGTTTACTGTGAAAGTCTTCCTTCTTACAGTGGCAAATTCTGAAGATACAAAAATGAAAACCATGAATAAAAAAAGCCGGGACATTATTTCACGCTCATCCGCTAAAATCATTATTATTTGTGGAACTTATTCTTTCTCTATACTGGAAATTTTTGATTTGCCTGATAATGTTCTGAATACAAAAACTTTTTTTCTGCCACCTAACTGGTTTGTGAATGGTGAAATACTTCACCATTTTTATAAAGCGGTTAACTGTTCCTTGGGCTTTGAGGTCCTTATGAACGATGATCTAGAGCAGAACAGTAGTCAAGAACTTTTGAGGGATCCTTACAATACAAAAAATATGAAAGAATTTCTTTGTAACATCCATCCTTCAAATTATCCGGATGATAAATGGCTTGAAGATATTTGGATTTTTGGTTTTGGGTGCTTGTCACCAAATGATGTTAAAAACAAAGCCTTTCAGGCTGTATTTTGTATGAAATTGCACAAGTGTTCAGGAAAAGAGAATATCACAGTATTACCTCTCATTCTGAACAATGATGGATCTACTGTTGCATACAATGCATTAATATCCATGGCTTATGCACTTAATGCTTTACATAAGTCTCTTGGAAGAGAAGCTTCTGCCAAGTATATGACAAAATTTTCATATAGACATAAGGTACAATTCAAATAGCAGTGCTCAAATTAAAACACTAAAGAAAAAAAAATTCCCATAGCATTCCCTGCTGTGAGATGTCAGACCATTAGGAAGGGATTTATGCACTTTTTGATTTTGTGGAAAAATCATCAGCTAAACTTAAGCCTCTAGTGTTAATATATTTGCTGACAAAAGTATTGGGACACCTACATACTACACCTTCAAAAACTTTTAGAATATCCCATTCTAAAACCATATGAGTTGATCCCCCCCCCCCCCCCCCCCCCTTTGGCGGTATAACAACTTCCACTGTTCTGGAACAACTTTTTAGAAGATTTTCTTGAGGTGTCTATGAGAACACTTATAGAAGGTCAGATACTGATGTTAGATAAGAGAGTCTGGCTCACAATCTACATTGTAGTTCATCCCAAAGGTGTTTGACGAGACTGAGGTCCAGGCTATGTGTTAGTCAACCCCTATCTATTCCTTTAAAGACTTTGCTTTGTGCATCAATGAACAGTCGTTCTAGAAACAGAAATCACATTATCCAAACTATTCCCACAAAGTTGAAAGTAAAAATTACTTGCTAAACATTAAGATTTCCTCTCACTGAAACCAAGTGGCGGTTTTATGGTGCATTAATAGATTGAGAAAATAGTTAGGTTCACACACAATAGCGAAGTGAAGACATATTGTTTACTTCATTGATAATGAATAAAGCAACAAGATACAAAGAACTGCAAACTGGAAATACAATGAGCTTACACAATCGGGTGGAGCACCAGGTCCAAAAATGTATGCGGTGGTCAAGCACTAGCTGTACCAGCTGCTACTCTGAGTCTATTCAGGTGGCTAAGGATAGAAAAGATTTGCTAGACAGTAAAGTATTTATTTCAGGGGCTGAGAACCTAAGTAACTTTGCTTTTCTACATTGCAAATGTGTCTTTCTAGACTTTTCTGTCATTTTTGGCATACTCTGAGTTCTTTAGAGCGCAACGGGTTAACAACTGCACATTTCACTCCATTTCTGTACAGCTGAAACCAGAAACTAGTCACATGTTTGACTACTAGCCAATGAATGCAGGAGCTAGTCTAATTCTTTTTTTTTTCTTATTTAGGAGCCAATGTACATGGTCTCAAGTAACCCTAGTGCAAGTAAAAAGTGTTCACACAAAAAGCCATGCACAAGGATGCGGTCCATCGCAAGCCCTTCTCCTAAAGGAGAGAGGCCCCCAAAATACAAAGTCCCCTTTTGCCGAAGCTACTCAATGACCAAAAGTGCTTATGGTGAACAACCAGGCAAAAGCCAAGTTGTCACCAAGCAGACAGTAAAAACGGTTTGGCACCCCTGGCGAAGCAAGGATGCCCGGGGGGGGGGAATGGCAAGGAGGTGAATAACCTAATGGCCACACACACCTCCCTTAGACCGGCATGAGGGACACGCAGAAGTGCTGCAACACCCTGACCAATCCTTGCGATGAATAAAAAACACAAAATGTGGACACAGTGATAAAAAAAATAATAATTGAATGTGCTCAGTGTAGTACTGCCGGATCTATAATTCCCAATTTCATCACGTAGCATGGGAATAGAAATATATCTTAAAAGGGAACCTGTGGCCTCCCCAGACATTGTAGTTTTTTTTTAAATATACCCTGATAGCTTAGGGTGCCCTAAGTTTAGGGGTGTTTATAGTTTATTCATTAGTTCCCCCCCCCCTAATTCCGTAGGTTTTTGTACTAAATCTGACTGACAGTGAGTCCACCAGATGCGCGTATACTTTATTCTAGTACTGTGAGGGACAGTGATTTCCATAAGGGGCATATACTGTGCACGGAGCTGCTCCCATGTCTCCCCTCCTATCACACAGCGTTTGCTTACTGTCATGTCTGCTTTACATTTGTCTAAACCAAACTTCTGTTATTTGGATCGGTGAGTGAGCTGTAGAAATTCCAGCCAACGGGCGGGAGCGTGTCACAGTTTGCTACAAAAGTAAGTAGAGTAGAAATATGTGAATAAAGCTAAAGAAATGAATAGATTGTATAAGTAGTAAAGTGTAAGTTTCATTACATGGACATGTCATGAAATTTAAAAAATTGATATGTTTTAGTACTTAAGTACTACAACATATCTCTAATATACTTTAATTAAAAAAAGTGATTTTAAAACAGTTTAAAATCACTTTTAAATTCGGGCACTAGGGGTCGCCATCCTAGTGGCCGATTGCATTCGGCAGTGACGTCACTAGTGAATTTCGACTCATTGAAGCCTGGCAATGAGTCGGAATTCACTCACTGCGGTGCTCGCTCCCGCCTGTCAATCAAACAGGCGGGAGCGAGCGCTGAGAACAGAAGAAGCGCGCATTGGCTCCCCTGCTCCATGGCTTTTCACGTCGGCCCCCCCTCCTGGCATCCCGTTGCTGCTGTCCTGCCCATCGCTGCACTGTCCTGGTATGTCTGTGGGAGGTTAGGGGGGGTGTTTGGGTAGCGGGGTTAAGGGGAGGGTTAGCGGGGTTTGGGTTGCGCCACAGCCATGTATTGTTTTTAACACAGGGTGCCTCCAGTTTTTCCCCACTTCAACTCCCAGCATGCCCTGACAGCCAATAGATGTCAGGGCAAGCTGGGAGTTGTAGTGGTGAAACAGCTGGAGGCACCCTGTGTAGATGAACTAAGGGCGGAAGTCAGCCCTGGCAGGCATCAGTGACGTGGTGCCTGCTGGGGAAGTCTGCCTGGTAGTGAGCACGCTACCAGGCAGACAAAACTGCATTTTTTATATAGTAAAAAAAAAATTAGGCAGGGAGGAGGTTAGGGATAGATGGGAAATAGGCAGGGATAGAGAGGGAAAAAAAGGGATGGTGGGAGCTACCTTTTAAACTATGGTTTTCAATTGTCTCATTTCTGGGGTTTGTGTAGGGGAACAGCTTCATTGGAAAATGGACAATGTGGGGTCCACCAGGGGACAATGGGTTGCATCACTAAGCTACGTGACACATGGTCTCTACATGTGCATCACGTTTTTAAACCACTTGAGCTAAACCTATCCAAACTATGGAATTTCCATATGACACAAAACCATAGCTATAGTATGACAAAGATACCAGTAAAAGATAAGATTATTCTCCTTATGGGTAAGGAATTGTAGTGCACATTTTAGGTAATAGCCCTTCCCTATGATATATCTCCATCTAAAGGTGAAACTATTGTATAGATTTCTAAAAGTTTATAAAAAGAAACTAATGTTTATTTAGCTTTATATTAAGACCCCCAAGTACATCACATGAAATGTCCATTAGCTCTGTTGACCAAGACATAAAGCAGTGCGGATTGTCACAGGAGAGGATGTTGTCTTATTTGCATACAATTTTATTATATTTGTATTGTGGTTATCGGCTGATACCAAACGGGAAATGTTCTGGCCCAGCAGCAATATTGTACCGTTATATGTATAGAGATGAGGACAGTTTTCAGATTCAAACAAATATAGTGCCTAATAGAAAAGTCTCGTATTACACTCTGATGTCTCCTATGACTGTATCCAACCCCCTTCAAGGGGTACTCCGCTGCCCTGCTTCTGGAGCTCCGCTCCCCAGCGTCTGGAAGTTTATTGTTCCGAACGCTGTGTGCGGGCTTACGTGTTGAGGGCCGCTCCTCATGGCGTCACGCCCCCTCCCATAGACTTTCATTGAGGGGGCGGGCGTGACATCATGAGGGGCGGCCCTGAACACGGAAGCCCGCACACAGCATTAGGAACAATAAACTTCCGGACGCTGGTGAGCGGAGCTCTGGAAGCAGGGCAGCGGAGTACCCCTTTCATGCTCCATAATGCCCAGACAGCATTAGCAATATATATCGGCTATGGGGCAAATGATAAACAGAAAAAAATAATAAAACATGTTCCTCACTTTTTCATTGAAAGCTGAACAAATATTTAAAAGGATTTGAATACATGGATAAGTCAGGAAAGAGAAAATATTATGATGAAGGAGGAGAATTAAATTCTATATTTCATATTTATAACTGGATATCGGTAAAAAATAAATATTCCATATATAAACTTGTGGGCTCCTTTACACCCTGGGCTCCAGCAAATGAGCAGCTTACCATCAATGCATCTAAAATAATCTGGAAGAATAGGAAGGTAAGGAGAGACTTCAGCAGATTGAAAATGGATCAAATTATGTTTTAGTAAATCTAAACAAGGGTATGTACAAAATAATTTGGAGGTATTGAAATACTTTGAGTCCTGTTTGGAGAAAAGCGCTATATAAATGCCTGTTATTGTTGTTTTAAAATTAGGGTTGTATTTTTTATTTATGCAAATATTTGAATTTTCTTTCTTTTCCATATTTTTTTATAACAAGACCATAAACATTTATTTGAGCTGGAAAGATAAGAATAGGTTCTAATCTGCCGGGAAAGACCACCATAAAATTATAGCTTTTTGTACTCAAATTAGCTTGCTTAAAATTGTCCTCTTCTTATGGCAGATGGGACCACCCCAGTATGAAGCGCTCTCAGCTCCTCAGCGGACTTCATGGAAAGGGATCAGGTGCAGGGCTTACACCCTGCATTTACACCCTGCGTCCTTAAGGGGTTAATACTTTAGACATTTCAGCAGTGGCAATATCAAATATGGTTTTTTTTCAAGCTTATTTTTTTATTTGAAAAATGGGAAAAAGGAGGTATATTTTATATTTCAAAAAAATGTTTTATTATTTTATTTACACTTTTTAAGTCCCCATTTGCAGAATTGCAGAAAATATAATCAATGCAATTCACATCGACTATTTCTCAGATATGTTAAAGGGGTACTCCACCCCTAGACATCTTATCCCCTATCCAAAGGATAGGGGATAAGATGTCTGATCACTGGTGTCCTGCCGCTGGAGACCCCCGTTATCTCTCCTGCCGCACCCACCTGTCATCAGCTGCACGGAGCGATATTCGCTGATGACTTCCGATACAGGGGCTGGAGTATCTTGATGTCATGGCCACACCCCCTCAATGCAAGTGTATGGGAGGGGGTGTGGTGGCCATCACGCCCCCTCCCATACGCTTGCATTGAGGGGGCGGGTCATGATGTCACGAGGGTGCGGGCCGTGATGGTACGATATACCAGCCCCTGTATCGTGAGTCATCAGCACGGAGCGGTCTGTAGCTGATGACAAGCAGGTGCTGCAGGAGAGATTGCAGGGGTCCCCAGCAGCAGGACCCTCATGATCAGACATCTAATCCCCTTATACCCTTTGGATAGGGGATAAGTTGTCTAGGGGCAGAGTACCCCTTTAAGTTGTTATGATGATCAGTAAAGCTAGGGAGGTAGTTTGGCTATATAATAAAATAATCCACAGGTAATATAATGATATGCAGATTTGGGAATATTGTTTATAACAATTAGCTGGCGAAGGATGAAGGTCTATAAACAGTTCAGTGCTTTAATATGGATCTGATTCACAGATTCTTCTGCAGTTAAAATATAAGATCCAAAGCAAACTAAGGCTACAATCTCAATGTAGTGGTAATATTTTATAAATCTATTCATCAGACTAAATGGTATAATTTTAGCCAAATGATACAATTACTCCTCTTAAGGATGCAGGGCGTACTTGTACACCCTGCACCCGATCCCGGTAAATACCGGGTCGGTCCCGGCGGCTAATGATACCCTGGGCTAATAACCTGCGGTACTGATCGTTGTGCTGCGCTATTAACCCTAAAATGAAAGTGAAAGCTTACCCGCAGCTCAGTCGGGCTGATCAGGACCAACGCGATAAAAAATCGATGTCTCGATCAACTAGCACGTGAGTGGAGGTCCCCTCACCTTACTCCATTGCGTCCGATTGGCGATTGATTGCTTCAAACCTGAGATACAGGCTTGAGCAATCGACCGCCTATAACACTGATCAATGCAAAGCTATGGCTTTGCAGGGATCACTGTAAAAGATCAGTGAGATCATAAGATGGCACCAATATAAATATTATCTACATATATATATATATATATATATATATATGTGTGTGTGTGTATATATATATATATATATATATATATATACACACATTCCAGAATTATGTGCACTGTGTAACATATAATAATAAAGCAGAATAAGATAATGAGGAGGCACTCCCAGTTTCACGGTGCATCAGTTTTCCTTACTTTCAGTGCAGGATTGGAGCAGTACAGCATCCGCAAGACACCATTGCAGGACCGCAGGTGTAGTGTGCGGATGCTGTACTGCTCCAATCCGGCACTGAAAATAAAGAAAACTGCTGCACCGTGAAACTGGGAGAGTCTCCTCATTATCTTATTCTGCTTTATGGATGTTGCACTGTATGCTCTGGAGGATTGAGCACCTCGTTCGGTTTCAGCTAGTTGGTTGCTTTGCTGAAGCGATGAGTGTTAGGCAGAGAGCCAGAGTCTGCTAAAGAATGATCCGGACCATAGACACCAGTGGCGGTCTTTGTCTACCTTTTCATGTGTTTAACATATAATTATATATCTTGTGTGATGCCACTTAACAATATTTAATCGTATACATGACAATTCCATTAGTCCTATGGATTATTTTATATGTAAAGAAGTAGTGTTAACTATAGTAAAATAAACATAGTTATATGTCTTCACAGTCTTCACAAGCCTTCTTATCACCGATCGTAAATATTGAGGTGACAGGGACCTCTGGCAGTGCTGTTAAATATTTGAACCCACACATTTATGTTGCAGAGATGCCAACGGGTCAGGGAAATAGTGATTGCGGCTAATAAGTGCAGTGATCACAATTGATCAGGGCACTTAAGGGGTTAATGACAAACATTGGTAAGATTGCTAAAGTCCATCATTGACTGTGACTGCAAGCCGGTGATAAACAGAGTGCCGCTCAGGATGTAAATGTAAATCTTGGTGCGTTTTAAAGCAGGGCACTAGGACGTACATTTATATGCATTGTCCTTAAGGGGTTAATATAGAATGTATAATAATTTAGCAGCCACAGAAAATCTCCTTTGACTAAAGGAAATTTTATTGTTTTAACAGATCCCAAGTTCTCAGTGTTCAGAAAATTGTCCACCTGGTAGCAGAAAGGTGAAGAATGACGTGAAGCCGATCTGCTGTTATGACTGTGTTATCTGTCCAGAAGGAGAAATATCAAACACAACCGGTAATCATTCATTATATAGAAATTATATCTTATTGGTTTAATAACCCATGGCCACACCTATATGACTGTTGCTGACCCCACAAGAAAGTTTATTTTTCAGGCAGATCAAGAATGCTAAACAGCAGCCCAAAAGTATGGGTTGCAATTCTAATTAACTTTACCATCCTATTAGTTAGAGGGGTTAAAAATGTGTGACAGTTGTGCTTTAAGGTCACATGATACTTCCCTACTGTTTTAGAATAAATGGGTTGTCCGACCAGGAATTTTTTTATTAGTATGTTGCCTGGTCTCCATGAACCATAAAAAAACGGTATACCTACCCAGCCTGCTCCCCTACCTCTAGCAATTTTCCTAGTGCCCAGTCTCTAATAGAGATGAGCATACGTAAATCAAAAAGTTTGATTCCCCGGGCTTGCAGAACTTTTGGAAAACATTTGGTTCTGTTCGAACTAATGAAAGAAGCCTCAAAACTTGCCCAAAAGCTCTAAAGCCATGTATAACACTCCTAGGAATGTAAAATGTTTTAAAGGCTAAGTTATGGCAACATGTGGTAACCCATGGTAACTAACAGCATGTTGAAAACACATAAAGCTGCATAAAGTATTCCTAGTAGTTGATAGATGCCTGCTGGTGTTAAAATCTCACAGAGGTATTGGATTGGCTTTTTTCAAGCATTTCAAAAATGATCCTTTTTTTGGGAATAGCAACAGTATTGGTGAAAGAAGAAATAGCTTTTGTATGAAAAGGCAAAAAAATTTACCCTTTTGTGGCTCATGGGTTGTGTATGTGTAGGCCTTGACTGGTGGTAGTTGTATACAGCATACAACAGGCAGTCGTGACTTGGTGGGAGTGGTAGTGTCCAGAATACAGCAGGAGATGGTGGACTAATGGAAGTAGTAGTAGCCAGCGTACTGCGGGATATGGCTGACTGGTGAAAGTTCTAGAAGTCAGTGTACAACAAGATGTGGTGGACTGGTGGGGTGTAGTAAACAGCGTACAGCAGGAGGTGGGAATTAAAGTAGGCAGCGGACAGTGAGGGTAATGGTGCTGTCTAATTAGTGGCATTAGGCAGAGAAGCTTTAAATTCAACAATCATTTTTACCAAATGTATTTAAAAAAATGCTTTTCCACATTTCTGGCAGACAATCTTGTTTGCTTAGGGATGACAATGCTGCCTGCTGTGCTGAACACTCTCTCTCTGTTTTTTTATTTTGATGAGATGATGTCAGAGTATACCTTGCAACTATCACTTGAATATAAAACAATTTGCTGGTTGTCACGATTCGGCTGGCTGAAGGTGGATCCTCTGTGCCAGAGAGGGATTGGCGTGGACCGTGTCGGTGGACCGGTTTTAAGTTGCTACTGGTATTCATCAGAGCCCGCCACAAAGCGGGATGGTCTTGCAGCGGCGGTAGCAACCAGGTCGTATCCACCATCAACGGCTCAACCTCTCTGACTGCTGAGATAAGCGCGGTACAAGGGAGTAGACAAGAGCAAGGTCGGACGTAGCAGAAGGTCAGGGCAGGCAGCAAGGATCGTAGTCAGGGGCAACGGCAGGAGGTCTGGAACACAGGCTAGGAACACACAAGGAAACACTTTCACTGGCACAATGGCAACAAGATCCGGCGAGGGAGTGCAGGGGAAGTGAGGTATAAGTAGGGAGTGCACAGGTGAGAATACTGATTAGGCCTGCTGCGCCAATCAGTGGTGCAGCGGCCCTTTAAATCGCAGAGACCCAGCAAGCGCGCGCCCTAAGGACAACACAGACGGGGGACGGGTCAGGTACGGGAGCCGAGATGCGCATCGCGAGCGGGCGCGTCCCGGGGCGCTGCGAATGAGAGAACGCTGCGAGCGCTCCGGGGAGGAGCGGGGACCCGGAGCGCTCGGCGTAACAGTACCCCCCCCCCCTTGGGTCTCCCCCTCTTTTTGGAGCCTGAGAACCTGAGGATAAGACTTTTGTCCAGGATGTTGTCCTCAGGTTCCCAGGATCTCTCCTCTGGGCCGCAATTCTCCCAGTCAACCAAGAAGAATCTTTTACCTCTGACCGTCTTGGATGCTAGAATCTCCTTCACAGAAAAGACGTCAGAAGATCCGGAAACTGGAGTGGGAGAAACAACTTTGGGAGAGAAGCGGTTAAGGATGAGTGGTTTAAGGAGAGAGACATGGAAGGCATTGGGAATACGGAGAGAAGGAGGAAGAAGGAGTTTGTAAGAGACAGGGTTGATCTGGCACTTGATTTTGAAAGGACCAAGATAGCGTGGTCCCAGTTTATAACTGGGGACACGAAAGTGGACATACTTGGCGGAGAGCCATACCTTGTCTCCGGGAGCAAAAATGGGGGGAGTTCTTCTTTTCTTATCAGCAAATTTTTTCATCCGGGATGAAGCCTGTAAAAGAGAATTTTGGGTTTCTTTCCATATGGTGGAAAGGTCTAGAGTCACTTCATCAACAGCGGGCAAACCAGAGGGCATGGGAGTAGGGAGGGGGGGAAGAGGGTGACGGCCGTACACCACGAAGAATGGGGATTTAGCAGAAGATTCGGAGACTCTGAAATTGTATGAGAATTCGGACCATGGTAGAAGATCTGCCCAGTCATCCTGGCGGGAGGAAACAAAATGTCGCAAATAGTCACCCAGGACCTAATTAATTCTTTCTACTTGCCCATTGGATTGGGGATGATAAGAAGAGAAGTTTAATTGGATCTTGAGCTGCTTACAGAGGGCCCTCCAGAATTTAGACACAAATTGAACGCCTCTATCCGAGACGATATGCGTGGGCAACCCATGAAGGCGAAAAATGTGTATAAAAAATTGCTTTGCCAACTGAGGCGCCGAAGGAAGGCCTGGAAGAGGGATAAAATGTGCCATCTTGGAGAATCGATCAACGACCACCCAAACAACTGTGTTGCCATGGGATAAAGGCAAGTCAGTAATAAAGTCCATACCAATCTGTGACCAAGGTTGTTCAGGAACAGGCAGAGGGTGAAGGAGACCAGCAGGCTTCTGGCGAGGAGTCTTATCCCGGGCACAGACAGTACAAGCCCGCACGAAATCAACAACATCTGTCTCCAGAGTAGGCCACCAATAAAATCGAGAGATGAGTTAAATGGATTTTTTGATGCCAGCATGGCCTGCGAGGTGGGAGGAGTGACCCCACTTAAGAATCCCGAGGCGCTGGCGTGGAGAAACGAAGGTCTTCCCTGGAGGAGTTTGTCTGATGGAAGCTGGAGAAGTGGAGATTAGTGTTGAGCGGCATAGGCCATATTCGAATTCGCGAATATTCGCGAATATATGGACAAATATTCGTGATATATTCGCGAATATTCGCATATTCGTAATATTCTCGTTTTATTTTCGCATATACGAAAATTCGCCGATTAACATATGCGAAAAATTAAGATATGCGAAAATTAGCATATAAAAAAATTAGCATAAGTGAAAATTCGCAAATGCGAAAATTAGCATATGCTAATTTTTGCATGTGCGAAAATGCGCACGCCGGTCTCACACAGTAGTATTAGAGACTTCTTTAGACCACACAAGCTGGAAGCAGAGAGGGATGATCACTGTGATGTGTACTGTGAAAAAAAAAATGAATAAAAAAAAAAAAAACGAATATTCGTAATTACGAATATATAGCGCTATATTCGCAAATATTCGCGAATTCGCGAATATGCGATATTCGCGAATAAATTTCGCATTGCGAATATTCGTGAGCAACACTAGTGGAGATCAGACAGTCCGGAGGAATGATGTGTTGCGGAGAGGCTTCCACTTCAGAGGCATCTGAAGAACGAAAGAGGGCATCGGCCCTAATGTTCTTGTTAGCAGGGCGAAAATGGATTTCAAAGTTAAAACGGGCAAAGAACAACGAACACCTAGCCTGGCGAGGGTTCAGCCGTTGGGCAGACTGGAGATAAGAGAGATTCTTGGGGTCAGTGTATATAATAACTGGATATTTGGATCCCTCCAACAGGTGCCTCCATTCCTCAAGCGACAATTTTATGGCCAGTAATTCTCGATCACCAATGGAGTAGCTTTTCTCCGCCGGAGAGAAGGTCCTAGAAAATAAAACACAAGTAACAGCATGCCCGGAAGAATTTTTTTGTAGAAAAACGGCTCCAGCTCCCACCGAGGAGGCGTCTACCTCCAATAAGAAGGGTTTAGATGGGTCAGGTCTGGAGAGTATAGGAGCAGAAGAAAAGGCAGCCTTGAGATGTTTAAATGCGTCTTCCGCTTGAGGAGACCAGGACTTAGGATTGGCGTTTTTCTTGGTTAGATCCACGATAGGAGCCACAATAGTGGAAAAGTATGGAATAAATTGTCTGTAATAATTGTCGAATCCCAAAAAACGTTGGATAGCACGGAGTCCGGAGGGGCGTGGCCAATCCAATACGGCAGATAGTTTAACTGGGTCCATTTGTAGTCCCTGGCCAGAGACTAAGTATCCTAGGAAAGGAAGAGACTGACATTCAAAGAGACATTTTTCCATTTTGGCATATAATTGATTGTCCCGAAGTCTCTGAAGAACCATGCGGACATGCTGGCGGTGTTCTTCTAAGTTGGCAGAAAAAATCAGAATATCGTCCAGGTGAACCACAACACTGGTATACAGAAGATCACGAAAAATTTCATTTACAAAGTCTTGGAAGACGGCAGGGGCGTTGCTAAGGCCAAAGGGCATAACCAGATATTCAAAGTGTCCATCTCTGGTGTTAAATGCAGTCTTCCATTCGTCCCCCTCCCTGATGCGGATGAGATTATAAGCACCTCTTAAGTCCAGTTTGGTAAAGATGTGGGCGCCTCGTAGGCGGTCAAAGAGTTCCGAGATAAGAGGTAGGGGGTAGCGGTTTTTTACAGTGATTTTATTAAGTCCGCGGTAATCAATGCAAGGGCGTAGGGAGCCGTCTTTTTTGGAGACAAAAAAAAATCCAGCTCCGGCAGGGGAGGAGGACTTGCGGATAAACCCCTTTTTTAAGTTCTCCTGGATGTATTCCGACATGGCTTGAGTTTCCGGAGCAGACAGAGGATAGATTCTGCCCCGGGGTGGAGTAGTACCAGGGAGGAGGTCAATAGGACAGTCATAAGGCCTGTGAGGAGGCAAAGTCTCTGCTTATTTTTTGCAAAAAACATCAGCAAAATCCAGATAGGCCTTGGGAAGACCAGATACCGGGGGAACTACAGGGTCTTGACTGTGAGTACTGGGAGCCGGTTTAAGACAGTCCTTGTGGCAAGAAGTACCCCAGTTTTTGATTTCCCCTGTGGTCCAATCAAGGGTAGGAGAATGGCATTGAAGCCACGGTAATCCAAGAAGAATTTCTGAAGTGCAGTAAGGGAGGACCAAAAATTCAATTTTTTCGTGATGGGGTCCGATGCACATTAAGAGAGGTTCCGTGCGGTAACGCACGGTACAGTCCAATCTTTCATTATTAACAGGATTGATGTAGAGGGGTCTGGCGAGACTGGTCACCGGGATGTTGAACCTGTTGATGAGAGAGGCCAAAATAAAGTTTCCTGCAGATCCGGAATCCAAGAAGGCCATAGCAGAGATGGTAGAAGAAGACATCCGCACAGGCACAGTAAAGCGTGGAGAAGCAGAGTTCACATCAAGAGCTGTGTCACCTTTGTGCGGAGTCAGCGTGCGTCTTTCCTGGTAAGGAGGACGGATAGGACAATCCTTCAAGAAATGTTCGGTACCGGCACAGTACAGGCAAAGGTTCTCCATGCGGCGTTGTGTCCTCTCTTGAGGTGTCAAGCGAGACCGGTCAACTTGCATAGCCTCTACAGCGGAAGGCACAGGAACGGATTGCAGAGGACCAGAGGAGAGAGGAGCCGGGGAGAGAAACCGCCTCGTGCGAACAAAGTCCATATCCTGGCGGAGCTCCTGACGCCTTTCGGAAAAACGCATGTCAATGCGGGTGGCAATATGAAAAAGTTCATGCAGGTTAGCAGGAATTTCTCGTGCGGCCAGCACATCTTTAATGTTACTGGATAGGCCTTTTTTAAAGGTCGCGCAGAGGGCCTCGTTATTCCAGGATAATTCGGAGGCAAGAGTACGGAATTGGATGGCGTACTCGCCAAAAGAAGAATTACCCTGGACCAGGTTCAGCAGGGCAGTCTCGGCAGAAGAGGCTCGGGCAGGTTCCTCAAAGACACTTCGAATCTCCGTGAAGAAGGAGTGTACAGAGGTAGTGACAGGATCATTGCGGTCCCAGAGCGGTGTGGCCCATGACAGGGCTTTCCCAGACAGAAGGCTGACTACAAAAGCCACCTTAGATCTTTCAGTTGGAAACTGGTCCGACATCATCTCCAAATGCAGGGAACACTGCGAAAGAAAACCACGGCAAAACTTAGAGTCCCCATCAAATTTATCCGGCAAAGATAATCGGAGGCTGGATGCGGCCACTCGCTGCGGAGGAGGTGCAGGAGCTGGCGGAGGAGATGATTGCTGAAGCTGTGGTAGTAGCTGCTGTAGCATCACGGTCAGTTGAGACAGCTGGTGGCCTTGTTGCGCTATCTGTTGCGACTGCTGGGCGACCACCGTGGTGAGGTCGGCGACAACTGGCAGCGGGACCTCAGCGGGATCCATGGCCGGATCTACTGTCACGATTCGGCTGGCTGGAGGGGGATCCTCTGTGCCAGAGAGGGATTGGCGTGGACCGTGTTGGTGGACCGGTTCTAAGTTGCTACTGGTATTCACCAGAGCCCGCCGCAAAGCGGGATGGTCTTGCAGCGGCGGTAGCAACCAGGTCGTATCCACCGGCAACGGCTCAACCTCTCTGACTGCTGAGATAAGTGCGGTCAAGGGATTAGACAAGAGCAAGGTCGGACGTAGGAGAAGGTCAGGGCAGGCAGCAAGGATCGTAGTCAGGGGCAACGGCAGGAGGTCTGGAACACAGGCTAGGAACACACAAGGAAACGCTTTCACTGGCACAATGGCAACAAGATCCGGCGAGGGAGTGCAGAGGAAGTGAGGTATAAGTAGGGAGTGCACAGGTGAGAATACTGATTAGGCCTGCTGCGCCAATCAGTGGTGCAGCGGCCCTTTAAATCGCAGAGAACCAGCGTGCGCGCGCCCTAAGGAGCGGGGCCGCGAGCGCCGGGACAACACAGACGGGGAACGGGTCAGGTACGGGAGCCGAGATGCGCATCGCGAGCGGGCGCGTCCCGCATCGCGAATCGCATCCCGGCTGGGAGTAATATCGCAGCGCACCTGGTCAGCAGGTCTGACCGGGGCGCTGCGAATGAGAGAACGCTGCGAGCGCTCCGGGGAGGAGCGGGGACCCGGAGCGCTCGGCGTAACACTGGTTTATATGTCAATCAGCTCCCAGGCCAATAAGGAGACAGCAAGGGGGAATATAATCCCATAGGATACCTCAAGGTTGATCCACAAATTACCCATGATTTCCCATAAACTAATACCATAACTATAACTAATATAACTTGTATTAAATCTACACTAATAAAGCAAAAATTAAAACCTGTGCTACGATTCACTATGCTTTGGTAGTATATTATTGCCTTCTGGCGTGTTTGGTTTTATAAAGGATTCTCACTGGCTAAGATAATTAGTATATAATAAGTATTAGATCCGACTCAAGATATCATATTTTTTCATAGATATTTATTAGGATATTTATAATGTTTCGGATTCATTATGAGGCCAAGAAACAAAGTACTTTCATCAGGGGTTATCAAAGGAAGTAATGGGGAATATTATAATTTATAGGGGTATATTGTTACGCCGAGCGCTCCGGGTCCCTGCTCCTCCCCGGAGCGCTCGCGGCGTTCCTCTCTCTGCAGCGCCCCGGTCAGACCCGCTGACCGGGAGCGCTGCACTGACATTGCCGGCGGGGATGCGATTCGCATAGCGGGACGCGCCCGCTCGCGAATCGCATCCCAAGTCACTCACCTGTCCCGGTCCCCGACTGTCACGTCCTGGCGCGCGCGGCTCCGCACCTTAGGGCGCGCGCGCGCCAGCTATCTAAGATTTAAAGGGCCAGTGCACCAGTGATTGGTGCCTGGCCCAATCAGCCTAATTAGCTTCCACCTGCTCCCTGTCCATATTACCTCACTTCCCCTGCACTCCCTTGCCGGATCTTGTTGCCTTGTGCCAGTGAAAGCGTTTAGCGTTGTCCAAAGCCTGTGTTCCAGATCTCCTGCTATCCTTATTGACTACGAACCTTGCCGCCTGCCCCGACCTTCTGCTACGTCTGACCTTGCCTCTGCCTAGTCCTTCTGTCCCGCGCTTTCTCAGCAGTCAGCGAGGTTGAGCCGTTGCCGGTGGATACGACCTGGTTGCTACCGCCGCAGCAGGACCATCCCGCTTTGCGGCGGGCTCTGGTGAAAACCAGTAGCAACCCTAGAACCGGTCCACCGACACGGTCCACGCCAATCCCTCCTTGACACAGAGGATCCACATCCAGTCTGCCGAATCGTAACAGTAGATCCGGCCATGTATCCCGCTGAGGTGCCGCTGCCAAGTCTCGCTGACCTACCCACGGTGGTCGCCCAGCAATCGCAGCAAATTGCCCAACAAGGAGAGCAGCTGTCGCAGTTGACCGCCACGTTACAGCAACTTCTGCCACTGCTACAGCAGAAACTATCTCCTCAGCCAGCTCCTGCACCTCCTCCGCAGCGAGTGGCCGCTCCTAGCCTCCGCTTGTCCCTGCTGGACAAATTTGATTGGGACTCCCGACTCTGCCGTGGCTTCTTGTCTCAATGTTCCCTACATATGGAGATGTTGTCGGACCAATTTCCTACAGAACGGTCTAAGGTGGCGTTCGTAGTGAGTCTTCTATCTGGAAAGGCTTTGTCTTGGGCCACACCACTCTGGGACCGCAATGATCCTGCCACAGCCACTGTCCAGTCCTTCTTCGCTGAAGTCCGTAGTGTCTTCGAGGAACCAGCCCGAGCTTCTTCTGCCGAGACTGCCCTGCTGAACCTGGTCCAGGGTAATTCTTCAGTAGGCGAGTACGCCATCCAATTTCGTACTCTTGCTTCCGAATTATCTTGGATAACGAGGCTCTCTGCGCGACCTTTAAAAAAGGCCTATCCAGTAACATCAAGGATGTGCTGGCCGCACGAGAGATTCCTGCCAACCTGCAAGAACTTATCCATTTGGCAACCCGCATTGACATGCGTTTTTCTGAGACACCAGGAGCTCCGTCAGGAAAAAGACCTTGATCTCTGGGCACCTCTCTCACAGTATCCTTTGCAATCTACCCCTGTGCCTCCCGCCGAGGAGGCTATGCAAGTGGATCGGTCTCGCCTTACCCATGAAGAGAGGACTCGCCGTAGGGATAACAATTTATGCCTGTACTGCGCTAGTACCGAATACTTCTTGGTGGATTGCCCTATTCGCCCTCCACGTCTGGGAAACGCACGCACCCAGCTCACGTGGGTGTGGCGTCTCTTGGTATGAAGTCTGCTTCTCCACGTCTCACTGTGCCCGTGCGGATTTCTCCTTCTGCCAACTCCTCCTTCTCAGCCACGGCCTTCTTGGACTCTGGTTCTTCTGGAAATTTTATTCTGGCCTCTTTAGTGAATAAGTTCTGCATTCCGGTGACCCGTCTCGTCAAGCCGCTCTACATTTCCTCGGTCAACGGAGTTAAATTGGACTGCACCGTGCGTTACCGCACAGAACCCCTGCTCATGAGTATTGGACGGCATCACGAAAAAATTTAACTTTTTGTTTTGCCCAACTGCACCTCTGAAGTCCTCCTTGGTCTGCCATGGCTCCAACACCACTCTCCTACCCTTGATTGGACCACCGGGGAGATCAAGAGCTGGGATGCTTCTTGCCATAAAAAATGCCTCATGTCTGCTCCCAGTCCCGTCAGTCAAACCTCAGTGTCTCCTCCTTTACCTGGTCTCCCCAAGGCCTATCAGGACTATGCTGTGTCTCCTCCTCATAGCCCCCGTCCTGGTAACACTTTGCCCCGTGCCCAGCTTCACCCTCTTCCCCCCCTCCCCACTCCCACGCCTTCTGGTTTGCCCGCTGTTGATGAGGTTTCCCGGGACTTCTCCACCATCTGGAAAGAGACTCAAAAATCCCTCATACAGGCCTCATCCCGGATGAAGAAACATCCCGACAAAAAGAGGGGGAGACCTAAGGGGGGGGGGTACTGTTACGCCGAGCGCTCCGGGTCCCTGCTCCTCCCCGGAGCGCTCGCGGCGTTCCTCTCTCTGCAGCGCCCCGGTCAGACCCGCTGACCGGAAGCGCTGCCCTGACATTGCCGGTGGGGATGCGATTCGCATAGCGGGACGCGCCCGCTCGCGAATCGCATCCCAAGTCACTCACCTGTCCCGATCCCCGGCTGTCACGTCTCTGTCATGTCACGCCCTAAGGCTCTGCTCCTTAGGGCGCGTGCGCGCCAGCTCTCTAAGATTTAAAGGGCCAGTGCACCAGTGATTGGTGCCTTGCCCAATCAACCTAATTAGCTTCCACCTGCTCCCTGTCCATATTACCTCACTTCCCCTGCACTCCCTTGCCGGATCTTGTTGCCTTGTGCCAGTGAAAGCATTTAGTGTTGTCCAAAGCCTGTGTTCCAGATCTCCTGCTATCCTTATTGACTATGAACCTTGCCGCCTGCCCCGAACTTCTGCTACGTCTGACCTTGCCTCTTCCTAGTCCATCTGTCCCACGCCTTCTCAGCAGTCAGCGAGGTTGAGCCGTTGCCAGTGGATACGACCTGGTTGCTACCGCCGCAGCAAGACCATCCAGCTTTGCGGCGGGCTCTGGAGAAAACCAGTAGCCACCTTAGAACCGGTCAACCGACACGGTCCACGCCAATCCCTCGTTGACACAGAGGATCCACATCCAGTCTGCCGAATCGTAACATATATTATGTATCCATAAACTATATACTATTTGATTAATAACATTTCTCACTTTAATAGGTTATGTATTACCTCATGAATAAACATTTTTCCTGTGAAGTGAATGATTTGTTCTTCATTTCAATTATTTGAATTTTAGTTATATGGATATAATAATTTCTTGCAGGTCCCATCTTTTGTAGTTCATCTTTATTTACTCTACCTTATAATGGATTTTGCCCAAAGGGGGAGGGACTTTTACACAGTTTTAAAAAGATGTTGGCGCACTGCTGCCGACATTCTAGAAAGAGAGTATGTGTGTGTGTGTGTGTGTGAGCAGGAGCCAGCGATCCAGCAGAATCCCAAAAACCCTTCTCATATCACAATAACCTCCTCAGCTGGCTGAGCACAAATGCTAGGAAATACAATTGCATAGCAAAATGATCTGCGGGCAGATTTTCGGGACTTCCTGTCCCTTGCTGTAGAAGTATCATTGTGCAGTACAAATCCCAGCCAACATTGTTCCAGGCACATACAAATATCTGTACAACTGAGCAAAGTTGTGGGTTAACCTTTATGATAGCAATACATATTTAAATAGCTGTAAAAGCAGCATAGCCATAGTAAAGCAACTTTACTTTAGGGTTTAATTGCCCACACAGTATTTCTGCCAGATGTAAGCTAACAGCGCAATAAAAAGCACTTGTACGTGTATATATTTTTAGTATAATCAAACACACGTTATATTTACCTGGTTTTAAGAGAACTATGCGTTGAAAGTAAAAAGGTGTACGTTGACTGATAGGAGAGTGAAAACCCACAAAAAGATCGAAATAACCCCAAAATGTCTGGTAAAGGATTTGTTAGACATGTTAGTGGACAGAAAATCCCTGCTATGTCCTCTGCCAGTAAGAATGTTAGTGGCAGTATGAACACCAGTAACGGTAACAGCAGCCAGGTGCCTTGTGGTAGTAGGAGTAGTCTCTCCATCCATCCATAGTTCTCACTGTCTGTCAGGGTTTGTATGGTTTCACAGAATAGTACGGCCCATGTGGACTCATTTAATGTCTTCTCAGGAGGAGGAAGGGGAGTCTGACGATATGACGGTGAGTCAGTTATCAATAGATTCCTCATCGTCTACATGGCACAGTGAAAATGTCAGTCCTAGATGGTCTGTTACATTGTCTCTGTCTTTGCTTCCCACCCCTAGTGCTAACTAGAAGGACAGCATAGGTCACGAAAAGGAGATGTGTGAAGAGAATTAACCTTTGGAGTGTATTACCGAGGTGGTGGAAGCAGTGTCATGGTGGCTATGCTGGAAGGAGCAAGGGGCCCAAGAAGTTCATGCAAAGAGGAGTGACGGTGACGATGAGGAGTTTGATGATGATGTCATGTTGGACAGGACGTTGGAACCTGGTGAGATAGAGGTGACATGTTTAGAGCAGGAGGGTATTGGTAATGTCAGCGGAGAAGAGCGTACCCGAGGTAGGAAGAACACCTGTGAAACATAAGCTGTGGCCAGGGTCTGAGTATAGGAACTATGTCGGCAGGTAGGCATATGGAGAGGCATGGGACAGTTGAGATGCCCCACAATGGGAGGAAAACCCTGCTGCTGTTACTTGTGTTCCTCCAGATCCCTTCCAACTGTATAGCACACAGGTAGCACATTATCTGTCTTTTCCTCATCAGTGTCTAGTCCTCCTACTCAATCCCATCAATTATCTATGTGGGAATCTATGTCCTACAGAATAGTTTTCTCCCAGTCACCCTGTTGTAATGCACCTTAATTCACACCTGTTCAAGTTGTTAGTTGTGCAGGTGCTGCCATACCATTTTGTTGACTCCAAGGCCTTTAGGCAACTAATGGGCCGTATACCTAGTCACTATTATTTTGCTAAGAAAGCCGTCATTGCTTTGCACAATCATGTGATGGAGAGGGTGGGTCACCCTGTGCGGTTGTTGGTGGGCAGTCAGTGCATGCCATGGTAGATAGTTGGAGTAGTACCAAAAAATAAAGAAGCACTCCGATTCAGATGAAGATGGTGTTAGGCTTTATTCATCAAGAGAAAACATGCAACGTTTCAACCATCTCACACGGTCTTTGTCATCTTCATCTGAACCGGAGTGCTACTGCATTTTTTGGTAATTTTGGGAGCCCTACCTGGGCCAGACCAGCCTGCACCTGGACATGATATAAGGAAGTGCTGTTCTCCTTCAAGAATCTACTTGGAGTAGTAGCTATGGCCAGGGCCAATACATGTCTTTTATGGCACACTGGATCAACATTCTGCAGAAAAAGGCTCCACCACCAGGAAATTGTAGTTACACCACCCTGGTTGTGCCGGTCTGGTCCAGCTTCTGTCACCAGCCTCAATAAGAGTGTAGAACACTTTGCCTTGCTGTAACACGCATAGGGTGTGTACTGGGTTAGTGAAATAATACTGTTATTCAGTATGAAATGCAGATTAGAGGCGTTGCTATTAGAATCAATGTTGCAGAGTGAAACAATGACAGAGCCTGGAGGTGGCATCAGTATGAGGAGACCATATAGTGGTTGAATGATACCCCGTGGAGGTGGCGGCAGCATAAGAAGACCATATAGAGTCTGAACGACACAGCCTGGAGGTGGCAACAGCCTGATGAGATAACAGGGCCTCACAATTGAAAAGATTAAAGATTTTTTTTACATTTAAATTGAGGATTTCAAATAGATGAACCTAAAAAGTTTTATTTAGTGTACCAGCAGCATGAGGAGACCATATGGCGGTACAGTGACACAGCCTGGAGGTGGCAAAAGTATGGGGATACCATATATTGCCTGAATGACACAGCCTGTAGTTGGCGGGAGCATGAGGAGACCATATATAGTCTGAATGACACAGCCTGGAGTTGGCAGCAGCATGAGGAGACCATATAGTGGCTGAATGACAGCCTGGAGTTGGCTACAGCATGAGGAGAACCTATGGTGGCAGAATGAGACAGCCTGGAGCTGGCATCAGCATGAGGAGAACATATGGTGGCAGTATGAGACGGCCTGGAGGTGGCATCAGCAGCATCAGGAGTCCTGAAAGTGACCCAGTGACATAGTGGGACAGTGGGTGGCAATACCCAGTGACGAAGGTGGGTGAAAAAAGGAGAACTTTGCATCAGATGTGTGACATCAGGTGGGTGGCAGGATCAGAATAGTAGCTGAGGCAGATAGACAGAAGAAAACAGTCTCTTTTGTAAAAGTGTTAGTGTGCACAAGTAAGTATTGAGGATATGCATTACGTTAAACGTAACTTTTATTAATATTCTTAGGATAAAATATATGTACCCAAATTTTTTTCTAAATCAAACAAAAGGAAAGGTGTGCAAAAAAAACATGTGCCACCAAGTATTGATGTGATGCAAAGACCTCTAAAAGGTGGAAGGGAACAACGCATGGTCCATTGTAACCGGTGGGGGAAAAAACTTCACCTGTGAGGCCCTACTCTCTATTATTAATTCCCTTCTTGGCAAATCTAACTCGCCCTAAAAAGGACAGCCCCACACAGGAACCTCTCCCTATTTTCACCTGCAAAAACTGCCATTTCCCAGGGTTTTTAGGTGGAAATAAGGAGTTGTGTGGGACCGCCCTTTTTAAGAAGAGCAACACTTCTCGAAAAGGTGGAAGGGAACAAAGTATTCTCCAATGTAGCAGGCGGGGGTTAAAAAAAATTCCCCTGTAAAGTCTTAGTCTTGCTCTATTAATCCCCTTCTTGTCAAGGGTTACTCACCCTAAAAAGGGCAGACCCACACAGGAAACTCTCCCTATTTCCACCTAAAAACTTTGTGAAATGGCAGTGTTTGTAGGGGGGAATAGGGAGAGGTTCCTGTGTGGGGCCGTCCTTTTTTGGACAAGTAACACTTGCAAAGAAGGGAATTAATAATGCGAGAGTAGAGCCTTACAGGGGAAGTTTTTACCCCCACCAGTTACAATGAACCATACGTTGTTCCCTTCCACCTTTTAGAGGTCTTTGCATCACATCAATACTTGGTGGTGTAGGTGGCACATGGTGTTTTTTGCACACCTTTCCTTTTGTTTGATTTAAAAAAAAAATGTGGGTACATATACTGTATTTTTTCCTAAGAAAAGTTATGTTTTAGCTAATGCACATCCTCATTACTTGTGGTCTGATGCCAAGGAATGTCTGTAACTGGGGAGCAGCACCTTAAATATGTTAAGCACTATCCATATTTGTCAAGTGTTGATGTGGTACCATGGTCAATCTACTCTGATGCATCAGGCATTGGTGGGTGGAAATCCTGGCTGATCCGTGCCTGATTTATCTTCACAATCGTCAGTCTCTCTACATTTTTCATGGACAGACGAGTTCACCTTGGGGTTACTATAGCCCCCGCCGCACTAAACACCCACTCTGATGACACCCTACTGGCCAGGCAGGATAGCTTTTCCAGGGCAAACACTGCTAGTCGCGGCAACAAATCAAGTTTGGATGCCCAGAAGTCCAGCGGATCTTCAAGGTGTGTTGGCATGGGCATGTCAAGGTATGCCACCACCTGCTGGTTCAGGTCCTGCTCCAGATCTAACTGCTACTGATGATCCAGGTCTATCTGCTACTGTTGCTTCACAATGCGGGTGAAGAAAGGTACTCATCAGCAACTGTAGACTCAGGCTGCTGCTGATGGAGCTGGTACTGTTCCTGCCACCCCAACCCTCCTCACACAGCCATGGGAGTAGAAGGCAAGGGCAGAGTGTCCCCTGAGTCAGACCTGCGAGAGGATGGATGATCGTGCAGATCAATCGGCCAACTGACTACGTAGGATGTCTCTGTAGTAGGTCAGTTTGTCCTCCCTCTTAGTGGGTGTAAAAAAGGCCCCCATTTTGTGCCGGTAGTGAGGATCCATTAAGGTAGAGAGCCAGAAGTCATCCCGCTGCCGAATGGTGACAATTCAGCGGCCACTACACAAGCAAGTGAGCATGCATCTTGCCATTTGTGCAAGTGACTCGGAGGGACTCTCTGCCTCCATCTCCACTGCATACTGCCACGATGTGTCTAGGTCCTCTGTCTCGCCTTCCTCATAACCCTCTAGCTCCTATAGCTGCTTCTGCTCCTCCTCTCCTATCAAATGACTAGAAAAAAACGCCCATCTCATGAAACCTAAACTGTGCTCCACTGTGTCCCTCCCCCTCCTTCAGTTCAGCCCCCACAGGGCTCATGTGGCCATGAGATGTAGGCACAACATCTCCAGTGCCCTGACCAGTCATCGTTTCCAACATGTGTTGTAGTAAATGAAGCAGTGGAATGACATGGTTCATCCCGTTACCCTGGCGACTGACTAATAATGTGGTTCCTCAAAGGGGAGTACCCCTATCCGCTTGGATCATCAAGAAATTGGTGATGGCTTTTCTCTGTTCATATAGTCGGTCCAACATATGGAGGGTGGAATTCCAACGTGTGGAAATGTCGCAAATCAGACTATGGGGCATACCATTCTGACGCTGCAGCTCAAGGAGGATGTGCTATGCAGTGTACGAGTGGCTGAAGTGCATGAAAAGTTTCCTTCCCATTGTTAGGATTTCTTGCAGATGGGGAACACAGAAACTGCTTGACCAGATTGAACACGTGTGCCATGCAGGGCGCAAGGCTCAGCCTTCCTTGTCGCAGCTTAGACAAGATGTTCTTCCCGTTGTTGGTCACCATGGTTCCCATTTCCAGTTTTCGTGGAGTAAGCCATGATACAATTTCTTGAAGCAGTTCCTCCCCTGTGTGACTCTGGTTGCCAAGGCAAACCATGTGAAGAACATCGTGACACTGCCGTGCCCTGCACGCATGGTATGCTGGAGGGGCACTGAGACTTGTCCGTGCAGTATAGGCTGAGGACATGGTGGTGAGGAGGTGGAGTCTACACCCAAAATTGCACTTTCTCTTTCAATCTCACTCGCTGCTGTAAAGAAAGCTTTTCAGTGCAACACACTGCTCTCTGTCCCTATCGAATCGCGGTGATATTCGCATTTGTTACAAATCAAATTTTTCCTGAATTTCGTAACTAATTTGGATTTGCCAGATTCGATTCGCTCATACCTAACTAAAACCCCAACCAGTCCGTCATTACCCTTGCTGCTGCTACTTCCAGCCAGGCCTACACATACATCCATAAAAATTGGATCATTTTTTGACTTTTTATTTCAAAGCTATTTCTTCTTCACTATTTTGGGACACCAATCCTGCTGCTGCTCCAAAAAAGGGATACTTTTTGGAATGATTGGAAAAATCCATAACTTCTTCACTTGCCAGACTCAAAACCTGTTGCTACTGACAAAAAGGAATAATTTTTTGAAATTCTTGGAAAAAGACATTGCATCTTCCGATACCTCCATGTGCATTTTAACACTGGCAGGCATCTGCCAACCACCAGGAACACATTATGTGGCTTTATTGTAGCAAAAAAAAAAAAACATACAGTGTTGTTAGTTATCATTGGTTACCGCATGTTGTAATAACTGAGCCTTAAACTTGAATACTCTCCGAAAAGTGTTATACAGGGCTTTAGAGCTCTTAGGCTGTGTTCTACACCAGTTTAGGAGTTAATTTTATTGTTGTTTACGTCAAACTAGTTAGCCCAGAACTGCATATTTCATGAAAGTATGGTGAGTCTGGCGGATTGAACTTTTCAGAAAAGCTTGCTGATCTCTAGACAGCATAGAGATCAGCTGCTGAGTGGACATTTCCTGTCTGTATTGCACATCAGCAACAGTAGTAAAGAATAGTGATGAGCGGAATTGCCCATATTCGAATTTGCGATATTTCGGGAATATATAGACCAATATTAATCCTATATTCACTAATTTTGCATATTCGTTATATTCGCATATGTGAATATTCGAATATGTGAATGTTTGCATATTGGCGTATTCGAGGAAGAAAACAGTGAGGGCGTGGGCAACTTTACTATTGGTTGCTAGGGATGTTGTTGATAACCTCTGACAAGTGTTTTTGCATAATTTTAGTTGGCCCACAAGTGAAAAGAAGGAATATGCAAATATGTGCATTGGCGGGAAAAAAGTGAATATTCGTAATTTTGAATATATTCGCAATATTCGCAAATTTGCGATATTCAAGATAAAAATTTGAAATGCGAATATTCACGCCCAAGACTAGTAAAGAAGAGGACTGTGGCTGAGATGAGGGGCTGGCCTGGGTAAGATTTCATTGTCTTGATCAGTGTTTCCCAACCCAGTCCTCAAGGCACACCAACATTCCGGGTTTTTTCAGTTACTCCATAGGAATAGAACAGGGAAAAATTCAAATCCTGGACTGTTGGTGTGTCTTGAGGACTGGGTTGAGAAACACTGGTCTTGATCACTTATCTAGTAAAGCTGCTGAGGAACACTATCGGTGCTGTAGAGGCTAGGAGGAAGAGTTTGCCAATGGAGGGAGAATGACCAGGTAAGTATATTATACAGTGTATTTCAGCAAAATCAGTTTAACTTATATGTTTCTAAAAATAACACATATTAACATTTTGTTTTGTCCTTCCAGATAGTGAAAAATGCCTGAAGTGTTTGGATACTGAATTTTCAAACAGTAAAAGAGATCACTGTATTCCCAAACTTGAAGACTTCCTCTCCTTTTCTGATGGACTCTCCATAGCTTTATCATCTATTGCTCTTCTCTTTTGGACAATATCTGTTCTGATATTAGGAATATTTGTCTCACATAAAAATTCACCAATTGTGAAGGCAAATAACAAGGACCTGAGCTTCATCCTTCTCATCTCACTCTCATTGTGCTTTCTCTGTGTGTTTTTATTTATTGGTCGTCCTGTTGATAGAACCTGCAAATTACGACAAATTGTTTTTGGCATCATCTTCTCCATCTCCGTGTCTTCTATTTTGGCCAAAACCATCACTGTCTATACAGCTTTTAAAATATCCAGACCTGGAAATCGATGGAGAAAACTGATTGGAATTAAGATGTCCAACTCTATAGTTGTATTGGCCTCAGCCATTGAGGTTATTATCAGCATTATTTGGCTATACTTCTCTCCCCCATATCTGGAGCAGGACACACATTCCTATCAGAGAAGGATCATCATTCAGTGCAATGAGGGATCCCAAGTAGCCTTTTTTGCTATTCTAGGTTATTTATTTTTCCTGACAGCTATTAGCTTTACTTTAGCTTATTTGGCTAGAACATTACCAGATCGATTTAATGAAGCCAAGTACATCACATTCAGTATGCTGGTGTTCTGTAGTGTCTGGATTACTATGGTACCTTCCTATCTGAGCACCAAAGGGAAAAACATGGTGGCTGTAGAAATTTTCTCCATCTTGGCTTCGAGTGCTGGACTTTTAAGCTTTATATTTTTCCCAAAATGTTATATAATTTTGGTCAAGCCTCAATTGAATACAAAATCCCGTGTACATATAGGACAATAAACTGATAACCACCACTAAGGAGGTTACAATATATGAGCCAATACATGCATGTAAAAAATATTTAGAAAATAAAGAAAATGATGGGCTTTTCTTGTTCAAAACTTTTATACTACAGTATTGGGACTCTTTCAGAGAATCACTGGGATTCTCATACAGAGACCAGGAATAGTGTTAAGTTAACTTACAGTAAATGGCTGAACCTGATGGCTTGGCTGTTGATTGCTTTAGTCTGAATAAATTAGCTCTACTTTCCAGGTTCCTGAAAAAATATGCATACATCCCTATAAGCCTTAAGGGTATGTTCATGCTGAGGAATTGGAGCAGAATTGACGAGGAATAGTTTTGGTGAGGAAAATCTTTTTTTTTTTTTTTTTTCCATTTTCTCCCTTGTACGGAATTTGTGTGGAAATTGCAGGGAATTTGCGAGGAATTTCTGCATTAAATTTCTATGTGAAAAAAAAAAGAGGACTCAGCCTTAAGAATGAACATGTTTTATTTTCAGGCTGAACAGAATTCAGCATTGGAATTCTGCTAGCAGCAATTCCTCAGTGTGAACAGGGCAGTGGAAAGTCCATTAAAGTCAATGGAAATTTTTTTTGGGATGATTTAGAGCGGAATACACAAGCAGAATTAATCAATTAAATTCCTCTCCAATTCACCATTGTGCACATACCGTAAAGAATGTCATCCTGGCCTTTACATCAACTTTCAAGGTCTGTTCCCACATGCCGTAATTTGCTGTGTATTTGCTGCTGTGTATTTTCCTTCCCATTGAAGTCAATGGGTAGCCAAATATGCAGCTGATTTTACTACCCATTGACTTCAAATTATTTTGTTCTGCAACTTGAGTGAAATAAACCTGGCGAGGAGCCAGACCTTGCATGAAGCGGCTGTAGCCTGTTGACTCCGAGTAAAAATGTGTCCTGTACAAAGATGGGACTATCCCTGAGCTAATATATATATATATACGACTCATCTACGACTAAGCACCTGAGTGTGCGAAACGCGTCAGATTGTGTCCTGCCTAAGAGTGTGAATAAAGCCATTGACAAGTTTTACCTGCATCTTCCCGAGTGCCGGACGTTTTCTTTTCTGTGTGATTTCTACTAAGCCGGGAGCGGTACCGGTGTCCGTAGCACGAGATAGTGCAGCAAACGCGAGAGTGGTGAGCAGCCTGACCTTATCTGCATATATATATATATATATATTCACATAAAATCATAAGTAAAAAGCATCCACAATAATGAAATAGTTGTAGAATGAAAAGAAATCAAATGTAACCCCCTAACCTCTTAAGGACATCCGTGTTTTTTTTTTTTTTCTCATTTCTATCAGCCACGATACTTTACATTTTCCACCTGCAGAACCATATGAGGCTTGTTTTTAGTTCCACCAATTTTACTTTGTAATGACATCAATCATTTTACCACCAAATTTATGGTGAAACAAAAATAAATTAAGTGTGGGGCAAAACAAAAAAAAAACAAAAAACAACAAGATAGTTTTGCTTCATTTCTACACAGTGGACTCTCTGGTAAAAATAACACATGATATTTATTCTGTGGGTCAATACCATTACAACGATGCCCAATTTATGTAGGTTTCCTTTTATTTTAATACTACTATAAAACATTTTACTTTTCGTACGAAATTGAGTATGCCTAAAATTGTCCTCTTCTGACCCCTATAACACTCATATTCTTTAGATGGGCTCATTTTTTGTACCATGATCTGTAGCTTTTATAACTACCTTTTTTTTTTTTCATGGGACTTTCTGATCACTTTTTGTACATATTTTTTTTCTAGTATTTTAAGTGATCAAAAATCAGCAATTCTGTACTTTGGTATTTTATTTGCATTTACAACATTGACCATTCAGTTCAATTAACATTATATTTTAATAGTTTTGACATTTATGTATGTTACGCCTAGCGCTCCGGGTCCCCGCTCCTCCCCGGAGCGCTCACGGCGTCTCTCTCCCTGCAGCGCCCCGGTCAGTCCCGCTGACCGAGAGCGCTGCACTGTCATGGCCGTCGGGGATGCGATTCGCACAGCGGGACGCGCCCGCTCGCGAATCGCATCCCAGGTCACTTACCCGTCCCGGTCCCCTGCTGTCATGTGCTGGCGCGCGCGGCTCCGCTCTCTAGGGCGCGCGCGCGCCAGCTCTCTGAGACTTAAAGGGCCAGTGCACCAATGATTGGTGCCTGGCCCAATTAGCTTAATTGGCTTCCACCTGCTCCCAGACTATATCTGCTCACTTCCCCTGCACTCCCTGGCCGGATCTTGTTGCCTTGTGCCAGTGAAAGCGTTTAGTGTGTCCAAAGCCTGTGTTACCTGAACTTCTGCTATCCATCTTGACTACGAACCTTGCCGCCTGCCCCGACCTTCTGCTACGTCTGACCTTGCCTCTGCCTAGTCCTTCTGTCCCCCGCCTTCTCAGCAGTCAGCGAGGTTGAGCCGTTGCTAGTGGATACGACCTGGTTGCTACTGCCGCAGCAAGACCATCCCGCTTTGCGGCGGGCTCTGGTGAACACCAGTAGCCTCTTAGAACCGGTCCACTAGCACGGTCCACGCCAATCCCTCGCTGACACAGAGGATCCACTACCTGTAAGCCGAATCGTGACAGTAGATCCGGCCATGGATCCCGCTGAGGTGCCGCTGCCAAGTCTCGCTGACCTTACCACGGTGGTCGCTCAGCAATCGCAGCAAATTGCCCAACAAGGACAGCAGCTGTCGCAGTTGACCGCCACGTTACAGCAACTTCTGCCTCTGCTACAGCAGCAACCATCTCCTCTGCCAGCTCCTGCACCTCCTCCGCAGCGAGTGGCCGCTCCTAGCCTCCGCTTGTCCCTGCCGGACAAATTTGATGGGGACTCCAGACTCTGCCGTGGATTTTTGTCTCAGTGTTCCCTCCATATGGAGATGTTGTCGGACTTGTTTCCTACAGAACGGTATAAGGTGGCGTTCGTAGTGAGCCTTCTTTCAGGAAAGGCCTTTTCTTGGGCCACACCGCTCTGGGACCGCAATGATCCTGCCACAGCCACAGTCCAGTCCTTCTTCGCTGAGGTCCGTAGTGTCTTCGAGGAGCCAGCCCGGGCTTCTTCTGCCGAGACTGCCCTGCTGAACCTGGTCCAGGGTAATTCTTCAGTGGGCGAGTACGCCATCCAATTTCGTACTCTTGCTTCCGAATTATCATGGAATAACGAGGCTCTCTGCGCGACCTTTAAAAAAGGCCTATCCAGTCGCATCAAGGATGTGCTGGCCGCACGAGAGATTCCTGCCAACCTGCAAGAACTTATCCATTTGGCCACCCGCATTGACATGCGTTTTTCTGAGAGACATCAGGAGCTCCGCCAGGAAAAAGACTTAGATCTCTGGGCACCTCTCCCACAGCATCCTTTGCAGTCTACGCCTGGGCCTCCCGCCGAGGAGGCCATGCAAGTGGATCGGTCTCGCCTGACCCAGGAAGAGAGGAATCGCCGTAGGGAAGAAAATCTCTGTCTGTACTGTGCCAGTACCGAGCATTTCTTGGTGGATTGCCCTATCCGTCCTCCACGTCTGGGAAACGCACGCACGCACCCAGCTCACGTGGGTGTGGCGTCTCTTGGTTCTAAGTCTGCTTCTCCACGTCTCACGGTGCCCGTGCGGATTTCTCCTTCAGCCAACTCCTCCCTCTCAGCCGTGGCCTGCTTGGACTCTGGTGCCTCCGGGAATTTTATTTTGGAGTCTTTTGTGAATAAATTCCGCATCCCGGTGACCCGTCTCGTCAAGCCGCTCTACATTTCCGCGGTCAACGGAGTCAGATTGGATTGCACCGTGCGTTACCGCACAGAACCCCTCCTGATGTGTATTGGACCCCACCACGAAAGGATTGAGTTATTCGTCCTTCCCAACTGTACCTCTGAGGTCCTCCTCGGTCTGCCATGGCTCCGGCTTCATTCTCCCACCCTTGATTGGACCACCGGGGAGATCAAGAACTGGGACTCTGCCTGCCATAGGAAGTGCCTCTCCCCCCCTCCCAGTCCCATCAGGCAAGCCTCAGTGCCTCCTCATGGCCCCCGTCCTGGTGACACACTGCCCCGTGCCAGGCTTCCCCCTATGCCCTCCCTCCCCATTCCCACTCCTGCTGTACTGCCTGCCGTTGAGGAAACCCTCCATTCTTTCCCGGTGTCCTCATCCCAGGGGAGGCAGTTACCGGACAAAGAAAAGGGGAGACCTAAGGGGGGGGGTACTGTTACGCCTAGCGCTCCGGGTCCCCGCTCCTCCCCGGAGCACTCACGGAGTCTCTCTCCCTGCAGCGCCCCGGTCAGTCCCGCTGACCGAGAGCGCTGCACTGTCATGGCCGTCGGGGATGCGATTCGCACAGCGGGACGCGCCCGCTTGCGAATCGCATCCCAGGTCACTTACCCGTCCCGGTCCCCTGCTGTCATGTGCTGGCGCGCGCGGCTCCGCTCTCTAGGGCGCGCGCGCGCCAGCTCTCTGTGACTTAAAGGGCCAGTGCACCAATGATTGGTGCCTGGCCCAATTAGCTTAATTGGCTTCCACCTGCTCCCAGACTATATCTGCTCACTGCCCCTGCACTCCCTGGCCGGATCTTGTTGCCTTGTGCCAGTGAAAGCGTTTAGTGTGTCCAAAGCCTGTGTTACCTGAACTTCTGCTATCCATCTTGACTACGAACCTTGCCGCCTGCCCCGACCTTCTGCTACGTCTGACCTTGCCTCTGCCTAGTACTTCTGTCCCCCGCCTTCTCAGCAGTCAGCGAGGTTGAGCCGTTGCTAGTGGATACGACCTGGTTGCTACTGCCGCAGCAAGACCATCCCGCTTTGCGGCGGGCTCTGGTGAACACCAGTAGCCTCTTAGAACCGGTCCACTAGCACGGTCCACGCCAATCCCTCGCTGACACAGAGGATCCACTACCTGTAAGCCGAATCGTGACAATGTACACAGCGATACAACATATGTTTATATTCGTTTATATTATTTTGTTTAAAAAAGAAAAAAAGGAGGGTGGTTCAAACTTTTATTTGAAGCATTTTTTTTACATTTATTCCTTTCTTTTTTTACATTTAATTTACTATTTTTTTTAGTCCCCATAGTAGACTATTACTTGTAACCTCGCTATTGCATTCACTAAACTATGTTGTGCTATAGCACATCAATGATCAGTGTTATTGGTGCTCCATTACTACAGGCTGCTGAGGCTGAAGCAGCACTGACGGACATAGGTAAAAGACCCCTGCCCGTCCTTGGGACATCGCGCGTTTGTCGTAGTGGTCACAGTCAGCTCCCTGACCAGCAAAGTTTTTTTCCCCATTTTAGATGCCGCAATCAACTTTGATTAACGTCTAAAGGGTTAATGCCGAACATTGGCCCAATCGATGATGTCCTGCATTAGCCATGGGTTCTGGCTGCTAAAAGCAACAGAGACCCACCGGGTTTGAAGCAAGCTCAGTTCCTGAGCGCGCTTCATAGAACGAGATCTGGACAAGGGCATCTGGATTATCTAAGTGGACTGTTTGCCTGTTATATTATGTACTGCTGAGAACCACATTGGAGGAGTTGTAAGTCTGCTTCAGTGTGCAAGGAGGGTGTTTAACCCTTTAACAATGCAGGATGTATATTTACGTCCTGTGCCGGCTCCCGCGATATGAAGCGGGGTCGCGCTGCGACCCCGCATCACATCGTGTCGGTCCCAGCGCTCATCAACGGCCGGGACCCGCGACTAATACCACACATCGCCGATCGCGGCGATGTGTGGTATTAACCCTTTAGAAGCGGCGGTCAAAGCTGACCGCCGCTTCTAAAGCGAAAGTATCCCGGCTAGTCAGTCGGGCTGTTTGGGACCGCCGCAGTGAAATCGCGGCGTCCCGAACAGCTTGCAGGACATCGGGAGGGCCCTTACATGCCTCCTCGGTGTCCGATCTACGAATGACTGCTCCGTGCCTGAGATCCAGGCAGGAGCAGTCAAGCGCCGATAACACTGATCACAGGCGTGTTAATACACCACGCACCCCCCATGTGCGAGGCCACGCACCCCCCATGATAGAGGCCCAGTGGCCGGCACTAGTGCGAGTTGTGATGCCGCTCGTACTAGGAGTCCGACCCCCCAGACAAGTTTACCGGAGCCCCCTTCCGGTGAACCTGTCTGGAGACCCCCAGAGGGTTATCAGCCACGGGTTCCGGAGTTTGTTGGCGACTCCAGAATCCGGATTGACAATTCTGGATTCACTGAAATTGACTATTTCAGTTATTTTTTCAGTGACAGTTTTGTCAATCACATGGTGGAGCAGACGAATCTGTACGCCAGGCAGTTCATCGCCCACCACCCTGATTCTTTTTTGGCCAGGTCCAATGAATGGTGCGCCATTGATGCAGCAGAAATGAGGACATTTTGGGGCCTCTTGCTGCATATGGGCCTGGTCAAAAAGCCAAGTGTCAGACAGTACTGGAGCGGGGACGTCCTCTACCAGACCCCACTTTACAGTATGGTCATGACACGGAGGCGGTTCGAGGCCATTTGGAAATGCCTGCATTATGCAGATAATGTGGCATGTCCACCCCGAGGTGATCCCGCCTATGACCGGCTTTACAAAGTGAGGCCGGTCATCGATCACTTAGGGGCCAAATTTTTGGAGGCCTATATACCCCTCAGGGAGCTCTCGGTTGATGAGTCTCTTATCAGTTTTAAGGGGAGACTCATCTTCCGCCAGTATATTCCCTCGAAGCGGGCGCGGTATGGCGTGAAGCTCAATAAACTTTGTGAGAGTACCTCCGGGTACACTCTCAAGTTTAGAGTGTATGAGGGACGAGATTCCCGTATTGAACCCCCAGATTGTTCCCCCACTCTGGGTGTTAGCGGGAAAATCGTTTGGGAGCTTGTGCACCCATTGCTGGATAAGGGTTACCATGTGTACATGGACAACTTTTATACCAGCATCCCTCTCTTCACATCCCTTGCCTCCAGATCCACGTCCGCTTGTGGGACCGTGCGGAAAAACCAGAGAGGCCTCCCTCTAAATTTTGTTAAGACACCTATTCCCAAGGGTGAGTCCCGTGCCCTTGCCCATGAAAACCTGTTGCTGGTCAAGTATAAGGATAAGAGGGATGTCCTTATGCTGACCACTATTCATGGCAACGGCAGCTCACCTGTCCCTGTGCGAGGTACAACAACACCGGTCCTCAAGCCCAATTGTATTCTGGACTACAATCGGTATATGGGGGGAGTTGATCTTTCTGATCAAGTCCTCAAGCCATGTAACGCCATGCGGAAAACACGGGTATGGTACAAGAAAGTTGCGGTCTACATGGTACAGGTTGCCATGTACAACTCTTTTGTACTGTCCCAGTACACTGGCAACACAGGGACATTCCTCCAGTTCCAAGAGGAAGTCCTAAAGGTCCTGATCTTTGGCGACCGGGAAAGAGCAGGCCGGGCTTCCCAAGGAACTGAAGTAATAGGTGCCAGGATCATCCCAGGCCAACACTTTCCAGGTGAGGTCCCCCACACTGGAAAGAAGGGATGAGCCCAGAAAAGATGCAGAGTGTGTTACAAGAGGGGGATACGGAAGGACACCACCACTCAATGTGACACTTGCCCAGATAATCCGGGCCTCTGCATTAAGGATTGCTTCAGGGAGTATCACACTTCCATGGAGTTCTAAATTTTCCCTCTTCATTTTAATTTTCCACAATTTGACCCAAATGTACCAAGTCCAGAGTACATTCCAAGTTTTAACCCCATAAAACCACTAAATTGCCCAAAAAAATATTTAATCCAAAAAAAACTAAAAACTGATAGGACCTCTGGGGGTATCTTTTATAATAAATGGGTTATGGGTCACTGAGTCACTATCATCGGGGACTTTTTTTGTTGCCTCAAATGCGCAGCGCTCTCTCCACCTGAGCGGGGTGCGCATTTGAGGCAACAAGTTAGGGACGGCCACACATATCACATTCCAGAATGATGATTCAGAGTATAGGGTTTGGGGCGGGCATATTTTTTTGTTTTGGCTGTGCTCTGGGTCATCATTCTGGGAACATAATCTGTTTTATAATTTTATGTCCCACTGTACCCCATTTTAGTTACTTAGTGTACCCCAGTTATTTACCCCATGTAATGCCCCTTGAGGGGGGTCCCACTGTTCTGGCTCCATAGGAGAAAGCCAAAGCTCAAGGACCCTGACTGATCTCCGGCACCTCTGAGACCGGTGTGCACGCTGTTTACGCCCAGACTTGAGGTATGTACTTACTCCAAAGAAATGTATTTACACATTTACAATAACATTTTCTCCTTTTACCACTTGTGAAAATGAAAAATTTGGGGTAACCCCAGCATTTTAGTGTAAAAAAAATCAAATTTTTCATTTTCACATTCCACTTCATGAATATTTATCAAACACCTGTGGGGTGTTAAGGCTCTCTGTACCCCTTGTTATGTTCCTTGAGGGGTGCAGTTTCCAAAATAGTATGCCATGTGTTTATTTTTTGCTGTCCTGGCACCATAGGGGCTTCCTAAATGCGACATGTCCCACCCATTTCAGCAATATTTGCAAATGTGACTCCTTCTCTTCTGAGCATTGTAGCGCTCACGACGTCCACTTATGGGGTACTTCAATACTCAGAAGAGATGGGGTTACAAATTTTGGGGGGTATTTTCTGCTATTAACCCTTACAAAAATGTGAAATTTGGGGGGGATACACACATTTTTTTTCACATATGCAAAAGTCGTGAAACCCCTGTGGGGTATTAAGGCTCACTTTATTCCTTGTTACGTTCCTCAAGGGGTCTAGTTTCCAAAATGGTATGCCATGTGTTTTTTTTTTGCTGTTCTGGCACCATAGGGGCTCCCTAAATGCGACATGCCCCCCGAGCAAAATTTGCTCTCAAAAAGCCAAATATGACTCCTTCTCTTCTGAGCATTGTAGTTCGCCCATAGTGCACTTCAGGTCAACTTATGGGGTACCTCCATACTCAGAAGAGATGGGGTTACAAATTTTGGGGGGTATTTTCTGCTATTAACCCTTGCAAAAATGTGAAATTTGGGGGGGGGAAACACACATTTTAGTGAAATTATTATTATTTTTTTTACATATGCAAAAGACGTGAAACCCCAGTGGGGCATTAAGGCTCACTTTATTCCTTTTTTTTTTTTTTTTTTTTTAAACAGTAAATTTTTATTAAGTTTTAAAGTCATACATAGTTGGGGTAACAGCAACATATCCAACATGTCAGTGGAGTCATGTAACAGTAACATGCATGGTAGAGCACTAGACATATGGAAATCAAACTCAAAGTAAATGAGAGACTATCATATTTAGTCAGCTTAGGTCGCCAAAACAGAAAGACAAAAAAAGGAAGAACAGCAGAGCACTGTTAGGTGGCCTAAGCAAATCTCCTCATGAGAGGACAGGAGGACACATATCAATATCTAAGGAAGACAAGTGTGGGTGAACACTATCAGCAGTGCATGTATACTAGGTCATACTCTGAGGAGCCATAACTACCAGTCGGAACTTGAGGGAGCAATTGGCGGCAACAAAGTGGGAGTAGGTTGATAGTTCCCATGAGAAGCAGGGGATGTGAGAAAAGGAGAGGAGAGACAGAGAAAAAGGGAGGAAGGGCCAGAGATAGGCAGAATATGAGTAATAGGGAGTATGAGAGAGGGTTAGATAGAGGGAGACTGGGCAAGTTAGATGGTGTACGTACCTCGGGAGGCGACAGGCGCGGGCAGGGCCCTCACGGGGCAGGCTTGCTGGCTATGCTGAGCAGGGCAACACACTCGAGAAAGGCACAAGAGAGTCAAGGAGGCGGCTAGGGTGTTGTGTAAAAGGTTCTGTAGTCACTGGACGACAAGAACGTAGTCCAAGGGCTCCAGATTCGATGATGTTTTGTCACCTGGTTTTTGGAGTCAGCAATAAGCTCCTCCATCCTATGTATTTTGGACAGTTCTTGGGCCCAGGAAGAGAAAGACGGGGGTGTAGTGGATTTCCAGAGCCTCGGGATAACTGACCTGGCCGCTAGGAGCATAAAACTGATCAGGCGAGAGTGCCATTTTGGGACGAGTGCGGGAGGATGGAAAGAAGGAGAGCAGCCGGATCTAAGTCAAGTGATACAGAAGTTAGTTTGCGTATGACCTCTCGAACAGTCGACCAGAACGGGGCTAGGATGGGGCAGTGTAACCAAATGTGTGACATCGTGCCTCCTCCACCGCCACAACGCCAGCAAACGTCCTGCACCCCGGGATACATACGAGACAGTAGTGTCGGAACTCTATACCACCTCGTCAGAACTTTATAGTTTGTCTCCTGCGCTTTACTAGAGATGGTGGATTTATGACACATACGAACAGCCTTATTCCATTCCTCGTCCGAGAACCCACGCGACAGCTCCCTCTCCCAGCTTGCTCTGAAGGGAAGGGATTCCATTCTGAGGGAGTCAAGGAGGAGTGAGTAGATAGCGCTAACTGGGCGACCAGGCCCTGACGTAGAGACACATAGCTTCTCAAACAAGGAAAGGGGGCGATGTAAGTGCAGGTCGGCCCTTCGAGAGGAGTAAAAGTGTTGGAGTTGTATATATTGGAAGCGTTGGCCAGGCGTGGCGGCGGAATCAGGGACGAGGTCATCAAGTGGCTTCAGGCCAGAGTGGTCTAGGAAGGTGCAGAATGATACACCATCCAATCTAGATCGGCCAAGGAAGGAGGTGGAGGAGAGAGCTGGAGGGAAGGCTGGGTTTCCGAAAACTGGTGTTAGGGGACCATCTGGGGTGAAGAGGGAGGTGGCCGTCAAATAGTATCGTCGGGCAAATACAATTGAAGAGGTTACAGGAGGTACCTCTGGGGTGAAAGCGGTCGCTAGGGATGGCGTAGGGAGCCACAACAGAGTTTTAGGGTCCAGGGAGGAGGTGTGGCTCTCCAGCGTCACCCACTGTTTAATAGTCGGGGCTGCACGACAATCCATCACTCTGGTCAGGATCACTGCTAGGAAGTAGAAAAGGCAGTCAGGGAGACCCAGCCCTCCATCGGCTTTACGTCTAGTCAAAATGCGCCACCCTCGGTCTTGCGTGTGCCCAGACAAAACCAGATAAAAGCGAAACGAGTCCCCCAAAGAAGGATTTAGGGAGGTTGGAGGGAACACAAGAGAAGATATAGAGAAGTCTAGGGAGAATGTTCATCTTCACAATATTAACCCTACCCAACCAGGAGAAATCCTTTCGCTCCCATCTGGCCAAGTCAGTCTTAATGGTGTGTAGCAATGGGGGGAAGTTAAGACGAAAGGTGTCCTTAGGGTCACTTGGAACCTGAATACCAAGGTATTGTAGGGACGTGGAACACCATTTGAAGGGGAAATTGGCTTGGATGTGGTGAACTACCTCAGGAGGAAGGGAGACATTAAGGGCCTCACTTTTGGTGGAGTTAATCTTATAGTTCGAGTAGTGTGTATAGGTGCGGATGGTGGAGAGCACTGAAGGGAGAGAGGTGAGGGGTGAAGAAAGGAACAATAAAAGGTAATCCGCAAAAGCGGAGCATTTGTGATGGTGCGAGGGTACTTGGAGACCTCTAATGTCGGGATTCTGTCGAATCACTACTAGAAGGTGTTCCATACAGAGGACAAATAGCAACGGGGATAAAGGGCACCCCTGCCTCGTACCATTACAAATGTCGAGGGGAGAGGAAAGCTGGCCGTTAACTCTAATTTGGGCTTGAGGGCGTGAGTAAAGAGCCATTATGCGTGCCATCATCTGTGAACCAAGTCCCACCTGAGACAAAGTGGCTGCAAGGAAGCCCCAGTCCACGCGAGCAAAGGTCTTCTCAGCATCCAGTGAGAGAAGGCATAGAGGAATTTTAAGTTTACGAGCATGGTGAATAACAGAGAAGGTCCTAAGCGTATTATCCCTAGCCTCTCTGCCTCGGATAAAACCAACCTGATCAACGTGGACTAGGGCTGGCATATTGGCCGCCAGTCTATTAGCTATGAGTTTAGCAAAGAGCTTGGCATCAGTATTGAGCAGGGAAATGGGGCGGTAGCTCTGTCACAATGAAGGGTCTTTACCCTCTTTCGGGATCACCGTAATGATGGCACGCAGAAAGGATGGTGGAGGGGGGGAGGAGGTGGAGATGTCATTGAGGGCAGAGAGGAGAGGAGAGGACAGTTCACATCTGAGGAGCTTATAGAACTTGGCGGTGTAGCCGTCTGGTCCCGGGCTTTTGCCCGCAGGCAAGGACGATATGGTCGAGTATAGCTCGTCCAACGTGAACCGTGTCTCCAGGGAGGAGATAGTCTCGTCAGACAGTTTGGGGAGGGGGGTAGAGTCGATGTAGGATTGTAGTGAAGGAAGGGGGATGGTAGGAGAACATGTGCCTGGGGGCGGTAGGTTATAGAGAGCTAAGTAGTATGAGCGGAAAGCCTCAAGGATATCAGGTGTGAGATGGGAGAGGGATCCCGTTGGATCCCGAATTGCAGGGATATAGAGAGAGGATCTCTTCTCCCTGAGGGCTTTCGCAAGCAGTTTGCCAGATTTGTTGCCCCATTCGTAAAAGAGTTTTCCAGTTAGCTGTCTGTAATATCTGTGTTTTACGTTCAACAGGGCCAGGAGTTCGTGGCGGACTGAAATAATATCCCGGAGGACCTGTTCCTGTTGAGATTGTTTATGAAGGGATTCTAAGGTGTGCAATTCGCGTTGCAGGGATATAAGTTTGGCCTTCGCCTCCCTCTTCAGCCTCGCCCCATGTTTCACAAGGACCCCACGGAGCACGCATTTCAGCGCCTCCCATTTAATAAGGGGTGGGGAAGGATCTGATTCGTGGTCTGTCTGGAAATGAGAGATTGTGGTCTGTAATTCCTGGATGCAGAGTGCGTCAAGGAGGAGGGATTCGTTCAATTTCCAAGTGGAGTGGGGTTTGGAGAACGAGGGAAGGGAGAAGGCAAACTGGACGGGCGCATGGTCGGAGAAGGTGATCGATCCTATAGAGGAGCGTGTCACTGACGGTAGGAGGTAATGTGAACAGAAGACATAATCGATTCCACTATAAGAGTTACGGGGGTGGGAGTAGAAAGTGTAGTCACGCGTTTGAGGATGTAAGGTCCGCCACACGTCACTAAGTTGTAGGGCATGTAAGCGGGTCCGGAGGACTCTCAGTTTGCGGTAGGAGATAAGGGAGCGACTTGAGGAGGTGTCTAACAGTGGAGAGATGGGGACGTTGAAGTCACCGCATAGTAGTATGTGTCCAGTCGCAAAGGTAGACAGGGCGTCTAGGGTCTTGACAAGGAAAGCTATTTGGTTGTGATTAGGAGCATAGATGGTGGCTATGGTAAGGCGATGGCCCGAGACGTCACAATTGGCAAAGAGGTAGCGGGCATTCGGGTCAGTGGCCGTGTCTAATACAGAGACGGGTAGGGATCTATGGAACGCCAGGGAGACCCCTTTGGTTCGGGATTCAGGATTGGGGCTGTGGAGCCATGTCGGGTAGTATCTAGAGGGAAGAGGGGGGATGTGGCCCTCTTTAAAATGTGTCTCTTGTAGGGCTAGGATGTGTATGCGTTGTTTGTGAAAGGAGTATGTGATCTGTGCGCGTTTCTCAGGTGTGTTGAAACCTTTGACGTTAAGAGTAGCAACATTAATGTCAGCTGCCATAGCAATGGTATAGATGTGGATAGTACTCACCGCCCCACTCGGGCCACACCCGCGCCATCATCCACCAAAGTCGTTCGAAGGGAGGATGTCTCCATCTAAGGGGAAGGAAGGGGAAAGAGTGAGATGGAGAAGAAAGCGAGGTCTGGAGAGAAGAGAGAAAAAGCATCCGTAAGAGCACGGGTACATAGGGACTATAAAGGAAGGCCATAAGGGCCACAGTGAAGCACAAACAGAACCGGTCTGAGTGCTAGACTAGTGAGGTAACGCAGAAGGCAAATCAGTAGCAGGTAACACTGCTGTGGAAGGAGGTAAGCAACAAAAAAGAAGTAACTACGGCCTAGGGCCGGGTGTAAATCAATAGAGTTTCCCCACTGCAGAGCAGGGGGAACGCTGAAAAATTAAGGAGACTACTGACAACAGGGGTGGTGATTAACCACCAGTGGCACAGGAAAGAAAGGGGTTGTGAACACATGTCATCAGGCAGAGCAACATTATGAAGTTAAGAAGATCAATGAGAAAAACAGACAATTTTCATCTAGGACCAAACGTAGCCCATAGAAGACAGGACAGGAAGAAAACCATGCCACATAAAGGCTAGAATAAAGGCAAATACATCACAGTCATGTAAGAAGTCCTCTTCTCTGTGGCTTGGGAGTAGGGGGTCTTCTCCCCACCTGATCTTCGCAAGGCTGAGCGGACCTCCACAGAGTGTCCAGCCGGCAAGGTAGCCGGGGAGTAGAGTAGTTCCCAGTCCGGCAACTGTATTTTCGGCAGCTTAAAGGCAGCCAAGAACTCTGGGAGATCTTCGGGTCTTCTCAGGGTAGCAAAAGTGGAGCCGTGCCGAGCCGTAAGCGAGAACGGATAACCCCAGCGGTATAGTATTTTAGCATTTTGGAGTGTGGTAAGGAGAGGTTTCAGGGTGGCTCTCAGGCGTAGGGTACGGAGCAACAAGTCCGGGAAAAGGCGGATCTCAGTCCCTTGAAAATGCACGGATTTCAATTGCCTGGAGCATCTCATGACATCTTCTTTCAAGAGGTAGTGGTGGACTCTGCATATTACGTCCCTCGGTTTGGCAGGGTCAGGGCTCTTGGCTTTAAGAGCCCGATGGGCTCGATCCAACTCAACAGGGGTGTCAGCTGGTCTCTGTAGGATGTCGTGGAACACTTTTTGCAGAGTAGGAGAGAGATCTTGTGGGGCAACAGATTCGGGAAGGCCCTTTATTCGGATATTGTTCCTCCTGTTTCTGTTGTCTAAGTCATCCATATGGTCAACTATCATGCTGAGCCAGGAGGGACGTAGTTGCAGTCCGTAATGTGTGGACTTCAGAAGCAATAGAGGAACGGAATGACTCCAGGTCAGTGACTCGTGTCACTAGGTGAGATACTTCAGCCTGAACAGGGGCAAGGTCCTGTTTCCACGCCTTTTTCATGTCCTCTGCCAGGGACAATAAGTCCATCTTGGTAGGAAGAAAAGCTAAGAGAGCTTGCAACTCTGGATGATTTTTCAGGATGCGGGCAGCATCCGCCGGATTAGGGAGCATCGAAGCTGCAGCAGCAAGAGATGGTTGGGATGTGACCCGACAGGCAGAGGGTTGGGAGTGAGAGGCAGAAAGGCTAGAGTTAGGGTCACGGTCTCTGGGAGAGATACAGGACTCTTCAGAAGAGGAGTAGTCTGTACGTTCCGTTGTAGGCAGGCGAGATTTCTGAGGAGATTTAAACAGCTTTTTCTTCGCTGGAGGGCTTTCCCCCCAGTAGTCAGGGGTACTGTCACGGCCAGAGGAGTCCTCATCAGAGAGGGACCCATCGGAGTCCATAGGCTGGCACTCTGTGGAGGGAGCTTGGATAGGTTGGTAAAGTGGTGGCCCATAGGGCGCAACTAAAGGGTCGCCATTCCTGGGTGCATCAGAGACATGCTGCTGAGGAGGAGGTGGAGAGTGTCTCTGAGACAGGAAAGGTTGCCCAAGCCCTATGGGAGTTACTGTCCCTGTAATGGTGGTAGAAGCTGCAGCAGTAATGGGCTCTGAGGCCGGGGACTGCAGCTGTTGCGAGGCTGGCTGCGTTCCAGGGGCAGTCAGGGCAGGGTAGGCAGGTGAGTGGGGGCTTTGAGGCCTGTGGGAGGCTGACATGGCGTGGATGGAAGAATCGCCCACCTTCCCAGGTAAAATGGCGGTAGCAGAGGCAGACTGGTCGGGGGTATGAGGCTGGGGTAAGTCCGCTGCAATTACACTCACTGTGTGATGGTCAGGGGTGTCCGCGGCAGACAGGGACACCTTCCTCATGGATCTCACGGGTCCCGGTTCACTCACTTCGCGCAGCTCCCCCAGAGCTGCTAGTGAAGAGGAGGCTGGTAATGGCGGCCGGGAGCGAGCAGGCACAGGCCGCAGCGGCGCCGGAGGAGCGGCGGGACCGGACTGCGGGCAGAAGAAGGAGGTGATCTGCTGGGAGGCTGCAGCGATGTTAGTAGTGGCTTCTGTCTTCTTTTTGTTCTTGTTTCTCTTCCCCATTAAGGCTAAATCGTCTCCTTAAGCAAGGCCCAGGCAGGAGCTCTCACAGAGTGCGACCGTCAGCCAGCGTGCCAAGCCACGCCCCCTCACTTTATTCCTTGTTACGTTCCTCAAGGGGTCTAGTTTCCAAAATGGTATGCCATGTGTTTTTTTTGCTGTTCTGGCCCCATAGGGGCTTCCTAAATACGACAAGCCCCCCAAAAACCATTACAGAAAAACGTACTCTCCAAAATCCCCTTGTCGCTCCATCGCTTCTGAGCCCTCTACTGCGCCCGCCGAACACTTTAAATAGACATATGAGGTATGTGCTTACTCAAGAGAAATTGGGCTACAAATATAAGTATAAATTTTCTCCTTTTACCCCTTGTAAAAATAAAAAAATTGGGTCTACAAGAATATGCGAGTGTAAAAAATGAAGATTGTGAATTTTCTCCTTCACTTTGCTGCTATTCCTGTGAAACACCTAAAGGGTTATAATGCTGACTGAATGTCATTTTGAATACTTTGGGGTGTGCAATTTTTATAATGGGGTAATTTGTGGGGTATTTCTAATATGAAGACCCTTCAAATCCACTTCAAACCTGAACTGGTCCCTGAAAAATACTGAGTTTTAAAATTTTGTGAAAAATTGGAAAATTGCTGCTGAACTTTGAAGCCCTCTGGTGTCTTCCAAAATTAAAAACACGCCAATTTTATGATGCAAACATAAAGTAGACATATTGGAAATATGAATACATTTTTTTTTATTTGGAATATCCATTTACCTTACAAGCAGAGAGCTTCAAAGTTCGAAAAATACAAAATTTTCAATTTTTTCATAAAATTTTGGGATTTTTCACCAAGAAAAGATGCAAGTTACCATAAAATGTTATCACTATGTTAAAGTAGAATATGTCACGAAAAAACAATCTCGGAATCAGAATGATAACTAAAAGCATTCCAGAGTTATTAATGTTTAAAGTGACAGTGGTCAGATGTGCAAAAAACGCTCTGGTCCTGAGGTGTAAAATGGCCTGGTCCTTAAGGGGTTAAACGTATAAATTTTGTAGTTATGATTTTTTCCAGAAGTACGACAAAATCAAACCTATATAAGTAGGGTATAATTTTAACCGTATGGACCTACAGAATAATGATAAGGTGTCATTTTTACCGAAATATGCACTGCGTAGAAACGGAAGCCCCCAAAAGTTACAAAATGGCGTTTTTTCTCCGATTTTGTCGCACAATTTTTTTTTTCCTTTTCGTCGTGAATTTTTGGGTAAAATGACTGATGTCACTGCAAAGTAGAATTGGTGACGCAAAAAGTAAGCCATAGTAAGGATTTTTAGGTGGAAAATTGAAAGGGTTATGACTTTTAAAAGGTAAGGAGGAAAAAACGAAAGTGCAAAAACGGAAAAACCCTGAGTCCTTAAGGGGTAAAAGGTGTACTCGGCTGGAAAACATTTTTTTTTTTTTTTAAATCAAAAATCAACTGGTGTCAGAAAGTTAAACAGATTTTTAAATTACTTCTATTTAAAAATCTTAATTGTTCCAGTACTTATCAGCTGCTGTATACTATAGAGGAATTTCTTTTATTTTTGAATTTATTTTCTGTCTGACCACAGTGCTCTCTGCTGACACCTCTGTGCAACTGTCCAGAGTAGAAGCAAATCTCCATAGCAAACCTCTCTTGCTCTGGACAGTTCCTGACATGGACAGAGGTTTCAGCAGAGAGCACTGTGGTCAGACAGAAAGGAAATTCAAAAACAAAAGAACTTCCTCTGCAGTATACAGCAGCTGATAAGTACTGGAAGGATTAAGATTTTTTTAATAGAAGTAATTTACAAAGCTGTTTAATTTTCTGTCACCAGTCGATTTAAAAGAAAATGTTTTTCAGTGGAGTACCCCTTTAATGCTGGATATTGGGGCAGTGCTGGTGCTGGTACTGTCTGATCTGCTAGAGGAGCTTACCCAAAATCTTGCACAGTCCCAGAAGCAGCACTATCCCTAGGCATTAAGCGGCTTCTGGACTAGCACAAGATTCAGCAGACCGAGGGAGGAGAGAAGTGATGTCGGAGATTTTTGGACAGGAGTAAAAGTTAATACAACCCGGAACCTGGTCAACGCCCAAGGATTCAGAACACCCCAAGGAATACCTAAATCTCATTATCATACGGTAGAGGGCAACTATTATTCTCATTTTCTACACTATCACTGGCCCTGAAGACCTGTGTCCAAACCCATCTCTCATCTTGGCAGCAGGCAGAAGAGATAAGCTGAAGGGACCAGAAGCGGAGGAAACAGGAGCTGCAGCAAGATCTGCAGGAGAAGGAAGGGGGGGGGGGTAGGAAAGTATAACTATTCTCTTTTTTTATGGCAACAGCACTATGATATGAACGTCATGGGTGGGAATAAGCGATGAGAAGCAGGGGCCATATTAGAATATTTCACAAATATATGGAGAGAATATTCGTCCTTTGTTCGTGAAATACGCATGTTCACTTTGTTCGTTCACTTTTTTATGCAAAAATTGTAATGAAATTCTTATAGTGCGCATGCACGATTATATATTTTAACTACACTACACCCTACACTGGAACCTATCTGCTAAACTAACCTACCCTGTCTAAAGCTAAAAGAAGGGAGGGATCAGTGTCTGGAAGTGCCGATATTTGCATATACAAAATAATCGCGCTCCATGCCTTTGGACCACAAGCTGGAAGGAGGGATGATCACTTTTTCCATCATTACGAATATATAGCGCTATATTCTAAACATTCCCGAAATTGCGAAGTTCCGATATTCGCTATAAAAATTTGCACTTTGAATATTCGCGCTCAACACTAGTGGGAATTTGTTAACATGAAATGACGTATATTCACCCAGTGAAGCATTAACGGTCTATGAAGCGATCACATTAAGCTGTTAGCAGCCAGGACTCACCACTAATGCATGGCATTGACCCCGGAAACCCAGATCTGCAGCTGAGTGTTAGCGCAGGTGCTGTTTACCTCCAAGCAGTTTCGCTTCGGAGGCTAAGTCCCTTCGCATGCGCTTGGTTGCCGCCGGCAGACACGGCATTTGCTAGTCCGTGCACTTGCGCAGGGATAGGAAGTGACGGCAATCGAACCCGGAACGAGTTGTTCCGCAATGAAGTGTGAGGGACATGGATTGGCACATAGGAGAGGTAAGGGGATTGGCCAGATTTGCAGCCATATCACTGGCTGTTATGTCTAGACAGGTGGAGACAATTTATTCACGTGGCACCCCTGGATAGGGGTTGCCATGGGAGCATAATATACAAAACAGATGATTGGTCTGTGATATATCCTGAAAATGGATCTGATAGGTAGAATGTATTGTCCATTGGGTATCGACTTGGTGATTGGTTAGATTGCCATCAGGTCAATGATGTGCGTTCATTAACAGAGAATATAAAAGTACAAACAACCGTCATTTTGCCAGTCACTTGCCTGTACCTCTGAAGAAGCTCATGTATTTGATTGAAACTAGTTAAGTGGCAGTGTCTGTCTGGTTTTAAAATACAGTGTTGTCACGGTTATAGCCTAATGGACTGCAGCCTTAGGCCAACATTATATACTTGATGATATATATATATATATATATATATATATATTTCCACAGTATCAGGGCATCCGCCATAGTATTGGATGAAAGACATTTCCCAATACAAGTTTGCATTGTGATGTCCGAGGATTTGTTACGAAACCATGACAATATAGGTATTTTTAATTCCCGTCAGTTTTTTTTTTTGTTAATTAATAAAAGTTATGTTTTATTATTATTAGGGGTACACCGCCTCTTTTGTGCCTGGATGGCCCTGTTTTTTTTTGCTTTGTTGAATATACTACATGGTATAATTTTCATGATGTTAGTTTCACTTTCAATTTTAGGGTATATTTTGTTATTTATTGTTATTTACCGTATTTTTTTATGCTGGGAGTTGTAGTTTTGCAAGATCTGGAGGTCCGCAGATTGAAGACCACTGCATAGTAGGTAATACTCACGTGTCCCCGCCGCTCCGGACCCGTCCCCTCTGCCCTGGATGTCGCTCCATCGCTGTCGCCGTGTCCCCATCGCTCCGGAACGTCTCTGCTGCCGGCCGGGTATCCTCGCTCGGGTATCCAGTTTTGGGGAAGAAAAAGTGCGTCCTATACGGCGAAAAATACGGTATATTTTCTCTTCGTATCAAAGAAGAGGATGTATTGTACCTGTATACAACTTATATCACCTATGCTGACTTCTGATTGGTTGTTGAGGCATACTTGTTTTGCTTATTACCTGTTTTTTCTTTTAAAAAGCTTTATTGTACTTAGCTGCTATAATCTTGACAGTAAAGAAGAATAGCATAATGTTCATCTCCTGTCGTTAATAAAATCCATATTTTCCGTCATCCAGACTAGGAAAATCTCCAATTGTTTTGAATAGGCCACAGGTTCTCTTAAAGTCAATTGTCTCAATGTTTTTGATTGACTGACCCCATAAAATGGCCGCACATGTGCTCCCAAGGCTTCTAATGTCCCTTTTAGTTTTATCTTTCTTTCGTGCTGGTGTAAGCAATGCCAAGTCTTTAAGAAGTTTTGGTGCTTGTAGTTTTATTTTTTCGTAACTACATTATTTAAAGAAATCACAAGAGAAATAAACTAATACAGATAAGAAAAAATAAATAAAACTTCAGTTTGTATTCATGACTTGGAAGCATCTGGTGACAATAAGATTAGATTGTGACTAAATTGTATATTCTCCAGGAAGCTTCTACCAGCGTATATATATATATATAAGGGCTGAGATTCTGCAGGTTCAGGCATTGCTGGAAATGATTTGGATGTGTCAGGAAGCTGTATAACTTATATACAAAGGGTCCTGTGCTAAGTTACTCCATGAGATGTTTCTCCAACCATATAAAAATGATGAAATTCGGAGCAGCCTTCTCTCCAGTAATGATGGGTATGATCCTCTCCTCCCTTACACTGTCTATGACTTTGGCGCTGTCACCTGTGTGTAAGCTGAGCCTGAAACCCTCATTTGATGATTATAAGTATTATAAACATGGAGACATTATTATCGGAGGGATTTTTACAGTAAATGTTAACATGGATGAATTTCAGACAGAGACACATGAGAAAATAATGTTTTGTGCTCGGTAAGTCATCAAACATATGACAGAAAAAAAAGTCTAAAGCTATAGAACATTTTTGTTGCTCTTCCTAAACCTTATGAGAGAAAAAGCAACAGTGGCACTCCTGTTCTCATATCCTGTCCTCATATTCCGTCCTCATATCCTGTCCTCATATTCCATCCTCATATCCTGTCCTCATATTCCGTCCTCATATTCCATCCTCGTATCCTGTCCTCATATGCCAACCTTATATGCTGTCCTCATTTCCCATCCTAATATCCCGTCCTCATATCTCATCCTTATATCCTGACCTTATATCTTGTCCTCATATCCCATCCTCGTATCCCGTTCTCATATCCCAACCTCATATGCTGTCCTCATATCCAATCCTAATATCCCTGCCTCATACCTCATCCTCATATCCCATTCTCATATCCCATCCTAATATCCTGTCCTCATGTCTCATCCTCATATCTTTACCTCATATCCCATCCTAATATCCCGTTCTTATATCTCATTCTCATATCCTGTCCTCCTATCTATTCCTCATTTTCCGTCCTCATATCCCAACCTCATATGCTGTCCTCATATCCCATCCTAATATCCTGTCCTCATCTCATCCTCATATCTTAACCTCATATCCAATCCTAATATCCCGTCCTCATATCTCATCCTCATATCCCGTCCTCATATCCTGTCCTCATATGCCGTCCTCATATTTCATCCTTGTATCCCATCCTCACATCCCAACCTCATATGGTATCCTCATATCCCATCCTAATATCCCGTCCTCATGTCTCATCCTCATATCTTTATCTCATATCCCATCCTAATATCCCGTTCTTATATCTCATCCTCATATCCCGTCCTCCTATCTATTCATCATTTTCCGTCCTCATATCCCGACCTTATATCAGGTCCTCATATCCCATCCTAATATCCTGTCCTCATCTCATCCTCATATCTTTACCTCATATGCCATCCTAATATCCCGTTCTTATATCTCATTCTCATATCCTGTCCTCCTATCTATTCCTCATTTTCCGTCCTCATATCCCAACCTCATATGCTGTCCTCATATCCCATCCTAATATCCTGTCCTCATCTCATCCTCATATCTTAACCTCATATCCAATCCTAATATCCCGTCCTCATATCTCATCCTCATATCCCGTCCTCATATCCTGTCCTCATATGCCGTCCTCATATTTCATCCTTGTATCCCATCCTCACATCCCAACCTCATATGGTGTCCTCATATCCCATCCTAATATCCCGTCCTCATGTCTCATTCTCATATCTTGACCTCATATCCCATCCTAATATCCCGTTCTTATATCTCATCCTCATATCCCGTCCTCCTATCTATTCCTCATTTCCCATCCTCATATCCCGACCTTATATCAGGTCCTCATATCCAGACCTTATATCTGGTCCTCATATCCCGTTCTCATATCCCATCCTCAAATCTCATCCTCATATCCCATCCTCATGTCCCTGCTCGATCAGTCAAAATTCACAGTCCAAATGTAAAGAGTATTACATTTTATTGAGGTACATTGATGATTTATTCATCACCTGGGACTGTTCCACCATTGATCCCACCAAATTCATCACCTCCCTAAATAAAAATACCTGGAATGTACATTTTACCCATCATCATTACACAAATAATGCTGAATTATTGGACGTCATTGCATCACACGACGAAGACATGAAAATCAAAACAAAAACTTTTTTTCAAGACAGTAGATGGAAAGTTTCCTGGACTACTAAAGCTGCCACTTTCAAAAATTGAATCTCAATGTCCCATTCGAACAATACAAGCACATCCGCCGCAAATGCACATCCACAAAAGACTTCCAAACCCAAAGAAGGATATTGGATACAAGATTTACAGCAAAAGGTTACCCCAAATCACTAATTAAAAACAGCAAAATAAAAGCCAGAAAACTGGACCAAAAGACATGCTTTCATCCCAAAACGAATACACCGCATCAACCAGAACTCAAAGACCAACAATACACCTACAATTTTCTTACCACTTACTCCACAGATCACAAAACCATCAGAAAAATCCTACAAGAGAATTGGAAGATTTTAATGTTGGACGCTTTCCTCAAGTGACTTTTAGGAAAAATAAATCCCTCAAAAGCATCCTTGCCCCTAGCAAACTGAAACATCCCAAAAAGGATATGTTTCTAAGTAAAGGACTAGTCGGCTCCTTCAGATGCAGAACTTCCACTTGCAAGTGCTGCTCTACAATAAAAAATCGCTGTAAAACATTTACCTCCAAAACCACAGGTGACACATATCAGATAAAAAACCTTTTAACTTGCAAATCACAATTTGTCATCTGCCTCCTTGAATGCTCCTGTTGCCTCCATTACATAGGACATACCACACTGTCTTTGAACGCAACACTAAATAAACACTGCTTCAATGTCAAGACTGGGTACCAACTGCATTGCGTATCACGAAACACCTTCACCCAACACAACTGCAATTTTTCCAAATTCACTGTGACCCCCATTAAACAGATCCTGGTAACATGTAGTCGCCGGTACAAAAAACTGGGTAGGAGGGAAAATTTCAGGATGTTTAAATTAAAAACTTTAATCCCGCAAGGGTTAAATTAATGTATTGAGAACACGGTATAACAAGCCACACTATACATCGCAACCCAAGTAGGAGCCGTCCTGATTGGCTCGGACTACATCACACCGTAGTCACAGAGTAGCTGTACGTTACTATATTCCACAGTGCCACCTCTACCAAAATAATACGCCAGACCTCATAAGCCCTGATTGGTTGAATACGCATCAAGACATCACCTATCACACACAGGACTACACTATGTTCCTTTATCCCATATACCTCCATTCCTTTACCCCACATACCTCCATTCCTTTACCCTATATACCCCACTAACTGACGTGCTTCAAACCTATAACTGTCGAAGACTCATACTTTGAAAATACAGGTTACCGCCAGCCTCCCTTCCATACGCCACACACAACGTCTTGTGATTGGCTGTACGTCCGCTCAGCCAGCCCCCTGATTGGTCGCCACACAATTATGCTGAATAGTAGTCCCCACACTACATGAAGTCACTTGAATACGGCATCCCCACTGGTCGCACTGTATGAATGAATTAGGCGGGCAGATGCCGTATTACACAACCTTATACGTCCATCCAGCCCTGCAACCTTATTTACGAATGAAAAGCGTCCGTCCTCGGTATACACACCCAGACCACCGAGATCTCGCTCCATCCTGAGGGGAACCAAGCCTCACTTTCATTTCTCCACTGAACTGAATGTGAAGACTGCATGGAACAAACACAAATGGCCGGCCAAAGCAATAGAGTGTGCGAAATGGAGCTTGTCGCCTCTGTACCCCCCTGCTCTTCCTTTTTCTCCCCCCCCCCTCATAATGTGTGAGTATTATGTCGCTGCAATAGCTTGAAGAAGGATTTTGTTGGTGAGTGTCCGGCTTCTATTTCTTTTCTCTGCACATGGATTAACACAAAAACACTCAGTTTTGTCCCTCCACATGTAGTTCATCCTAATACATGGTTATTTCTATGAAATTTTCTGTAAAAGATCTATCACAACCTTTTTAATACTCACCCATACGACCACCTATTTGAACTCTGATGCCAAATTTAACTGTACATATTCCTGTATTTGGCCCCAACTCATCAGACAGCCTTTTCTCACAATTGAAAAAAGGGGGAATTTACACCTGAAACGCGTCTTGTACTTTGTAAATATCATATCCTGTTGTATTTTGTGTCAATAAAATTTGATAGTCTTTACATTTGGACTCCTGTGAAGTTTGCCTGATCAAGCAGCGCCATCGCCATCCTTTTTCTTCAGCTTTACTCCTGCCTACATGCCGACCCCTTCGAGGACATCGGCCACACCAGCAGACTGCAGCTCCAGATCCCACATCTGTACCCCAACATGGAGGGGTTATACGCATGAACCCAATCTTCACACAAGGTGAGCATACCACAACCCTAAGACCTAGGGACCCATTGATTCCATGGAATTACATGAGTCACTGTCCTCTCTTTTTCTGTTCTTTCATATATTTCTCATCCTCATATCCCGTCCTCATATCCCGTCCTCATAACCTAACAAATAAACAGTATACTACCATGTTGATGCCTGCCTTGTCCCTTGCACCAGCCTCTGTATATTTGCCCCCTGCAATGGCATGTCATGTGCACATTTAACCTAGAAACTGGAAAAAAATTGTGCTGCATATTTAGCCAGGTCACATGTAGTACTTTTATCCAAAATTGGGAAAAGGATCTAACACAGAGGGAAACAAATGGAAAGATTTGCACCTTTTTCCTGTAATTTGGACCCACTTCTTTTTCTTTTTTGTTGAAGTGTAGGTGTCATTTATTCTGTTTTAAACCTGCACAAGTGGTGATAAGGGCAATTATAGCTTTCACTGCTGTTATTGAGCCTCTGAGATTCTCCACCATGGTGCTTACATACAGTATTTCTCATTCTCTACATTTCATAGAGTGGGACCAGAGCAGGGCTGTTTACCAGCAGTAATACATAGACAGGGCTTAGTTTCCCTCACTTCTCTAGCCAATCACATATTGCTATCTGCTATTCCATGACATGGTGCTGTAAAAAGTGCACTGGACTAAGCAGGCTAGCATTGTGCTGAGCAGAAAATTCATACAGTACAGGAGAGCTTCTCCAACTGCGAGACATGTTGTACCAGGGGATTGATCCCTATTTGAAGGTGAGGCTCAGCCGGGAAGACAATTCTCAAATATGGGACTATAGGCCACACAATCTTTTCCCTGGCTGCAATAATCTTTGGTTTAGCAACATTATTGACTCATTTTGTACTTATTTTTAACCCCTTAAGGAGGCCGGGCGTATCCATAAGCCCCCGTTTTAAAGTCCTTAAGGACTGAGGGCGTATGGGTTACGCCCATGGGAATTTCGGTCCCCGCAGCCCGCCTGGCGGGAACCAGACCGGGGTGACTGCTGACATCTATCAGCAGGCACCCCGTTCAAACCCCTGGTGGGGTCCTGAGACCCCCCCCCCCCATGTCAGCGATCACTGCATATCGCTGGTCAATTCAGACCGGAGACTTGCGGCTATTCCAGGTCAATCGGGTCTGGTGACCCAGAAGAAAAGGGTGAATGGGGTTGTCCGAGATAGGACCGACCAATCATGACCCTGCTGAGTGGTGACTGGGATGACGATCATGGCAGCGATCGGGCTGGCGGGGTCTCCTACCTCTCCCTGGTCCGGCAGGGGTCCCCTCTGGTGCGGTGGCGGCAACAGGAGCAGCAGGACCGGTGGCAGCAGCGGCGGCGGTCCCGGCGGCAGGATACAGCAGGAGGTGAGGCCTGTTCACTTCCTGCTGTTGCTTAGCAACAACCCTCAGCATGCAAAGCTAAATGGCATGCTGGTAGTTGTAATTTTACAACAGCTGGAGTTCCAACTACAACTCCCAGCATGCCCTTTGGTAATCTGTGCATGCTGGGGTTGTAGCTATGCAACAGCTGGAGGCACATTTTTCTATGAAAAAGTGTGCATCCAGCTGTTGCATAACTACAACTCCCAACATGAACAGACTAGCAAAGAGCATGCTGGGAGTTGTAGCAGTGTGACTCCAGCTGTTGCAAAACTACAACTCTCAGCATGTCCTTCGACTGTCAATGCATGCTGATTGTTTTGCAACAGCTGGAGACACATTGGTTGTGAAACCCAGTTTGTTACCTAACTCCCAGCATGTACACATGCCACAGTACATTCTGGGAGTTCTAGTTCTGCAACAGCTGGAGGCACACTTGTTGCAAAACGCTGAGTTAAGTAACAAACTCTCCATGTTTCGCAACCAATGTGCCTCCAGCTGTTGCATAACTACAACTCCCAGCATGTATGGTTTGTCAGTGCATGCTGGGAGCTGCAGTTTTGCAACAGCTGGAGGTTTGCCCTCCCCGTGTGAATGTACAGGGTACATTCACACGGGCAGGTTTACAGCGAAATTTCTGCTGCAAGTTTGAGAAATTTTCCACCGCAGCTCAAACTCCCAGTGAGAAACTCACTGTAAACCCGCCCGTGTGAATCTACCCTACAAACACTACACTACACCTACACAAAATAAAAAATAAAACACTACATATACACATACCCAGTCCCCCCCCCCAGAAAAAAAATAATAACTTCTTGTACGGCACTGTTTCCAAAACGGAGCCTCCAGCTGTTAAAAAACAATGACTCCCAGTATTGCCGGACAGCCACTGACTGTCCAGGCATGCTGGGAGTTTTGCAACAGCTGGAGACACCCCGTTTGGGAAACACTGCCATAGGGTATTTTTGTGGCAGATTCAAATCCCCAATTTAGGCCTCAAATGCGCATGGCGCTCTCTCGCTTTGGAGCCCTGTCATATTTCAAGGAAACAGTTTAGGGCCACATATAGGGTATCTCCGTACTCGGGAGAAATTGCGTTACAAAGTTTGGGGGATTTTTCTCCTTTTACCCCTTATGAAAAGTTAAAGTTGGGGTCTACACTAGCATGTTAGTGTAAAAAAAATTTTTTTGCACTAACATGCTGGTGTTGCACCATACTTTCCACAAGCGGTAAAAGGAAAAAAAGACCCCCAAAATTTGTAACGCAATTTCTCCTGAGTACAGAACTACCCCATATGTGGGCGTAAAATGCTCTGCGGACGCACAACAAGGCTCAGGAGTGAGAGGGTGCCATGTACATTTGGGGTCTAAATTGGGGATTTGCACAGGGGTGGCTGATTTTACAGCAGATCTGACATAAACACAAAACAATAAATACCCAAATATGAGCCCATTTTGGAAACTACACCCCTTACGGAATGTAACAAGGCATATAGTGAGCCTGAACACCTCACAGTTGTTTGATAAATTTCCGTTAAAGTTGGATGTGAAAATGAAAAAAATAATTTTTTCACTAAAATGCTGGTATTACCATTTTCACAAGGGAGAATAGGAAAAAAGCTCCCCAAAATTTGTAGCCCCATTTCTTCTGAGTAAGGTCATACCCCATATGTGGATGTAAAGTGCTCTGTGGGCGACCTACAATGCTCAGAAGAGAAGGAGCACCGTTGGGCTTTTGGAGAGAGAATGTGTCTTACAAAGCCCCCATAGTGCCAGAACAGTGGACCCCCCCCCCCACATGTAACCCCATTTTGAAAACTAGACCCCGCACAGATTTGAGAGATTTTTGGAACAGTGGTGCGTGAAAATGAAATATTTAAATTCCAACCAAATTCTCTCCAAAAGCTCAATAGCGCTCCTTCTCTTCTCAGCATTGTAGTTCGCCTGCAGAGCACTTTACATCAACATATGGGTTATTTCCATACTCAGAAGAAATGGGGTTACAAATTTTAGGAGGCCTTTTCTCCAATTACCCCTTGTGAAAATGAAAAATTTGGGATCACACCAGCATTTTAGTGAAAAAAATCAAATTTTTCATTTTCATCGCCAACTTTAGTGGAAATTTGTCAAGCACGTGTGGGGTGTTAAGGCTCACTGTACCCTTGTTACGTTCCTTGAGGGGTGTAGTTTCCAAAATAGTATGCCATGTGGGGATGGGGCTACAAATTATGGGGGGCATTTTCTCCTATAACCCCTTGTAAAAATGTTAAATTTTGGGGAAAACCAGCATTTTTGTGAAAAAAAAACAAATACATCCGAATTTCACGAAAAGTTGTCAAACGCCATTGGGGTGTTAAGGCTCACTGGACCCCTTGTAACATTCCTTGAGGAGTGTAGTTTTCAAAATAGTATACCATGTTGTTTTTTTGCTGTTCTGGCACCATAGGAGCTTCCTGAATGCGACATGCCACCCAAAAACCATTACAGAAAAACTCACTCTCCAAAATCCCATTGTCGCTCCTTCCCTTCTGAGCCCTGTAGTGCATACACAGAGCACTTGACATCCAAATATGAGGTATTTTCTTACTTGAGAGAAATTGTGTTACAAATTTTGGGGGTATTTTTCTCCTTTTACCCCTTGTAAAATTTTAAAAACTGGGTCTACAAGAACATGTGAGAGTAAAAAATAAAGATTTTGAATTTTCTCCTTCACCTTGCTGCTATTCCTGTGAAACACCTAAAGGGTTAACACACTTACTGTATGTCATTTTGAATACTTTGGGGGGTGCAGTTTTTGTAATGGGGTCATTTATGGGTTATTTCTAATATGGAGACCCCTCAAATCCACTTCAAAACTGAACTGGTCACTGAAAAATTCAGATTTTTTAAATTTTGTGAAAAATTTGAAAATTGCTGCTGAACTTTGAAGCCTTCTGATGTCTTCCAACAGTAAAAACATGTAAACTTTATGATGCAGATATAAAGTAGACATATTGTGTATGTGAATCAATATATAATTAATTTGAAATATCTATTTTTCTTACAAGCAGAGAGTTTCAAAGTTAGAAAAATGCAAAATTTTCAAAATTTGCATGAAATTTGGGGATTTTTCCCCAAGATAGGATGCAAGTAACGACGAAAATGTACCACGGTGTTAAATTAGAATATGTCTCGAAAAAACTTTCTTGGAATCAGAATAATCGGTAAAAGCATTCCAGAGTTATTAATGCATAAAGTGACAGTGATCAGAATTGCAAAAAAGGGGTCAGTCCTTAAAGGGGTACTCCGCCCCTAGACATCTTATCCCCTATCCAAAGGATAGGAAATAAGATGTCAGATCGCCGGGGTCCCGATGCTGGGGACCCCCGGGATCTCCACTGCAGCACCCCTCTGTCATTACTGCACAGAACAGACTTGCTCCGTGCGTAATGACCAGCGATACAGGGGGCGGAGCCATGACATCACGATGCTCCGGCCCCTGTATCGCTGGTCATTACGCACGGAGCGAGTCTGTTCTGTGCAGTAATGACAGAGGGGTGATGTCACGGCCCGCCCCGTTAATGCAAGTCTATGGGAGGGGGCGTGGCGGCCGCCATGCCCCCTCCCATAGACTTGTATTGACGGGGCATGCTGTTACTTCACTAGGTAGGCGCAGCCGTGATGTAACGATGCTCCGGCCCCTGTATTGCCCGTCATTATGCACGGAGTGAGTCTGCTCTATGCAGTAATGACAGCTGAGTGCCACAACGGAGATCCTGGGAGTCCCCAGCAGCGGGACCACAGCGATCTGACATCTTATCCCCTATCCTTTGGATAGGGGATAAGATGTCTATGAGCAGAGTTCCCCTTTAAGGTGAAAACGGGCTCAGTTCTTAAGGGGTTAATGTAGACTAAGCAATACTTAATAATTGGACTTCCATCACAAATGGTGGGGCTCAGGCATCCTATCAATCTGTCCACTGAGGCCAAGGCATCACTTTGGTCCATTGGGTGAAGCCCCAGTGGAAGAAGTTTAAGAAGTCCTGCAGTATAGAACTAGATGATATATGGAGGGGAAAGAGGTTACTAACTGAACTGTTACTGGTTGTGCTGCAAAACTAAAGGAAGGGGGAGATTACTCTACAGCACTGTGGACATACAGCAGTAGGTACACTTGGATTTACTGAAGGCATAACCACCCTGGTATTTAGATATGGTCAGGAGTCTTTAATTTACCTTTAAGGAACAGTGTAAATAATCTATAGCTGGTACACCACATCTAAAGGGAAAAGTAAACTGCTCCCGGTTAGCTCAGTTGGTTGTTCGGCATCGCCGCAGCGAAATCGCAGCGTCCCGAACAGCTGGGACACACAAGGAGGGCCCTTACCTTCCCCTTGGTGTCCGATCGTCGAATAACTGCTAAGTGCCTGAGATCCAGGAATGAGCAGTCAAGCTGCAGAATTATTGATCAATGGTTTCCTATGAGAAACCATTGATCAATGTAAAAGATCAGTGTGTGCAGTGTTATAGCCCCCTAAAGATCATTTAACCCCTTCCCTAATAAAAGTTTGAATCACCCCCCTTTTCCCATTTAAAAAAAAACTGTGTAAATAAAAATAAACATATGTGGTATCGCTGCAAGCAGAAATGGCGTTTTTTTTCTTCAATTTTGTTGCACAATTTTATTTTCATTTTGCCGTACATTTTTGGGTAAAATTTCTGATGTCATTACAAAGTAGAATTGGTAGCAAAGAAAAAAATAAGCCATTATATGGAATTTTAGGTGCAAAATTGAAGGTAAGGAGGAAAATACGAAAGTGCAAAAACGGAAAAACCCTGAGTCCTTAAGGGGTTAAAATAAAACCATTGCAGAACGCTAATATCATGCAGCAGCCAAGATTCCTATCTTGAGTAATTCAGTACAAAATAAATAGAGGAGGTAGGTGCAGCTGCAGTCACCCACCTTCAGTGTCTGTGTTATGAGAAGAGGTAAGGGAAGGAGAAGGGGCGCTGGAAATTTACGTTTGCAGGTTATACACAAAATATTGGGCTGTAGTCCCATAACACCTTGTTTGTAAGTATGAGGTCACTTTTCTCCATCCCACACATCAGCCCAACCCATTGAAGCACAGGTGTGCTGCCTTCCATATTTTGCTGTGCTGTGCTATTGCAAAACTACAATTTACTGCAGAATGATCTTCTTCCCACCCAGCGGTCGCTCCACCCATTGAAGCAGACAGGCTCCCTGTCAGCACCTGATTAGTGATGAAATGTCTTGGGCCACACAACAACCTGGGAAATACTGAGACGACACTCATTTTGTATGATGTTAAAAATAAACCTTGGGGCAAAAATCACATAAGACTTGAGAGACCACCATGAAATATAAGTACAGACACTATAGTATGAACTACATTAACTTTACAGCCTCTGTAGCATAGTCAAATAAAAAAAATAAAAAATCCTGGAATACCCCTTTACGTTTTTGATTTAGAACTTTACTTTGCTTTTCATTTTAATATTATTATTATCATTATTATTATTTGCAGACATTTTACATTCAATTATAAATACTTTTTGAACTTCCTATTTGCTATTGAAGAAGTCAATAAAAATCCAAATATTTTACCCAATGTGACTTTGGGATTTCACATATATGATTCTTGTTCCAATGCTAATAAAGCTGTAAAAAGTACAATAAAAATATTATCAGGACCTGGAGCTACTGTACCCAACTACTACTGTACAGGAGAAGAGGACATTGCGGGTTTTATTGGAGATCTGGTATCTGTAACAACTGTTCCCATAGCCCAAATACTGAATGTATACCGGTATACACAGGTAACTAATATGTATGTATATCAGTCAGATCAAGGGCGTACATACCAGAGAAGAAGACCATGCCATTGCTATGGGGCCCTCAGAGAGAGTGAGCTCTGCCCTGATCTGTCCTATTCTATTTTCTATTGGTGACACAGCAAGGAAACTGCATTGCCAGCAAAGTAATGGTAAGAAAGCGTATAGACCAATGGGTCATGAAAAAAATGGGAAATAAACACCAAACCTTTCTGTCCTGGGGAAAAATCAGACACTAAAGAGGAGGTCCATTTTGATATTTGCTCTTTTTTTAATCTATGTACGCCACATAGTCAGACATTACATTAAAACCATGGGCCTAATATTGGAAAGGTCGCCCTTTTGCTGCAAAAATAGCTGTGAATTCTTAAGGGAATGTGTGGTGTCGCACCACAGGTTAAGGGGTTGAGTGTCAGATGTGTTTAGATTTATGTGCAAATAATATTGTAAATTGTTTTACTCCCTGTGGTTGTTTACTGACTTGCCTGTGAAGGATGTACACATCCCAGAGTCCATGCATCAAGAATAAGAGAAGTACATTCCCAAGGAATTTGTCAAAAATTAGATTGTTGCAGCATTTTTCTGCCTACACGTGGGTAACGGTGATATCCATTTCTGTGTTTTTGCATTTTTCTGTTTTTGGTCCTGTTCAGACATTAGGTTTGTGTCTGAACAGTTTCTGTGCTAATTCTCCCTTGTTTGGGTAGAGTTAGTGCTTTTAGCCTATGGCATCTCGTGGTGTAGTTATTTAGACCCGAGCTCTGCTGGAACTCTCGGCTTGTAATTAGATCTGTACTATGACAATGTCTGGTTTATTGTGCACCTTCACTATGTCTGTTTGTGCACATATCCTGACTGAGTTTTAATCATGGTTATCTGCCTTGTATTAGTACATTTGTCGGGTTTCAGTATTTCGTATGTTTGTTCTTAGTCCTTATTCACATTGTGCGTTATGTCAGTCCTGTTTGGACCTTTTGTTCCTGCAATTCCAAGGATAGAATCTTGTTCTGAGTCTTGGGCTAATTGGTCTATCAAGGAGTGAGTGAGTCTTGTGCCTGTACCCGTGTTTGCTTTTAATTATTATTTCTGTTTCCTCCTAGGCCAGTATCTTGATCACTTGGTGGAGGGTGCTCACTGGCTAGGAGTCTATTTGGCTTTGGTATTGATGTCCCTCCATGTTTGGAGTGGGGTGTCTAGTGTGTTCTTTGTTCTGTGTCCAGTGTGAACTGTGTTTTTCATTTCCTGACCTGTTTTATGTTAGTATGCTATATCCTGCCAAGTTGGTATTTAGATTTCTGCTCTGGTTATTGTATCCCCGTTATTTTCCTGACATGCTCCCCCACCATGTATAGTTCCGTTTCTTTTGTTGACTTCTACGTCAATGCACTTTTCCGCTGGGAAGGGACCAGCTCCAAGTTGACGATCTGTCATTTAGGGCGGATGGGCAGGTAGGCAGGGAGAGTGGTTTCTAGGGACAGCTTAGAGTTCACTTTTCCCTGCCCTCCCGTTCATAACAGTAACTCCTTTAGAGTCATCAGTAGGCCTTCCATTGGCAAAGGCTGTGTGTGCAAACGGAGAACTTGCATAGGACTGTCTTACCACTTACACCACCAGTGATATTATTATAGTAGAAGCACAGGTCTCAGCATACCTACACAAAAACTACACAAAACCTTTGAAAGTGTCCTGTGCTATCTGGACTGGACTTGGTTTCCCAGCAAATTTTACAGGTGCTTGAATATATTTGTACAGTTTATGAACATGATTAGAGATGAGAGAACTTTTGAAACGTTTGACTGAAGTTTGTTGAATGATGATACCTCTGTGTCAGGAGCTGTCCAGAGCAGGAGAGGTTTTCTATGTGGATATGCTTCTAATCTGGACAGTTCCCGACATGGACAGAGGTGTCAGCAAAGAGCCCTGTTGTCAGACTGAAAATAACTTCACAAATATTTGTAATATACAGCATCTGATAAGTATTGGAAGGATTAAGATTTTGAAATAGAAGTAATTTACAAATCTAACTTTCTGCCACCAGTTGATTTGAAAATTTTAATTTTCCACTTGTTTCCCCCGGAGTTCCCCTTTAAGTGTTTTAAGGTTTTATTTATGGCAATATGTGGTAACCAACAGCTTTGTGCATTATTGAGTCTTATTCACACTAAAATAAAGCAGCATAAATCCCTGCTTGTCAATAGATGCCTGCCGGTGTTAAAATGCACATGAAGGGTATCAGAAGCTAAAGTGACTTATTCCAGGTGTTCCAAAATGTACCCCTTTTTGGGAGTAGATAGACAAAACAACCATGTGCAGCCTGCGCAACCAAAGAGGGTAAGAAGTAATGACAGGGGCAAAACTCAAAAGGTGCCTAAGATCTGGCTACCCATAAATACTCAGTGTCAATACCCCAAATACTAATACCTTTCCAATGCGCAGGCAGAAATGCCTATATTATAGACTCCAATTAATAATGTACACCCAAGAGAAACAGAGCTATTTACACAAAAATGTATGCAAAGAGTAGACAATCTTTATTAATACATGATATATGACATACAATGAAAATTCATATTACAAATTCATATTAAAAACAGGGAGGACTACAACAACAAGAGGCTGCAGCCTGGAACATATTTGAATAGATAACTACAAGTATTAGATAATGTGGATACTATTATTGGAAATGTATCATATCAAAGGGGCATATAGCTAATGCACAGAAAAATACATGAATTATAACTGGCAAAGTCCTATGAACTTGTGCAATATTGCAAAATGGTAGATATATTTAAAAAGTACAAATGCAACATAAGTATACTACTGCATTATGCCTAGCCACCTGAAGAAATGAACCATCATAAAATGGATGCTAAACACACTGAATTCTGAAAGCTGTGTGCACTAGGATGCCGCCACCTCACGGATTGTGTTAGGCATTCAAAAAATTATCCCTTTTTGGGAGTAGCAACATAATTGGTGGAATGTCATTAGCCAGCATACAGCAGGAGGTGGCAGGCTGTCATTATCCAGCACACAGCAGGAGGTGGTGGACTGGCATTAGCCCTCATAAAGCAGGAGATGGCGGATTGTCATTAGCCAGGGTACAGCAGGTGGTGGTAGATTGATGTTACTAGTAGTAGTCAGCATACATCTGATGGGAACTCTCCTTCATCTCTTTCCTCCATATTCACCATTAGCGTTTGCTGTCAAAGGAAAATCAGTGGCATTACTTCACTAATTCCCAGTTGTACTTGCCGAAAACCTGGTAACCTCCTGGAAAGGCCTGAACATTCAACAGGTGACCCTGATTAGCTGCCAATCCCTCAGCTGAAAGTCATACTGGCTGGAAAAATCGTTAGTCTGTTGCTTTAGAAAGGTGGTACAGGCAGTCCAACATGTGTAATGTTGTTTCAACATGCTGGAATGAAGCAAATGAGGCATTGTGGAGGTAGACTGTTTTTGTGCTGTAGGTGAAGGAGGGCAAGTTTCAAAGTGATGAAGATGGTCTGGATTTTGTCAAGGGTTCCAAAATTATCCCCTTTTTGGGAGTAAAAACAGCTGTTTAGCCTGCAAAGCAAAGAAGGTGTCAAAGATTTTGTCCAGGATAAAAACATTTCCCCTTTTTGTGAATATCAACAGCTTTTTAGCCAAAAATAGTCAACAGAGTGTTTCCTTTTTTTGGGAATCATGGGTTTTGAATGTGTAGACCTGGTTAAAACTACCAGCAGCAAAGGTGATGGTGGACTAGAGGGACTGGTAGTAACCAGTGGACTGCAGGAGGTAGAAAAATTAGTTTTTTGTTAAATTTGACCAGGCAGACAAGGCGGTAGCAGCAGCAGAAAGGGTGATGGCGGATAAGAAGGTCTGGAAGCACCAAGGGGTTTGCAGGGGCCTGGCTGGAGGTAGTCAAATTCTGCAGAGCACGGATTGTTCTGCACACCGATAACTGCATGGAGTGGTCCACACTCAAATCCACATGATTGTGCACAGCAGGGTTGTAAGCCAGCATGGTGCCCAAGATCTTATTACTTACACCCTGTATATGCCTTATCTGTGTGCAACTATAATACTAGGCAACTACCCCCCTCATGAATAGAAAGCGTGTGAGTGGTTGTTCATAAGTATTTTGCACATGTGCATACCTCCTATATAGCATTGGGGCTGATCTGCATCATAATGGGAATAGGGGCCTTGCCTGCCCTTGTATAAGTAACATTTAACCATTAGGTTTGGCCTTTTTTTCTGGGATTTTCTGTCACCGGACAGCAGGCGGTGGTGAGGTAGTGTTAGCAGTAGCCACCAGGTAGCAGGCATTGGTGAAGTAGATATACTTCTAGCCAGGCTTATGTAATTCCTCTCCATGTGCTGAAGTGGAGGCCTAATTCCTAAAAATGTAGACCCTGCCTGTGCCTTACTTTCTCTCTGCAGATATGGCACTGTCCCTGCTTTACTGCATCTGGTAACTTAGTAAAGAAATTTCACACTGCAGGATACCATAAACAGCTAGGTACATCACCACCCGACTACACCCCTGTATCCCCACCTAGCATACTACCACCAATCTCACTAGTACTGTGCTCGGCCACTGCACCCCCCTCCCCCACCTCAGCTACACTCTCCAAAGGCTGACCGTGACACAACTCTTCCTTGTGGCTCATTCAATCCATCTGCATAGGAATAGGGGGAAAGCAAAGACAGAGATAAAGAAACAGAGCAACTAGAACCAACAATTTCTTGACCTGACTTATTTTTTGGCTATTGTTAAATATTTTGTTTGATGAAACCAATAATATTCACAAACACTCTGTTTACAGAGCAGATGTGTGTGTCTTAAAGGCGTTTATTGCTTTTCAGCTATGACACAACTAGGAAGATATCATATGTGTTTCAGTAAACCACTACCATGCATGAAAAGTCTGCCAACAGGGCAAATGTGTGTGTGTGTATTTAAGGTGTTTATTGCTTTTCTGCAGATGTCCGCCATTAACCCCTCAGATGCCGTGATCAGTACAGATCACGGCATCTGTGGCAATGCGCATGATAAAATAGATGATCGGATCGCCCGCAGCGCTGCCGCGGCGATCCGATCATCTGTAATGGCGGACAGAGGTGCCCTCACCTGCCTCCGTCTGTCTCCCAGCGTCTCCTGCTCTGGTCTGAGCAGGAGATAGCCGATAATACTTAATAAACATATGTGGTAATGCCGCATGCGTAAATTTCCGTACTATCAAAATATAATGTTAATGATTCCATACGGTGAACGGCGTAAACATAAAAAAAAAAGTCCAAAAATGCTGCCTTTTTGTCACATTTTATTCCCAAAAAAATCAGAATGATAATTAAAAGCATTCCAGAGTTATTAATGAGACAGTGGTCAGATGTTCAAAAAACGCTCTGGTCCTAAGGTGTAAAATGGCCTGGTCCTTAAGGGGTTAAACTAAAAGTGTCAGCTTGCTCCCCCCGCACTAACCAGTGGTACTGGCTGTGGGGGACGCTAATCAGTTTGATACCTACTGTGCCCGTCTCCGCCCGGCCGTTCTGCCGATATCTTCATTTTTCCCTATATGCTAATTAAGTGCTAACTGGCACAGGAGGCATTAACTGGCACTCTGACGCCACCACCGCCGGCCGCAGCGCCACTCAGCTCATCAATATTCCTCCCCTCCCTCTTCTCCCCGCTCTGTAATTAAGAGGGTGAGGCGGAGGGAGGAATATTGATTAGCTGGGCGGCGCTGTGGCCGGCGGCGGTGACAGTTACCCTGCCTGTGCCAGTTAGCACTTCATTAGCATATATCTGGGCACAGCAAACCAATCAGCGTCCTACACACAGCCAGCCAGTACCGCTGGTTCAGCCAGTAACGCTGGTTAGTAGGGAAGAAGCTGACAGTTTTCCTTTAACCCCTTAAGGACCAAACCAATTTGACCTTAAAGGGGAACTCCGGTGGAAAGAAGTAGAAAAAATTACATTTTTCATTTTCACGGACCACTGTTCCAAAAATCTGTCAGACACCTGTGGGGCATAAATGCTCACTGCACCCCTTATTACATTACCAGAGGGGTGTAGTTTCCAAAATGGGGTCACATGTTGGGGGGGTCCATTGTTCTGGCACTATGGGGGCTTTGTAAACACACGTGGCCTTCAATTCCGGACACATTTTCTCTTCAAAATCCCAATGGCGCTCCTTCTGTTCTGAACATTGTAGTTCGCCCGCCGAGCACTTTACATCCACATTTGGGGTATTTTTTTACTCAGAAGAAATGGGGTTACAAATTTTGGGGGGCTTTTTTCCTATTTTCCCTTGTGAAAATGAAAAATTTAGGGTAACACCAGCATTTTAGTGAAAAAAAAATTTATTTTTTCATTTTCCCATCCAACTTTAACGAAAATTTGTCAAACACCTGTGGGGTGTTAATGCTCACTATGCCCCTTGTTACATTCCGTGAGGGGTGTAGTTTCCTAAATGGGGTCACATGTCAGTATTTATTTTTTTGCGTTTATGTCAGAACCGCTGTAAAATTAGCCACCCCTGTGCAAATCACCAATTTAGGCTTCAAATGTACATAATGCGCTCTCACTCCTGAGCCTTGTTGTGCGTCCGCAGAGCATTTTACGCCCACATATGGGGTATTTCCGTACTCAGGAGAAATTGTGTTACAAATTTTGGGGGTCTTTTTTTCCTTCTAGCTCTTGTGAAAATAAAAAGTAAAGGGCAACACCAGCATGTTAGTGTAAATTTTTTTTTTTTTACACTAACAGGCTGGTGTAGACCCCAACTTTTCCTTTTCATAAGGGGTATAAGGAGAAAAAGCCCCCCAAAATTTGTAGTGTAATTTCTCCCGAGTACGGAGATACCCCATATGTGGCCCTAAACTGTTTCCTTGAAATACGACAGGGCTCCAAAGTGAGAGAGCGCCATGCGCATTTGAGGACTAAATTAGGGTTGCATTAGGATTGCATAGGGTTGGACATAGGGAATCACTGATGTAGAATACCCCTAACAGGGTGCCTCCAGCTGTTGCTAAACTCCCAGCATGCCTGGACAGTCAGTGACTGTCCAGAAATGCTGGGAGTTGTTGTTTTGCAACAGCTGGAGGCTCCGTTTTGGAAACACTGCTGTAAAATACGTTTTTAATTTTTATTGGTGGGGGGGGACAGTGTAAGGGGGTGTATATGTAGTGTTTTACCCTTTATTTTGTGTTAGTGTAGTGTAGTGTTTTTAGGGTACATATACACTGGCGGAGGTTTACAGCGAGTTCCCTGCTAGGAGCTTACGCTGCGGCGAAAAATTTGCCTCAGCTCAAACTTGAAGCAGAAAACTTACTATAAGCCTGCCCGTGTAAATGTACCCTGTACATTCACATGGGGGGGCAAACCTCCAGCTGTTTCAAAACTACAACTCCCAGCATGTACTGATAGACCGTGCATCCTGGAAGTTGTACTTTTGCAACAGCTGGAGGCACACTGGTTGGAAAACCTTCAGTTAGGTTCTGTTATCTAACTCAATATTTTCCAACCAGTGTGCCTCCAGCTGTTTCAAAACTTCAACTCTGATCAATACATGCTGGGAGTTGCAGTTTGGAACATCTGGAGAGCTACAGTATAGAGACCACTGCAAACTGTGGCCCTCCAGATGCTGCAAAACTACAAATCTCAGCATGCCCGAACAGCAAACAGTTGTCTGGGCATGCTAGGAGTTGTAGTTTTGCAAGATCTGGAGGGCTATAGTTCAGAGACTACCATATAGTGTTCTCAAACTGTAGCCCTCCAGCTGTTGCAAAGCTACAACTCCCAGCATGCCCAAACAGCTGTCTGGGCATGCTGGGAGTTGTAGTTTTGCAACATCTGGAGTGCTACAGTATAGAGACCACTATACAGTGGTCTCTGACTGCAGCCCTCCAGATGTTGCTGGGCAACTTACCGGCTTCGCTGCATGACATCGCCGCCCGCCGATCTCCGACGCTGATCGTCGCCCCCATCCTCCGCAGATCGGTAAGTGGACTCCGGCGCCGGTCCTCCCCTGTCATTTCCCCGTTCTGCCCCGCCTATTGTGGGTGGGCAGAACGGGGAAAACAAAAGTTAACCCCCCCCGCCCGATCTGCTATTGGTGGTCGCGTCTAGACCACCAATAGCAGGGATAGGAGGGGTTGCACCCCTGCCACCTCACTCCTATCTCTTCTGATGAACCCCCTGGGCATTTGCGTGGGGTGCCTGCTGATATCAGCTGTCACCCCGGTCCGGTCCCCGCCCGGCGCGCGGCGGGGACCGAAATTCCCACAGGCGTACAGGTACGCCCTTGGTCTTTAAGTACCAGGGAGCAAAGGCGTACCTGTACGCCCTTGGTCCTTAAGGGGTTAAGAGCAGACAGGATGTGACAGGTCAGAGCATAAGTTAGGGAACAATTCAAATAGGTAGGTACACTGACGGCTCTACTTCTCCACACACCTGCGCCCGGACCAGCCAGCAACATGCTTGGCAACATGGATACAATGGAAAAAGGCAAATGGTCCGGGAACTCTTTATAAGATCGATAAATTCCCATCTGACGTGTTTCAGATCATACAAGATCCTTAGTCATGGCATTACAAATGACTTAGGAACACAGTTATAGCAGTATTATCGGTCACATGACACATGACATCTCAAGCTAAATTTACATAGACACATATAAAGTCTGGTGACTGGATTTGAGTTAACAAAAAAAAAGGTGACATGCTGGAATGAAAACCAAGGAAACAAAAAAGGGGGCCCCACATATGTATACGCTACAGCAGAAAGAAAAAGGCCACAAGAATTATTATAAGAATTATATATGGTGATATCAATATGTGCATATTAGATCATGTGAGATTAAAACCTTTAGGTTCTCTAGTCTCTAAGACAAAAATCCAATAAGACTCTCTATTAAAGAGTTTCCGTTTTAGATCACCACCTCTAACTTTATTAAATACTCTCGCTAAAGCGTTTAATACTGTCCCTCATAGACGTCTGACAGGTAAGTTAAGGTCTTTGGGTTTGGAAATTTTAGTTTGTAACTGGATTGAACACTGGCTCATGGATCGTACCCAGAGAGTGGTGGTCAATGATTCGTACTCTGATTGGTCCCCGGTTATTAGTGATGTACCAGTCCATACAAGGGACGCTGTGGAGCTGGAAAGGGTGCAGAGACGCGCGACTAAACTAATATGGGGCATGGAACATCTTAGTTATGAGGAGCGATTAAAGGAGTTACAATTGTTTAGTCTTGAGAAGAGACGTTTAAGGGGGATATGATAAATGTATATTAATGGCCCAAAAGGTCTGACTGGCAGACACAAGGCATCAAATATCTTGGAACGTTTCTCACCCACTCTCTCTCCCTCTTATACAAACATAACTTTGTTCCCCTTCTTGACTCTATACAAAATGAGACATCACACCTTACTAAATCCGATATATCATAGACAGGGAGAATTGCTTCGTTTAAAATGCTTCAACTCCCGAAATTTTTGTACCTCTTTTGCACCCTACCGATTCAACTTCCAGACTCCTTTTTCCACCAAGCACACAGTTTGCTGACTAATTTTGTTTGGGCTAGCCACAAACCTAGAGTAGCTCGATGCATACTCTCCAGGGCTAAGAATATGGGGGGGCTGGCCCTGCCTGACCTGAAGTGTTACTATTTGTCAACTATGGTGTCTACAATGAAGGGTTGGTTTCGCTTAACGGACACTACCCCGTGGATCCAAATAGAATGCACTATGGCCAAGCCATTTTCGCTACCAAATCTTTTGCTGCTGCCCTTTTGGCAGCTACCTATACCTAGAGATTTGGGTCCGGTGGTGTCAGCCTCAGTAAATGCATGGATAAAATTTCACCGGTTAGCGGGGGCCACCACGCCACTTTTAAAACATACATACCTTTGACCTTCCTACAAGCATTAATTCCAGACACTGATTTTACCCCTTGGACTCAACGGGGAATCTCTACCCTAAATGACCTGTTGGACTCCACCAACTGTGCCATCTTGTCAGCACTCTATATCCCTCAGACCTACACAGGGACCCCATAGCCTATGTCCAGATGTCTAGTGAGATGAAGGGCCTTAGGATCCTATATAATATCCTACAACATGCGGCACAATTTCACAAAACTCACCCTCTACGTTGCTGGGAAAGGGATCTTGACATGAATTTCACTGCTGAAGAATGGATAGCTGCTTTCACAGCAACTAACAAATACCTCAAATGCACTTCCCATATAGAGACAGTAACCAAAACCACTCTGAGATGGTACTTTACACCTGACCGACTTGCTCTCATCTACCCTACAGTATCGAATCAGTGTTGGCGAGGTTGTGGTTATAGGGGTACATTGCTACACACTTTGTGGAGTTGCCGTTTACTCCTTCCATAGTGGTCTAAATGCAAGCATATCTTTAGTGAGGTTATGCCTAATTTCGGCTTATGGTCTCCGCAATTTGTACTCCTCCTACTAGGAATAGAGCGGCTCCCGCAGATATATAGAGGTTTAGCATGTGCAATGTGCGCGGTAATGAAGACCACAATAGTGAGGCAATGGAAAACTACCAATACTCCTGACACCCTAGATGCTATAGCTGCGATAAACCTTACTTGCTCATTTGAAAAGATTATATCACTGGGAAACAGCACTCATCAGACATTCCTGAACAAATGGACACTGTGGCTTAATTCGAAGTATAATAAAACACCAACGTAACTCATTCTCCTACGGAGACTGCTATTGACACTACTCTCTACCCCCCCTATATCCTTCCTTCTTTACCCATCCACACCATGCCCTTCCCTCACAACAATCCCATTGGCTGTATGTCAAGGCCGGAACGAGTACATAGGCACAGGCAAGGGAATTGACTTTGTTAACTTTACCTAGTCTATGCATGAGATATTTTATATCTTTCCAAACAATTATGGACAACATTTGTTTACTGTTCTTTGTTTACTGTTGTTATACTAATATGTAATACTGTGTTTCCCGAGTGATACTCGGTTTGTATTTGAAAATATAATAAAAACAAATCTTGAAAAAAAATAAAAATAAAAAAGAGGACAATTTTAAACATGCAAATATTCATATAAATAGTTATAATGTTTTGAAAAAGCAAAACAAAATCAAACCTTTCTAAGGCCTCTTTCACACTGCCACAAGCGCCATCAGGCATTTTTTTTTTTGTGCCTTAATACACTTTATTTTTGACAGGGCTCAGAAGGAAACAATGGATCCCGACAGATGTCATTCACTATTATGGGGCCTGTTGGGCAACGTTGTTTTTTGACGGGAGTAGCGGGAGGAAAAAACGTTGCATGATGTACTCTATCTCCTACTATTCTCCCCGGGTGCCCCGACGGACGTCACACTGCCGTGTCACAAAGGCAGTGTGAAAGAAGCCTAGTCAGATATCATTTCAATTGTATTGACCTGCAAAATACATGTGTAATTTTTACAGAAAAGTGCACTGGGTAGAAACGGAAGGTCCTAAAAGTTACAAAATGGCATTTTCTTACCCAATTTTGTCCCACAAAAAAATTTTTTTTTTGTTTCGTCGTAGATCTTGTGGTGAAATTATTAATGTCATTACAAAGTAAAATTGGTGGTGCAAAAAACAAGGCTTTATATGTAAGGTATAAAATTGAAAGCATTATGATTTTTAGAAGGTGAGGAGAAAAAAAACTAAAAAACCTGTGTCCAAAAGGGGTTAAAAAAATGTTAATATTTTGCACATTTTTTCAAAACTGCGATTTTAGAGCAGAAAAGTCACACAGGAGAGATGGTTTGTGAAGTAATTTAACCCCTTAAGGACTCAAAGTTTTTTATTTTTCCACGTACAGGGCGGTATGAGGGCTCATTTTTTGATCTGAAGTTTTTATCGGTATGATTTTTGTTTTGATTGGACTTTTTTATCACTTTTTATTCATTTTTTAATGGTATAAAAAGTGACCAAAATACGCTTTTTTGGACTTTGGAAATTTTTTGCGCGTACGCCATTGACTGTGCGGTTTAACCCCTTAAGGACTCAGCCCATTTTGGCCTTAAGGACTCAGACAATTTAATTTTTACGTTTTCATTTTTTCCTCCTCGCCTTCTAAAAATCATAACTCTTTTATATTTTCATCCACAGACTAGTATGAGGGCTTGTTTTTTGCGTGACCAGTTGTCCTTTGTAATGACATAACTCATTATATCATAAAATGTATGGCGCAACCAAAAAACACTATTTTGTGGGGAAATGAAAACGAAAAACGCAATTTTGCTAATTTTGGAAGGTTTTGTTTTCACGCCGTACAATTTATGGTAAAAATTACATGTGTTCTTTATTCTGAGGGTCAATACGATTAAAATGATACCCATTATTATATACTCTTATATTATTGTTGCGCTTAAAAAAAATCACAAACTTTTTAACCAAATTAGTACGTTTATAATCCCTTTATTTTAATGACCTCTAACTTTTTTATTTTTCCGTATAAGTGGCGGTATGGGGGCTCATTTTTTGCGCCATGATCTGTACTTTTTTTTGACACCACATTTGCATATAAAAAACTTTTAATACATTTTTTATAATTTTTTTTAATAAAATGTATTAAAAAAGTAGGAATTTTGGACTTTTTTTTTTTTTTTCGTTCACGCCGTTCACCGTAAGGGATCATTAACATTTTATTTTAATATTTCGGATATTTACGCACGCGGCGATACCAAATATGTCTATAAAAAATGTTTTTTACGCTTTTTGGGGGTAAAATAGGAAAAAACGGACGTTTAACTTTTTTATTAGGGGAGGGGATTTTTCACTTTTTTTTTACTTTTACATTTTGAAAAAAAATTTTTTACACTTGAATAGTCCCCATAGGGGACTATTCATAGCAATACCATGATTGCTAATACTGATCTGTTCTATGTATAGGACATAGAACAGATCAGTGTTTTCGGTGATCTCCTGCTCTGGTCTGCTCGATCACAGACCAGAGCAGGAGACGCCGGGAGCCGGACGGAGGAAGGAGAGGGGACCTCCGTCCGGCGTTCTGAATGATCGGATCCCCGCAGCAGCGCTGCGGGCGATCCGATCGTTCATTTAAATCGCGAACTGCCGCAGATGCCGGGATCTGTATTGATCCCGGCACCTGAGGGGTTAATGGCGGACGCCCGCGAGATCGCGGGCGTCAGCCATTGCCGGCGGGTCCCTGGCTGCGATCAGCAGCCGGGATCAGCCGCGCATGACACGGGCATCGCTCCGATGCCCGCGGTTATGCTTAGGACGTAAATGTACGTCCTGGTGCGTTAAGTACCACCTCACCAGGACGTACATTTACGTCCTGCGTCCTTAAGGGGTTAATTAATGATATATTTTTATAGTTCGGACATTTAAAAACGCGGCCATACCACATATGTTTATTTTTTTTTATTTTTATTTTTTTTATATTAACGTTTTATTAATTTTATTCAAAGTACAAAATTCAAGTAAAGTACAAAAACACCATCAATAAACAGGCATCGTAAGAAACGCGGTTGTCGATAGGGTACACACATATGATGCGTACCATCACTATATAAAGTCTGGTATTCAGTAACAAGACAGGATGTTGAATACATTAAAGTGAATAGTTAAAGACATGACAATTCAAACATCAATTAGTCAACTCAAGGTACATGGTCCGAGCTTCTATGCGATCAGGGTAGGTACAATCAACAACAATGTGGTTGGTGTAAGCAACATATGAGAAGAAGAGGAGATGAGGACAGAAAGAAGGAGGAAGAAGAGACAGGAAAGGGTTCCAAAGGGACAGAAGGGAATGGGAACGAGGAAGACTACTAGGTTCGTAAGAAAGAGGTTGTAAGACTTCAGAACAACATGGCAAAGCAACGAGGCATGGTGGCTATTTGTGAAAAATGGGCTGTTTAGGTAGAGGGAGCACCGGAAACCGGGCGTGCTGTAGGGCTTGGGGGACATATGTTTCCGAGTGAAAGATGCATGGATGTATAGTCCCTAGAGGATGTAAAATGTGTCCAAGGGTGCCAGACGGTGTTGTATTTGTCTATCTGATTTTTGGAGTCGGCTAGCAATTCTTCCATCCTGTGTAGATGGGAGGATTCTTGGAGCCAAGAAGTAATGGAGGGGGGAAGTTGCGATTTCCAAAGTCTTGGAATTACCATTCTGGCCACAAGCAACAGAAACAATATTAGTTTGGCCGTATGCTTGGGTATGTGAGCAGGAAGGATGGTGAGTAGGATGACTTCTGGCGTGGGGGGGAGCTGGGTCAATGTGATACGATGTATTATATCTATAACTTGAGTCCAGTATGTAGATAAGTGGGGGCAGGTCAGCCAAACATGAAGCATAGTGCCACCTACACCTCCACATCTCCAGCACGTATCTGGAACATCGGGATAGAATTTGGCGAGTAGGGATGGCACTCTGTACAATCTCGTTAGAACTTTATAGTTGATTTCTTGTGCTTTACAAGAGATGAAGGTGTGGTGGCATCGATTCAGAGCCCTGGTCCAGTCTTCCTCCGTGAGTTGATGACCTATTTCTTTTTCCCAGCCTAACCGGAATGGGAGCGGATCGGTTGTAAATTCATGTATGAGGAGAGAGTAAAGGACACTGATTTTATGGTTGATTTTATGCGAGGAAACACAGAGGTTTTCAAAGTTGGTGAGTGGACGATGAAGTGATAGCTTCCTTTTGTTAGACAGGTAAAAGTGAGTGAGTTGTGCGTATTGAAAGAGTAAGTGGGTAGTCACCTCGGTCTCCTGTAAGAGATCAGGTAGGCACTTCAACGATGTCTGAGATATTAATTTGGAAAAACAAGTGCCATCTCCCCTTTGGAAGGTGAGGAAGGGGCTCGTAGATAAGGCCGGGGGAAAAGCCGGGTTGTCAAATAATGGGGTAATGGGGCCGTCTGGGGAGAAGAGCGAAAGATGACTAAGATATGTATTGCGAGTGCGAACATTTGAGTTAAGGACAGCCGGGAGACTGGCCACAACATTAGTGGAAGAGATGTTTTGCGGGAGCCAAAGTAAGAATTTGGGGTTTTGATTCAATATAGTACCCTCAAATTGTACCCATTGTTTGTCTGTATAATGGTGAAAGCAATCTAGTAGGCGGGAGAGGACTGCAGCCAGGTAATATGAGAGGGGGTCAGGCATCGCCAAACCCCCCTCTGTTTTCCTTCTAATCAATGTGGTGCGGGCCAGTCTTGACGGTTTGTGCATCCATACAAATCCAGAGCTGAGAGCAGAGAGTTCCTTGAAATAGGATCTGGGTATTAGGCAGGGAATACAGGAGAAAAGATATAAGAGACGAGGTAGCATATTCATTTTCAGGATATTTACCCTCCCCAGCCAAGAAAAGTCTCTCCGCTCCCATCTGGACAAGTCGGATTTGAGAGAGTGTAAGAGTGGTGGAAAGTTGATGCAAAAGGTTTCAGACGGGTCAGCGGGAACATGGACACCTAAGTATTTAATTGATTTAGCCTGCCATCGGAAGGGATAACATTCCTGTAACTGTTGTAGGGTGTGGGCAGGGAGTGTGATGTTTAAAGCTTCACATTTGGAAGTATTGAGTTTGTAATTGCTATAGTTAGAGAACTGGCGTATTGTGGACAATAGGGAAGGTAAGGTAGTTAAAGGGGAGGAAAGAAACAACAGCAGATCATCGGCGAAGGCCGAACATTTGTAATGGCCCGGGGGGACATTCAGACCCTTAATGTCCTCATTATTGCGAATGGCAACCAGAAGATGTTCCATACACAGGACATATAATAAAGGGGATAACGGGCATCCCTGCCGGGTGCCATTACAAATATTGAATGGGGTCGACAATTGGCCATTTATTCTTATCTGAGCCTGTGGGTGGAAATATAATGCCTGTATACGGGCCAGCATACGGGAACCTATACCAATTTGAGCCAGCGACGCATATAAGAAGTCCCAGTCCACCCGGTCAAAAGCCTTTTCCGCATCTAACGACAGCAGAAATAGAGGGACTTTATTTTGTCTAGCATAAGAAACTACAGAAAAGGTCCGGAGTGTATTATCCCTCGCCTCTCTTCCGCTCATATGTTTATTTTTATTTACACTGTTTTATTTTTTTTATGGGAAAAGGGGGGTGATTCAAACTTTTATTAGGGAAGGGGTTAAATGACCTTTATTAACTCCATAGGGACCTATAACACTGCACACACTGATCTCCTACGCTGATCACTGGCGTGTATTAACACGCCTGTGATCAGCGTTATCGGCGCTTGACTGCTCCTGCCTGGATCTCAGGCACGGAGCAGTCATCCGTCGATCGGACACCGAGGAGGCAGGTAAGGGCCCTCCCGGTGTCCTGTAAGCTGTTCGGGACGCCGCGATTTCACCGCGGCGATCCCGAACAGCCCGACTGACTAGCCGGGATACTTTCACTTTCGCTTTAGAAGCGGCGGTCAGCTATGTGTGGTATTAGCCGTGGGTCCCGGCCGTTGATGAGCGCCGGGACCGACGCGATGTGATGCGGGGTCGCAGCGCGACCCAGCTTCATATCGCGGGAGCCGGCGCAGGACGTAAATATACGTCCTGCGTCGTTTAAGGGGTTATCCAGGAAAAAACTTTTTTTTATATATCAACTGGCTCCAGAAGGTTAAGCAGATTTGTAAATGACTTCTATTAAAAAATCTTAATCCTTTCAGTACTTATGAGCTGCTGAAGTCGAGTTGTTCTTTTCTGTCTAAGGGCTCTCTGATGACACCTGTCTCGGGAACTGTCCAGATTAAAAAGCAAATCCCCTTAGAAAACCTCTTCTACTCTGTGCAGTTCCCGAGACAAGCAGAGATGTCAGCAGAGAGCACTGTTGCCAGACAGAAAAGAACAACTTAAAGGGGTACTCCATCACGCCTCCTCCCATAGACTTGCATTGAGGGGGTGGGGAGTGATGTCATTAGGGGGTGGGGCTATGACATCACAAGCTCCTGGCGCCGGCTCCAGCGTTCACTTCAGCAGCTGATAATTATTGGAAGGATTAAGATTTTTTAATGGAAGTAATTTACAAATCTGTAGAACATTTTGGAGCCAGTTGATATGTACCTTTTATTGATACCATACTTGCTTATATAAAACTTTTAATACTTTTTTTATAAATTTTTTTGGGAATAAAATGTTAAGAAAAAAGCAGCTATTTTGGACTTTTTTTTTTACGTTCCCGCCGTTCACCGTACGGCATAATTCACATTTTATTTTAATAGTAGGGATATTTACGCACGTGGTGATACCAAATATGTATATAAAATATTTTTGTTTACACTTTTTGGGGGTGAAATAGGGAAAATGGGACAATTTACATTTTTATTGGGGGAGGGGGTTATTCACATATTTTTTACTTTTATTTTTTACTTTTTTTACTTTTATTTTTACACTTTAATAGTCTCTATAGGGGACTATTTATAGAAATCATTTGATTGCTAATACTGTTCAGTGCTATGCATAGGACATAGCACTGATCAGTATTATCGGTGATCTTCTGCTCCGGTCTGCTCAATTGCAGACCAGAGTAGAAGACCCCAGGAGACGGCCGGAGCGAGGTGACCCCGGGAGACGGCCGCGGCAGTGCTGTGAGTGCAGTGCTCATCCATTCAAAGTACTTTGATGCTGCAGATGCAGTGATCGCGGATGTCCGCCATTATGGGCGGGTCCTTGGCTGCTATCAGCAGCCGGGACCTGCCGCGCATGACGCGAGCACCGCTCCGATGATTGCGGTTATGCATAGGACGTAAATGTACGTCCTGGTGCATTAAGTACCAGCTCACCAGGACATACATTTACGTCCTGCGTCATTAAGGGGTTAATGGTTTTTGCATATGTGTGCTAAATAAATGGTATTCAAAAGCGATTTATTGCTTTTTGCTTATGTGAGCCAAATTTATCAACCTCCTGTGATAGTATGATAAATATATCACACATAAGCAAACCCAAAAGCAAGAAAAAAATTCCTACAAAGCTCGTTTGCCAAAACAACAATAATAAATGTCACTGATTAATCTCACATGATCTAATATGCACATTTTGATATCACCATATAAAATTCTTATAATAATTCTTGTGGCCTTTTCTTTTTCTTTCTACTGTAGTGTATACATATGTGGGGCCCCCTTTTTGTTTCCTTGGTTTTCACTCTAGCATGTCCCCTTTTTTTTAATGCTAACTCCAGATCGCCAGATTTTATATGTGTCTATGTGTTTGTTAACCCCTTAAGGACGCAGCCCTTTTTCACCTTAAGGACTGAGCTCTTTTTCGCAATTCTGACCACCGTCAATTTACAAATTAATAACGCGAAAACGCTTTTACTGAATATTCTGATTCTGAGATAGTTTTTTCGTGACATATTCTACTTTATTTTGGTGGTAAATTTTCGGCGTTACTTGCATCCTTTTTTGGTGAAAAATCCCCAAATTTCATGAAAATGTTTTATTTTTCTAACTTTGAAGCTCTCTACTTGCAAGGAAAATGGATATTCACAATAAATTTTATTTTTCTTCCCAAATTCAATAGGTCCACTTTATGTTGGCATCATAAAATGGACATATTTTTGCTTTTTGAAAAAATTTGAGGGCTTCAAAGTAGAGCAGCAATTTTCAAAAATGTCATGAAAATTGCTAAATCTGAAGGGACAGATGTTACAGAACTACAACTCCCGGCATGCCTTGGCAGTCGAGGCATGCTGAGAGTTGTAGTTTGGGAACATCTGGAGGGCTACTGTTTGGGCACCACTGTAACAGTGGTCTCCAAACTGTGACCCTCCAGATGTTACAAAACTACAACTCCCAGCATGCCCAGACTGCCTTTGGCTGTCTGGACATGCTGGGAGTTGCAGTTTTGCCTTCCTAGTGGTTGCCACTGTAAAGATCATTCTACTTTCACTTTCAGTCCCCCCCCCCCACCCCCCACCGTCGATTCCCTACCTGAGCAAGGATCCAGCAGGCTCCAGTGAAGATCCCAGGTCCCCAGGCATCTTCTCCTGCAGGTACAGCCTCCATCTTCTTCCCAGATCCCCTCGACATCCAGGGGCGGGCAGAACGGGGGGTTGCCATGGCTGACTGATGGAAGGGGATAGGAGGAGATTGCAGCTCTGCGACCTCACTCCTATCCCTTAGGCTGATCGGGGCTGTTGCTGACAACTCCGATCAGCCCTATTTTCCGGGTGATCGGGTCACCAGAGACCCGATCAGCCCGGAATTGGAGAAAATCGCATGTCTGAATTGACATGCGATTTTCTCCGATCGCCGACATGGGGGGGTCTCAGGAACCCCTGGGCGATGTGCCGGAGTGCCTGCTGAATGATTTCAGCAGGCATCCGCCTCCGATCCCCAGCCGGCTAGCGGTGGGGACCGGATTTCCCACGGGCGTATGGATATGCCCTGTGTCCTTAAGGACTCGGAATGCAGGGCGTATCCATACGCCCTGTGTCCTAAAGAGGTTAAATATAACTGGAAAGCTAAAATATAACCGGTCAGACGATGGAGAGAGTGAGCTCTTTGTCCGCACGCAGGAGATGAACTGGCCGCAAACACAGACGACAAAAAATACCATCTGAGATCTCTAAAAATATCAGGTAAGGCTGCATTCACACTTTGTTTTTACATTACGGGTGCCATATCCGGCTGGGGGAGGGGCAAACCGGGTTCTCCCGTACCCCAGCCGGCCCAGCGCTGAACTCCATTTACTTTAAAGAGTCAACCGGAGTCAAACGGTAACTCCGGTCGGCTCATTTTTGACCCGTATCTGGTTTTGTGACCGGACCTAAAACCGTAGTATACTACAGTTTTAGGGACGGTCAGGAAACCGCATAACGGTAAAAAATGAGACGACCAGAGTCACCGTTTGACTCCGGTTGGTTCATTTAAGTAAATGTAGTTCAGCGCTGGATTGGCTGGGGTACAGGAGAGCCTGGTTTGCCCCTTCCCCATCCGGATTCGGCACCCGTAATGTAAAAACGAAGTATGAATGCAGCCTAAGTCTCTGTGTTGTCAATTTGTCCAGTTACACCACTACTCCTGCTCAAGAAGTTGTTTTGAATCGTGGACTTGGCTTTGTTCTTGCATGTAACTTTGACTTTGTTGATCAATACATCCTTTGCAAACTTTAAGTGTGGAGTCTGGTGATAATTCAGACAATGGTAATGAGTTTCATATTCCCAATCCATAGTTTTAACCGCTTATGTCTAGGACTCCAGCCCTGGATAAATTCCAGAAGCTAGTAGAGAAAAAGTTGGTTACTCTACATAATGAGGTGAACACTCAGAAGATGCAGTTGTCCTAAGTGAATGCAGTTGTCCTAAGTGAATGCTGGTCGGTCTCTACTCCAAGCTCAATATGGATCTGCTAAATGATAATTCCACATATAAAAAGTTGTCTAGTGACCCCACTAAAGCACTAAAAATGTCCCTCCATAAATTATTAGATAATGGCTATGCCATGGGGGAAATTGATAATAAGTGTAAAGAATATCTGTTTGTGGATAATCCCATCACGCCAGTCTTCCATTCTCTTCCCAAGTTACATAAAGGGGTGTTTCCACCCCCCTTAAGACCCATCATGGCCGGAATAGGCTCACATGGAGAGAGACTGTGAGACTGGATAGATTCATACCTACAGCCTTTGATTAAGGTTACCCCGACTTTTCTAAGAGACACTAGACACGTACTGCAAATTATGGAACAAATGGAATGGTCGGAGGACTATTCTTGGACAACATGTGATGTCACCGCACTCTACCCCTCCATACCGTGGCAAGCTAGGTCATTTGAAATGCCATGACTAAGGATGTTGCATGATCCAAAACGGGTCGGCTTTTGTTCCCTGTCTCTGATGTGATTTTATCACTCTAATAAAGAGTTCCCGATTTACACCAAGAGAAGCTGGACCATTTGCTTTTTTCCATGAGTTAGGGAATGCCCCCAGTGCACCAAATGACCTAATTTACATGTTACTATTTTTACCTATAAGGCTTTGTTCACAAAGCACAAAATATGCAGACTGTCCACCCAGAAAACATGGGCAGACAGTCCACACATTTGCATATTACGGCAGCACTCCATAGACGCCAATGCATTTCCGAGCAGAATCTGCAGAAACAATCAACAGGTTCATTATTTGTGCATGGTGCAGCATAATCCTATTAAAATCAGGATTAGGATTCTAGGCCGCAGCAGAACTTTCGAGCAGAATATTTCAGCGGAATTCTGCTTGGAAATTCTTCCGTGTGAACATGGCCTCACTTGGCCACACCGAAAAAACCCCCTTGTGATCAGGCAGTGCCAGCAGGCTTGTGTAGGTGACACAGAAACAAAGAATCGTCTTCTGCATAAAATATTCCACAAGTACAATTCAACGCATTAGCTACAGTTATACAAGCTATTCAGCCATAGTTAACTAAAGTTACTACGTGTAGGATTTTTACAATAGCGTGCTATGAACAATTTTATGGACAGTGATAAAAAAAGGCAAAGTCAGGATTTTACCTGGCCATGTCCTTGCGGGTCTCCTGTCTTCTGCCTGGAGAATGAGTGCCACATGACATGTTGCCACCACTCCTGTGATGGGCAGGGGGAGCACTACAATCAGGGGAATGTAATTCTAGGCCAACCAGAGTCTGTGTCACATGCCTCCCCATGGTGTGTATTTAAAAGGGTGTCTGTGGCCAGCATAATTGGTCTATTCAAGCCTCCACTAGCATTACCTTATACTAAGCTTTCCCTGGATCTTGACTGTTTGACTGTTCCCTGATTCTTATTTTGTCATTAGATTTGGACCTTGTTACGCCGAGCGCTCCGGGTCCCCGCTCCTCCCCGGAGCGCTCACAGCGTCCTCCTGTTTGCCGCGCCCCGGTCAGACCCGCTGACCGGGTGCGCTGCGATAATGTCCCTAGCCGGGATGCGATTCGCGATGCGGGACGAGCTCGCTCATGGTGCGCATCCTGACCCGCTTACCAGACTCGCTCCCCATCTGTGCTGTCCCGGCGTGACCGGCCACGCTCCCTAGGGCACGCGCGCGCCGGGTCTTTGCGATTTAAAGGGCCGGTGCGCCACTGATTGGCGCATGGGTTTTAATTAGTGTCTTCACCTGTGCACTTCCCTATATTACCTCACTTCCCCTTCCCTTCCTTAACGAATCTTGTTGCCATTGTGCCAGTGAAAGCGTTCCTTGTGTGTTCCTAGCCTGTGTTCCAGACCTTTTGCCGTTGCCCCTGACTACGATCCTTGCTGCCTGCCCTGACCTTCTGCTACGTCCTACCCTGCTCTTGTCTAATCCCTTGTACCGCGCCTATCTCAGCAGTCAGAGAGGTTGAGCCGTTGCGGGTGGATACGACCTGGTTGCTACCGCTGCTGCAAGACCATCCCGCTTTGCGGCGGGCTCTGGTGAAAACCAGTAGCAACTTAGAACCGGTCCAGCGACACGGTCCACGCCAATCCCTCTCTGACACAGAGGATCCACCTCCAGCCTGCCGAATCCTGACAGACCTGTTAGTCTTTTTGTTAGACCCCTGCCTTTTCTCTGTTCTGTCTCTGGTTCTGATTTTGTACTGTGTTTCTCTCCTTGGCCTGTTCTCTTGTTTTCCTGTTTAGTGCTCTGATTTTGTCTTTTATGAGTCCATTTGATATTGACCTGGCTTGTCTGACCTTTTCTATATCCTAGAGCAGTTATTATGGTGTAGGAATTATTGCCCAGTTGGGAGATGCCAATTAGGGAAGATTTTCCAAGCAAGTAGGGACAGTGCCTGGAATCAGTTCAGTGCTTCACTGTTCCCTACCTGATGTGACAGGTAATAAACACTTCACTGCTGGTTGGATACTTTTGTAACCCTTTAGGTAATAAAGCCTTATGTGGCCATAAGTGTTGAGAAGTTCTGGTGAGGTTATGAATTATATGATTAGTTGCAATGCAAAAATTATGTGATTAAGGGGCATTCCCATAAGATATGTAGACCTATGCCTACCATACCACCTTTGTTGGTAACCTCACTTTTTTATTAACTCGGTAACATAATCAGTTGATCTTGATGGACTTCAATATCAATAAACAGTGTCTCCAATTGTAAATCTGTAGGTGTTATATGGATAAATGTTTGAAACTTCCGTGCCAAATTAAACAGCTATAGGCCGCAGTATTTGTTCCTCTGCATCAATCCTGATCTACTGAAGGTCTTTTTTAACCGAAACATGCTCTAAGTATAGGATTGCAAATAATAAAAACACTTCATTTACGCATGCGAGTGCCAAATCTCTGATATATGGTTATGTGAATAAAGTCATGGAAATGTAAGGTTATCATGACGGACAATAATAAAGATAGGTCATTGTTTGATTGGAGTGAAATAATGATTTATTTAAAGCAATGTTGACATTGATGTAACTTTCTCTCTAGATCAGTTATGGAGCAACAGATCCAATGTTCAATGACAGAGTTGTGTATCCATACCTCTTCCGTACAGCACGTAGTGACCATGTCTATGTTTCTGCATTGTTAGCAGTACTGAAGCATTTCTCATGGAACTGGGTTGGGATTATCGCTACTGCTGATGACAGTGGAGAAAAAGAGAGCAAAAGTGTCTCCTCAATTCTTAATAGTCAAGGTATCTGCATAGAGTTTACTGTGAAAGCCTTCCTTGTTACAGTGGCAAATGCTGAAGACACAAAAATGATAACCATGAATAAAAAAAGCCGGGACATTATTTCACGCTCATCCGCTAAAATCATTATTATTTGTGGAACTTATTCTCTCTCTATACTGGATATTTTTGTCTTGCCTGATAATGTTCTGAATACAAAAACTTTTCTTCTGCCACCTAACTGGTTTGCGAATGGTGAAATACTTCACCATTCTTATAAAGCTGTTAACTGTTCCTTGGGCTTTGAGGTCCTTATGAATGATGATCTAGAGCAGAACAGTAGTCAAGAACTTTTGAGAGATCCTTACAATACAAACAATATGAAAGAATTTCTTTGTAACATCCATCCTTCAAATTATCCGGATGATAAATGGCTTGAAGATATTTGGATTTTTGGTTTTAGGTGCTTGTCACCAAATCATGATAAAAACAAAGCCTTTCAGGCTATATTTTGTATGAAATTGCACAAGTGTTCAGGAAAAGAGAATATCACAGTATTACCTCTCATTCTAAACAATGATGGAGCTACTGTTGCATACAATGCATTAATATCCATGGCTTATGCACTTAATGCTTTACATAAGTCTCTTGGAAGAAAAGTTTCTGCCAAGTATATGACAAAATTTTCATATAGACATAAGGTACAATACAAATAGCAGTGCTCAAATTAAAACACTAAAGAAAAAAAATTCACATAGCGTTTCCTTTGACTGCTGTCAGATGTCAGACCATTAGGAAGGGATTTATGCACTTTTTGATTTTGTGGAAAAATCATCAGCTAAACTTAAGCCTCTAGTGTTAATATATTTGCTATGTAGACAAAAGTATTGGGACACCTACATACTACACATTCAAAAACTTTTAGAATATCCCATTCTAAAACCATGAGTTGACCCCCCCTTTGGCGGTATAACAACTTCCACTCTTCTGGAACAACTTTTTACAAGATTTTCTTGAGGTGTCTATGAAAACACTGATAGGAGGTCAGATACTGATGTTAGATAAAACAGTCTGGCTCACAATCTACATTGTAGTTCATCCCAAAGGTGTTTGATGAGACTGAGGTCCAGGCTATGTGTTAGTCAATCCCTAACTATTTGTTCTAGAAACAGAAATTACATTATCCAAACTATTCCCACAAAGTTGAAAGTAAAAATTACTTGGTATGCTAAACATTAAGATTTCCTCTCACTGAAACCAAGTGGAGGTTTTATGGTGCATTAATAGATTGAGAAAATAGTTAGGTTCACACACAATAGCGAAGTGAAGACATATTGTTTACCTCATTGATAATGAATAAAGCAACAAGATACAAAGAAGCACTGGAATTACAGTGAGCTTACACAATCTGGTGGAGCACCAGGTCCAAACACATTCCCAAACGGCTCCTTGATGATGATGTATGTGGTGGCTCAGCACTAGCTGTACCAGCTGCTACTCTGAGTCTATTCAGGTGGCTGAGGATAGAAAAGATTTGCTAGACAGAAAAGTATTTATTTCAGGTGCTGAGAACCTAAGTAACTTTGTTTTCTACATTGCAAATGTGTCTTTCTAGACTTTTCTGTCGTTATTTGCATACTCTGAGTTCTTTAAAGTGCAACGGGTTAACAACTGCACATTTCACTTCATTTCTGTACAGCTGAAACCAGAAACTAGTCACATGTTCGACTATTAGCCAATGAATGCAGGAGCCAGTCTCATTTTTTTTATTAAGAGCCAAGGTACATGCTCTCAAGTTACCCAAGTACAAGTGTTCACCCAAACACCCTGACCAATCCTTGCATTGAATACACAAAATGTGGACACAGTGACAAAAAAATAAATAAATAAGTGAATGTGCTCAGTGTAGTACTGCCGGATCAATAATTCCCAATTTCACCACGTAGCATGGGAATAGAAGTATATCTTAAAAGGAAATCTGTAGCCTCTCCAGACATTGCAGTTTTTTTTAATATACCCTGATAGCTTAGGGCGCCCTAAGTTTAGGGGTGTTTATAGTTTATTCATTAGCCCCCCCTTAATTCCGTAGATATGAAGGTTTTTGTACTTAATCTGACTGTCAGTGAGTCCACAGGATGGGCATATGCTTTATTCTAGTACTGTGAGAGACAGTGATTTCCATAAGGGGCGTATACTGTGCACGGAGCTGCTCCCATGTCACCCCTCCTATCACACAGCGCTTTGCTTACTGTCATGTCTGCTTTACATTTGTCTAAACCAAACTGTTTGGTTCAGTTGTTTGGATCAGTGTGTGAGCTATAGAAATTCCAGCAAACGGGCGGGAGCGTGTCACAGTTTGCTACAAAAGTAAGTAGAGTAGAGTTCTGTGAATAAAGCTAATTAAATAACTTAATAGATTGTATCAGTAGTAAAGTTTAAGTTTCATTAAACTATGGTTTTCAATTGTCTCATTTCTGGGGTTTGTGTAGGGGAACAGCTTCATTGGAAAATGGACATTGCGGGGTCCACCGGGGGACAATGGGTTGCATTTACTAAGCTACGTGACACATGGTCTCCACATGTGCATCAAGTTTTTAAACCACTTGAGCTAAACCTATCCAAACTATGGAATTTCCATATGACACAAAACCATAGCTATAGTATGACAAAGATACCAGTGACCAGATGGACCTTTCAGTAAAAGATAAGATTATTCTCCTTATGGGTAAGGAATTGTAGTGCACATTTTAGGTAATAGCCCTTCCCTATGATATATCTCCATCTAAAGGGGAAACTATGGTATAGATTTCTAAAAGTCTATAAAAAGGAACTAACTTTTATTTAGCTTTACATGAAGACGCCCCAAGTACGTCACATGAAATGTGCATTAGCTCTGTTGACCAAGACATAAAGCAGTGAGGATTGTCACAGGAGAGGATGTTGTCTTATTTGTATACAATTTTATTATATTTGTATTGTGGCATCTGCTGATACCAAACGGGAAATGTACTGGCCCAGAAGCAATATTGTACCGTTATATATAGAGATTAGGACATTTTTCTAATTTAAAAAAATATAGTGCCCGACAGAAAAGTCACGTATGACACTCTGATGTCTCCTATGACTGTAACCAACCCCCTTCAAGCTCCATAATGCCCAGACAGCATTAGCAATATATATCGGCTATGGGGCAAATGGTAAACAGAAAAAAGTAGTAACACATGTTCCTCATTTTTTTCATTGAAAGCTGAACAAATATTTAAAAGGATTTGAATACATGGATAAGTCAGGAAAGAGAAAATATTATGATGAAGGAGGAGAATTAAATTCTATATTTCATATTTATAACTGGATATCGGTAAAAAATAAATATTCCATATACAAACTTGTGGGCTCCTTTACACCCTGGGCTCCAGCAAATGAGCAGCTTACCATCAATGCATCTAAAATAATCTGGAAGAATAGGAAGGTAAGGAGAGACTTCAGCAGATTGAAAATGGATCAAATTATTTTTTAGTAAATATAAACAAGGGTATGTACAAAGAAAGGAGCACGTACGTGCACTCAGCGCTTAGTGGAGACAGCTCGTGTAGGAGTCCGGTTCACGTGGAGCTGGATCAAAGCATCAGCGCAAGTGTAGTGGTGCTCAGAGGCTAAGCCGGCAGTTCCACAAATGAATGCGTGCTTCTTCCGACCTAGGAGGCCGGAAGAAGCACGCATTCACGTGTGAAACTGCCAGTGTAGCCTCTGAGCCCCACTACACCTGCGCTGATGCTGTGATCCAGCTCCCCATGAACCCGACTCCTACACGAGCTGTCTTCACTAAGCGGTGAGTGCACGTACATGCTCCTTTCTTTGTACATATTTGATACTTCATACTTTCGTACGTGCACCCTTGCAGGAGATGTGACTATAGGTTGCTGATACTGTGCTGCATCCTAACTAAGGTGAAGTTGCATGTTGTGTGCTCTCTCCTTTCCCGTCTCATTACTATTATAAACTAGGGTATGTTCAAAATAATTTGGAGGTATTGAAATATTTGGGTCCTGCTTGGAGAAAAGTGCTATATAAATGCCTGTTATTGTTGTTTTAAAATTATGGTTGTATTTAAAAAAAAATTATTTACACAAATATTAGAATTTTCTTTCTTTTCCATATTTTTTATAACAAGACCATAAACATTTATTTGAGCTGAAAAGATAAAAATAGGCTCTAATCTGCTGGGAAAGACCACCATAAAATTATAAATTTTTGTACTCAAATTAGCTTGCTTAAAATTGTCCTCTTCTTATAGCAGATGGGACCACCCCAGTATGAAGCGCTCTCAGCGGACTTCATGGAAAGGGATCAGGTGCAGGGCTTATACCCTGCATTTACACCCTGCATCCTTAAGGGGTTAATACTTTAGACATATCAGCAGTGGCAATATCAAATATGTTTTATTTTTATTTTTTAAGTTTATTGTTTTATTTGAAAAATGGGAAAAGGTGGGTTATTAAAATTTTCTTTTAGGGTAGGTGTTTTTTTTATATTTAAAAAAAATGTTTTATTTTATTTACACTTTTTAAGTCCCCATTTGCATAACTGCAGAAAATATAATCAATGCAATTCACATCTGAGTTGACAATTTCTCAGATGTGTTAAAGGGGTACTCCGGCCCCTAGACATCATATCCCCTATCCAAAGCATAGGGGATAAGATGTCTGATCGCTGGTGTCCTGCCGCTGGAGACCTCCGTTATCTCTCCTGCCGCACCCACTTGTCATCAGCTGCACGGAGCGATCTTCGTGATCGCTGATGACTTACGATACAGGGGCTGGAGTATCTTGGCGTAATGGCCCCACCCCTTCAATGCAAGTCTATGGGAGGTGGCGTGGTGGCCATCGCGCCCCCTTCCATGGGCTTGCATTGAGGGGGCAGGTCATGATGTCACGAGGATATACCAGCCCCTGTATCGTGAGTCATCAGCACGGAGCGGTCTGCAGCTGATGACAAGCAGGTGCTGCAGGAGAGATTGCAGGGGTCCCCAGCAGCAGGACCCCCACGATCAGACATCTTATCCCCTTTGGATAAAGGATAAGATGTCTAGAGGTAGAGTACGCCTTTAAGTGGTTATGATGATCAGTAAAGCTAGGGAGGTAGTTTGGCTATATAAAAAAATAATACACAGGTAATATAATGATATGCAGATTTATATATATATATATATATATATATATATATATATGTATATATATATATATACATACAGTACGTATATGATTTACTTTACACTTAATTTGGAGGGAATACTTATGTTTCCTTGTTTGTGGGAATATTGTTTATAACAATTAGCTGGCGAAGGATGAAGGTCTATAAACAACAGTTCAGCGCTTTAATATGGATCTGATTCACAGATTCTTCTGCAGTTAAAATACAAGATCCAAAGCAAACTAAGGCTACAATCTCAATGTAGTGATAATATTTAGTAAATCTATTCATCAGACTAAATGGTATAATTTTAGCCAAATGATACAATTAGTCCTCTTAAGGACGCAGTGCGTACCTGTAAACCCTGCGCCCAGTCCCTGTAAATAATACCAGGTCGGTCCCGGCGGCTAAAGATAGCCGGGACCCTGGGCTAAAAGCGCGCGGCATCGATCGTTGTGCCGCACGCTATTAACCCTTTGATCGCCGCATCAAAAATGAAAGCTTCCCGGCAGCTCAGTCGGGCTGATCAGGACCATTGTGATAAAATCGCGATGTCCCTATCAGCTAGCACGCAAGCAGAGGTCCCCTCACCTGTCTCCATCACATCCGATCAGCGATTGATTGATCCAAGCCTGAGATACAGGCTTGAGCAATCAACCGCCTATAACACTGATCAATGCAAAGCTATGGCTTTGCAGGGATCAGTGTAAAAGATCAGTGTGTGCAGTGTTATGTGCAGTGAAAAAAAAAGTTAATAAAGGTCATTTAACCCCTTCCCTAATAAAAGTTTGAATCACCCCCCTTTTCCCATGAAAAAAAAAAAAAAGTGTATATAAAAATAAAAATAAACATATGTAATATCGCCACGTGCGGAAATGTCTGATTTATAAAGATATATCATTAATTAAACCGCACGGTCAATAGCGTACATGCATAAAAAATTCAAAAGTACAAAATTGCGTATTTTTGGTCACTTTTTACATCATGAAAAAATGACTAAAGAGCAATCAAAAAGTCTGATCAATACAAAAATGGTACCAATAAAAACTTCAGATCATTGCGCAAAAATGAAGTTATAGGGGTCAGCGGATGAGAATTTTTAACGTATAAATTTTCCTTCATGTAGTTATGATTTTTTTCAGAAGTACGACAAAATCAAACCTATATATGTAGGATATGATTTTAATTGTATGGACCTACAGAATAAAGATAAGGTGTCATTTTTTTACCGAAAAATGCACTGCGTAGAAACGGAAGCCCCCAAAAGTTACAAAATTGCATTTGCATTTTGTCGCACAATGATTTTTTTTCCCCTTTCACCTTGAATTTTTTGGTAAAATGACTAATGTCACTGCAAAGTAGAATTGGTGGTGCAAAAAAAGCCATGATATGGAATTTTATGTGCAAAATTGAAAACATTATGATTTTTAGAAGGTGATGAGGAAAAAATGAAAAAGCAAAAACGGAAAAATCCTGAGTCCTTAACGACGCAGGATGTATATTTACGTCCTGCGCCGGATCCCGCGATATGAAGTGGGGTTGTGCTGCGACCCCGCATCACATCGCGTAAGTCCCGGCGCTCATCAACGGCCGGGACCCGCGGCTAATACTACACATCGCCGATTGCGGCAATGTGCGGTAATAACCCTTTAGAAGCGGCAGTCAAAGCTGACCGCCGCTTCTAAAGTGAAAGTATCCCGGCTAGTCAGTCGGGCTGTTTGGGACCACCGCGGTGAAATCGCGGCATCCCGAACAGCTTACAAGACACCGGGAGGGCCCCTACCTGCCTCCTCGGTGTCCGATCGACGAATGACTGCTGCGTGCCTGAGATCCAGGCAGGAGCAGTCAAGCGCCGATAACACTGATCACAGGTGTGTTAATACACGCCAATGATCAGTATGACAGATCAGTGTGTGCAGTGTTATAGGTCCCTATGGGATAATAATGATCAGTATAAGAGATCAGTGTGTGCAGTGTTATAGGTCCCTATGGGAGCTATAACACTGCAAAAAAAAAAGTAAAAAAAAAGTGTTAATAAAGGTCATTTAACCCCTTCCCTAATAAAAGTTTGAATCACCCCCCTTTTCCCACGAAAAAAATAAAACTGTGTAAATAAAAATAAACATATGTGGTATCGCCGTGTGCATAAATGTCCTAACTATAAAAATATATAATTAATTAAACCGCATGGCCAATGGCGTACACGTAAAAAAATCCAAAGTCCAAAAAAGCGTATTTTGGTCACTTTTTATACCATTAAGAAATGAATAAAAAGTAATCAAAAAGAATCACACCGATAAAAACTTCAGATCACGGCGCAAAATATGAGTCCTCATACCGCCCTGTAGGTGGAAAAATAAAAAAGTTATAGGGGTCAGAAGATGACATTTTTAAACGTATAAATTTTCCTGCATGTAGTTATGATTTTTTCCAGAAGTACGACAAAATCAAACCTATTTAAGTAGGGTATCATTTTAACCGTATGGACCTACAGAATAATGATAAGGTGTCATTTTTACCGATATATGCACTGCGTAGAAACGGAAGCAACTAAAAGTTACAAAATGGCGTTTTTACTTCGATTTTGTCGCACAATGATTTTTTTTCTTTTCGCCGTGAATTTTTGGGTAAAATGACTAATGTCACTGCAAAGTAGAATTGGTGACGCAAAAAATAAGCCGTAATATGGATTTTTAGGTGGAAAACTGAAAGGGTTATGATTTTTAAAAGGTAAGGAGGAAAAAACGAAAGGGCAAAAATGGAAAAACCCTGAGTCCTTAAGGGGTTAAAGGGGTCCTCCACTGGAAAACATTTAGTTTTAAATCAACTAATGCCCAAAAGTTAAACAGATTTGTTAATTACTTCTATTAAAAAATCTTAATCCTTCCAGTACTTATCAGCTGCTATATACTACAGAGGAAGTCCTTTTCTTTTTGAATTTGGGGATTTGCTTCTACTCTGGACAGTTACTAAATGGACAGAGGTTTCAGCAGAGAGCACTGTGGTCAGACAGAAAGGTTCCTTTGGAACATACAGCAGCTAAAAAGTACTGGAAGGATTAAGATTTTTTTTAATATAAGTGATTTACAAATCTGTTTAATTATCTGGCACCCATTGATAAAAAAAAAAGTTTTCAAGCGGAGTACCCCTTTAATCAAATAAGGAGCCATTTGTATCTTATTGAGATAATGTGAGATCTAACTTCTGCATGAGGGAAAGCTGAGTCCATTGCATTATCAATTAAAAACCTAGTTTACCAGACATCATAGCACTAATTGCATAGTAAATGTGTTGTCACTTCCTGTGTTTAGGCTTAGAGATAAGATAACACTCCCCAATATAGAGACGCAGTCCCATTGTTAAATACCAATTAATGTTAGAATGTAATATCCCTTCTCATACACTTCTAGACATGGCCTAGGACGTAATGTCAAAGTTCACCCTTGGAATCTTAGTCTTCTCATAGACACTTATAATGGTACAACACATTTAAAGGGGTATTTAGACATGACATGAATGGAGGAGGCGTGGTTTGACGCCATGAGGGGGTGTTGCCTGACATCACATCTCCAATCCTGTAAACTTAGAGGTTTCCGAGATTGGAGCAGCAGCCTGGCACAGGATGCCAGGCCCCCCACGATCAGACATCTTATGCCCTATGCTTTGGATGGGGAATAAGATGTCTATGGCGGGAATATACCCCTTTAATAAAATGACACCAATATAAATATTATATATAAATATAAATATATATATATATATATATATATATATATATATATATACATACACACATTCCAGAATTATATGCACTGTATAACATATAATAATATCTTGTGTGATGCCACTTAACAATATTTAATCATGTACATGACAATTCCATTAGTCCTATGGATTATTTTATATGTAAAGAAGTAGTGTTAACTATAGTAAAATAAAAATAGTTATATGTCTTCACAGTCTTCACAACCCTTCTTATCACCAATCGTAAATATTGAGGTGACAGGGACCTCCAGCAATGCTGTTAAATCTTTGAACCCACATATTTATGTTGCAGAGATGCCAATGGGTCAGGGAAATAGTGATTTCGGCTAATAATTGCAGTGATCACAATTGATCAGGGCACTTAAGGGGTTAATGACAAACATTGGTGGGATTGCTAAAGTCCATCATTGACTGTGACTGCAAGCCGGTGATAAACAGAGTGCCGCACAGGATGTAAATGTAAATCTTGGTGCGTTTTAAAGCAGGGCACTTGAACGTACATTTATGTGCATTGTCCTTAAGGGGTTAATATAGAATGTATAATAATTTTGCAGCAGCAGAAAATCTCTTTTGACTAAAGGAAATGTTATTGTTTCTACAGATCCCAAGTTCTCAGTGTTCAGAAAATTGTCCACCTGGTAGCAGAAAGGTGAAGAATGACGTGAAGCCGATCTGCTGTTATGACTGTGTTATCTGTCCAGAAGGAGAAATATCAAACACAACCGGTAATCATTCATTATATAGAAATTATATATTATTGGTATAATAACCCATGGCCACACCTATATGACTGTTGCTGACCCCACAAGAAAGTTTATTTTTCAGGCAGATCAAGAATGCTAAACAGCAGCCCAAAAGGTATGGGTTGCAATTCTAATTAACTTTACCATCCTATTAGTTTGAGGGGATAAAAATGTGTGACAGTTGCGCTTTAAGGTCTCATGAGACTTCCCTGTTTTAGAAAAAATGGTTTATCCGACCAGGAACTTTTTTATTAGTATGTTGCCTGGTCTACAGGAACCATAACAAAACTGTATATCTAGCCTTCTCCCAGACCTCTAGAAATTTTCCTAGTGCCCGGTCTCAACTAGAGATGAGCATACGTAAATCAAAAAGTTTGATTCGCAGGTCTTGCAGTACTTTTGGAAAACATTTGGTTTTGTTCAAACTAATGAAAGAAGCCTCAAAATTTGCCCAAGAGCTCTAAAGCCATATATAACACTGCTAAGAATGTATTTTAGTAGTTTTAAAATGGTTTAAAGGCTAAGTTATGGCAACATGTGGTAACCCATGGTAACGAACAGCATTATTAAAACACATAAAGCTGCATAAAGTATTCCTGGTAGTTGATAGATGCCTGCTGGTGTTAAATTCACACAGAGGTATTGGAATGGCTTTTATCAAGCATTTCAAAAATGATCCTTTTTTTGGGAATAGCAACAATATTGGTGAAAGAAGAAATAGCTTTTGTAAGAAAAGCTCAAAAAATTCATCCTTTTTGTGGCTCATGGGTTGCGTATGTGTAGGCCTGAACTGGTGGTAGATGTATATGGCATACAGCAGGCAGCGGTGAACTGGTGGGAGAAGTAGTTTCCAGAATACAGCTGGAGATGGTGGACTAATGGAAGTTGTCGTAGCCAGAATACAGCAGAAAATGGAAGAATAAAAGGAGTTGTAGTATCCGGCGTACTTCAGGATATGGCTGACTGGTTAGAGTTGTAGTAGTCAGTGTACAAAACGATGTGGTGGACTGGTGGGGGTTGTAGTAAACAGTGTACAGCAGCAGGTGGGAATTGAAGTAGACAGCGGACAGTGAGGGTGGTGGTGCTGTCTAATTAGAGGCATCAGGCACAGGAGGTTTAAATTCAACAATCATTTTTACCATATTTATTTTAAAAAATGCTTTTCCACGGTGCTGGCAGACAATCTTGTTTGCTTAGGGGTGACAATGCTGCCTGCTGTGCTGAAGACTCTCTCTCTCTCTGTTTTTTTTTTTGTTATTATTATTATTATTATTATTATTTTTAAATAATCATAAAAAATTCTCCCTTTAGGAGAGATGGAATAGCTCTGTGAAAAACAGTAGACCGTAAACAAATAGCTTTTTAAAATTTTGCACATTTTAAATACATTTATAAAATACATTTATAAAATACTATACAAACGAGATATTACTTTTATTAATTTTTGCCGACGAGATATAACTTTTATTACTTTTTGCCCACCCTTTCCATCACATGATTGTGCAAAGCGGGGACTAGTTGTAGCTGTAGCCAGTGGACAGCAGACAGTGGTTAACTAAGGTTAGCGGTAGCCAGCAGATAACAGGCATTGGTGGACTACTGATATTTGTAGCCAGGCCTTGTGATGCCTTTCCATTTGATTACATAAAGGCCTAATTCCTAAAGTCGGACCCTGGCGACGACTTACTTTCTTTCTGTAGATATGGAACTGTGCCTGGTTTCCTGCATCTGGTAAGATAGTAAAGAATTTCCACATGGCAGGATACTGTAAAGTGATAGGTACACCGGGTGACGGACCGTATCATGCCTTAGCGCTTCCTCGGGCCCTCTGTCAGAGGAGGAGAAGGGAGCCCAAGAAGTTCATGCAGAGAGTAGTGGCAGTGACGATGAGGAGTTTGATGATGATGTCATGTTGGATAGGACGTAGGAACCCGGTGAGATAGAGGTGACATGTTTAGAGCAGGAGGGTATTGGTAATGTCAGCGGATAAGAGCGTACCCGAGGTAGGAAGAACACCTGTGAAACATAAGCTGTGGCCAGGGTCCGAGTATAGGAACTATGTCTCCAGGTAGGCATATGGAGCGGCATGGGACAGTAGAGATGCCCCACAATGTGAGGAAAACCTTGCTGCTGTTACTTGCGTTCCTCCAGATCCCTTCCAACTGTATAGCACACAGGAAGCACATTATATGTCTTGTCCTCATCAGCGTCGAGTCCTCCTCCTCAATCCCATCAATTATCTATGGGGGAATTTATGTCTTACAGAATATTGTTTTCTCCCAGTCACCATGTTGTAGTGCACCTTAATTCACACCTGGCAAAATTGTTAGTTGGGCAGGTGCTGCCATACCATTTTGTTGACTCCAAGGCCTTTAGGCCTTTGTTGACTTCAAGGACTTTAGGCAACAAATGGGCCTTATACCTAGACACTATTATTTTGTGAAGAAAGCGCAATCATGTGGCAGAGAGGGTGGTTCACTCTGTGCGGTTGTTGGTGGGCAGCACAGTGCATGCCACGGTAGATACTTGGAGTAGTACCAAAAAATGCAGCACCACTCCGGTTCAGATGAGAATGGTGTTAGGCTTTATTCATCAAGTGAAAACGCTACGTTTCAACCGTCTCACACGGTCTTTGTCAAGCGTGTGAGACGGTTGAAACGTCGCGTGTTTTCACTTGATGAATAAAGCCTAACACCATCTTCATCTGAAACGGAGTGCTGCATTTTTTGGTAATTTTGGGAGCCCTACCTCGGCCAGACCAGCCTGCACCTGGACATGCTATAAGGGAGTGCGGTTCTCTGTCACGAATCTACTTGGAGTAGTAGCTAAATGTCTTTTATGGCACACTGGGTCAACATTCTGCAGAAAAAGGCTCCACCGCCAGGAAATTGTAGTTACACCACCCTGGTTGTGCTGGTCCCAGACCAGCCATCATTTTCAATACACTTTTGTAGTAAATGAAGAAGTGGAATGACATTGTTCATCCCATAACCCTGTCGACTGACTAATAATGTGGCTTCCTCAAAGGGCCTGAGCAAACGGCAGGTGTCACGTATGAGCTGCCACTGGTTGACATTGAAGTTACACAGGGGAGTCCCCTGATCCGCTTGGATCATCAAGAAATTGGTGATGGCTTTTCTCTGTTCGTATAGTCGGTCCAACATATGGAGGGTGGAATTCCAATGTGTGGAAACATTGCAAATCAGACTATGTTGGGGCATAACGTTCTGACGCTGCAGCTCAAGGAGGATGTGCTTTGCAGTGTACGAGTGGCTGAACTGCATGCAAAGTTTCCTTCCCATTGTTAAGATGTCTTGCAGATGGGGGAACACTTCAGGAACTGCTTGACCAGATTGAACACGTGTGCCATGCAGGGCGTAAGGCTCAGCCTTTCTTGTCGCAATGTAGACAAGATGTTCTTCCCGTTGTTGGTCACCATGGTTCCCATTTCCAGTTTTCGTGGAGTAAGCCATGATTCAATTTCTTGATAAATGACTCAGCAGCTCCTCCTCTGTGTGAATCTGGTTGCCAAGGCAAACCATGTGAAGAACATTGTGACAATGCCGAGCCCTGCACACATGGTATGCTGGAGGGGCACTGAGACTTGTCCATGCAGTGGAGGCTGAGGACGTGGTGGATGATGAGGAGGAGTCACACACTGTCACAAGACCAACGGCCTGAGAGTGTGGAGGCAGAAGCAGCGTGACCTGTCCAAGTTGCTATTGTGGTTGTGCAGGAACCACATTTACCCAGTGGGCAGTGAAGGACATGTATTGTCCCTGACCATAGTTACAGCTCCAGACGTCGGCGCTGCCGTGCACTTTGGTAAACATTGACAGGCTCAAGGACCAGTCCACCTTCTGTTCCACAAAATTGTGCAGGGCTAGTACTGCCTTCTTTGCAAACTAATGAAGGCTTGGGACTCTCCACCTCGGCTCGACACAAGCCATGAGTTCTCTGAAAGGTGCAGAGTCCACCACTTGAAAAAGGAGGGACTGCAGCACCAGCAACCTGGACAGGAGCACATTCAGCTTCTGTGATGTTGGATGAGTGGGCGGATACTGGTGTCTCCTGGACATAGCTTCACCGATAGATTGCTGGTGGAATGACTGACTCGAAGTAGGAGGAGCAGAAGTATCTAGAGTGACAGAAGATGGGTATGACACACAGCTCCCTTCGGCTGAGGTGGTGGAGCTTTGGCTGGCTGAAACACTATGCGGCATTCCACTGGGTGATGCAGCAGGCTGGACAACCACATCGGACCCACGGTTCTTTCTCCAGGCTTCTTTATCGTGACGTTTCTTATGTAGATGCTGGGCTGTGGAGTCAACATTGAGACCCTGGCCACGCCTCATCTTCTGCCAACACATCTTGCATGTGGACAGGTTAACATCCTCCGGATGCTTGATGAAAAGTTGCCACACAGCCGAGTAGCTGATTTTCCCATCAATAGTCCATACTGAATGACTGCTTTTGTAGCAAACTCCAGGAACCCCTGTTTCACTACCTCCCGTGAAGGTAAGCTGCCGAGAAGCAGGTGGTCTTCCCCTGGAATGTTTGGCTCCAGACTTGGCTCCGAGTTCTGTCTGCACTTCACTGATTCCTCCTCAGGTTCCTCAACAGTGTCTGCTTCAGGTGCCAGAATGCTCGGAACACCACCTCCCACACCACTCTCCTCCTCACTACTTGCCCACCTAGTGGAGGAAGCGGCAGATGTCTCCTCCACTTCTTGGGTGGGCAGTAGCTACTGACTGTCCTCTATATAGTCCTCAGTAAATAGTGGAGCTGAACCCACAAGATACTTCTGTGGGGAGGGAACAGCATAGGACAGAGGCAATGGGAGGACAGGGACTGCTCCCAGGCCATGCCAACTGAGGATTGTTTCTGAAGAACTCACTGACTGTTGATTGGGTGTGTCAGATGTCACTTGTGATGAAGTGGATGACTGTGTTAACCAATTGATGATGGCAGATGGATTGCTGGTCGAGACACGACCGCTAGCTGATACTGAGAGCTCAGGCCTCTCGCTGTGACTCCTGCTTCCACTTGCCCCTAGTTTGCTGTGACCTCTGCCTGATGAATTTAGGCCTCTACCAATCCTCTGCGCACTTCTCGGCCTGACATACTTAGTGCGTATATGAGGGAAGTACAATACGCTCCACTATGCTTAAAACAGTATTTGCCTACAACAGCAGCAGGTGTGTACTTTTGCCTGGCCTTTCACAGAATCTAGGTCCTTAAGACTTTAACAGGAACTAAATGGTACACAACTTAGATGTACATATGTTGTATGCACTTATGAGGGGAGGACAATGCGCTACAGTACGCTTAAAACAATATTTGTCTACAACACCAGCAGGTGTGTACTTTTGCCTGACCTTTCACAGTATCTAGGTCCTTAAGACTTTAATAGGAACAAAATGGTACACCACTTAGATGTACGCACAGGTTACACTTAATAGAGGACAATGCGCTTTTAGTGCTCCGCTCACCCTAACTTGCTGGCTACTATTAGCTTTTCAATTTTTGTACACACCAGTGCTGCATCACAAAGTCGCTGTGTACTACACCCAAAATTGCACTCTCTCTCTCAATTTCACTCCTTTCCTTATCAGTGCTTCTAGGCTGGATTCGGGCTTGAGGAGAATCGCTGCTTTAAAGAAAGCTTTTCTGTGCAACACACTGCTCTCTGTCCCTATCGAATCGCGGCGATATTCGCATTAGTTACAAATCAAATTTTTTCCTGAAATTCGTAACTAATTCGGATTGCACAGATTCGATTCGCTCATGCCTAACTAAAACCTCAACCAGTCCGCCATTACGCTTGCTACTGCTACTTCCAGCCAGGCCTACACATACATCCATAAAAATTGGAAAATGTTTTGACTTTTTATTTAAAAGCTATTTTTTCTTCACTATTTTGGGACACCAATCCTGTTGCTGCTCCAAAAAAGGGATACTTTTTGGAATGATTGGAAAAATCCATAACTTCTTCACTTGCCAGACTCAAAACCTGTTGCTACTGCCAAAAAGGAGTAATTTTTAGAAATGGATTGGAAAAAGACATCTTCCGATACCTCCATGTGCATTTTAACACTGCCAAACATCTGCCAACCACCAGGAACACATTATGCGGCTTTATTGTAGCGGGAAAAAAAACTACAGTATTGTTAGTTGCTATGGGTTACTGCATGTTGTGATAACTGAGCCTTAAACTTGAATACTCTCCTAACAGTGTTATACAGGGCTTTAGAGCTCATAGGCTGTGTTATACACCAGTTTAGGAGTTTATTTTATTGCCGTTTACATCAAACTAGTTAACCCAGAACTGCACATTTCATGAAAGTATGGTGAGTCTGGCGGGTTGAACTTTTCAAAAGCTTGCTGATCTCTAGACAGCATAGAGATCAGCTGCTGAGTGGACATTTCGTGTCTGTATTGCACATCAGCAACAGTAATAAAGAAGAGGACTGTGGCAGAGATGAAGGGCTAGCCTGGGTAAGTTTTCATTGTCTTGATCACTTATCTAGTAAAGCTGCTGAGGAACACTATCGGTGCTGTAGAGGCTAGGAGGAAGAGTTTGCCAATGGAGAGTGACCAGGTAAGTATATTATACAGTGCATTACAGCAAAATGAGTTTAACTTATATGTTTCTAAAAATAACACATATTAAAATTTTATTTTGTCCTTCCAGATAGTGAAAATTGCCTGAAGTGTTTGGATACTGAATTTTCAAACAGTAAAAGAGATCAATGTTTTCCCAAACTTGAAGACTTCCTTTCCTTTTCTGATGGACTCTCCATAGCTTTATCATCTATTGCTCTTCTCTTTTGGACAATATCTGTTCTGATATTAGGAATATTTGTCTCACATAAAAATTCACCAATTGTGAAGGCAAATAACAAGGACCTGAGCTTCATCCTTCTCATCTCGCTGTCATTGTGCTTTCTCTGTGTGTTTTTATTTATTGGTCGTCCTGTTGATAGAACCTGCAAATTACGACAAATAGTTTTTGGCATCATCTTCTCCATCTCCGTGTCTTCTATTTTGGCCAAAACCATCACTGTCTATACAGCTTTTAAAATATCCAGACCTGGAAATCGATGGAGAAAACTGATTGGAATTAAGATGTCCAACTCTATAGTTGTATTGGCCTCAGCCATTGAGGTTATTATCAGCATTATTTGGCTATACTTCTCTCCCCCATATCTGGAGCATGACACACATTCCTATCAGAGAAGGATCATCATTCAGTGCAATGAGGGATCCCAAGTAGCCTTTTTTGCTATTCTAGGTTATTTATTTTTCCTGACAGCAATTAGCTTTACTTTAGCTTATTTGGCAAGAACATTACCAGATCGATTTAATGAAGCCAAGTACATCACATTCAGTATGCTGGTGTTCTGTAGTGTCTGGATTACTATGGTACCTTCCTATCTGAGCACCAAAGGGAAAAACATGGTGGCTGTAGAAATTTTCTCCATCTTGGCTTCGAGTGCTGGACTTTTAAGCTTTATATTTTTCCCAAAATGTTATATAATTTTGGTCAGGCCTCAATTGAATACAAAATCCCGTGTACATATAGGACAATAAACTGATAACCACCACTAAGGAGGTTACAATATATGAGCCAATACATGCATGTAAAAAATATTTAGAAAATAAAGAAAATGATGGGCTTTTCTTGTTCAAAAATACTACATTGGGACTCTTTCAGAGAATCACTGAGATTCTCATACAGAGACCAGGAATAGTGTTAAGTTAACTTACAGTAAATGGCTGAACCTGATGGATTGGCTGTTGATTGATTTAGTCAGAATAAATTAGCTCTACTTTCCAGGTTCCTGAAAAAAGATGCATAAAGCCCTAGGAGCCCTAAGGGTATGTTCATGCTGAGGAATTGGAGCAGAATTGACGAGGAATAATTTTGGTGAGGAAAATCTTATTATTTTTCATTTTTTTTGCCATTTCCCCCCTTGCACGGAATTCGTGTGGAAATTGTGCTAATTTGTGAGGAAATTGTGGGGAATTTGCGAGGAATTTCTGCATGAAATTTCTGCATGAAATTTCTCCGCAAATTCTGCATGATTTTACTAATTTGAACTCATTTTGTCAGCATAAAAAAAAAAAAAACGAGGACTGCGCCTGAAGAACGAACATGTTTTATTTTAAGGCTGAACAGAATTCAGCATATGAATTCTACTAGCAGAAATTCCTGTGAACAGGGATGTGGAAAGTCCATTAAAGTCAATGGAAATTTAAATGGAATACAAGTGGAATTAATTACCGTATTTATCGGCGTATAACACGCACTTTTCAGGCTAAAATTTTTAGCCTAAAGTCTGTGTGCGTGTTATACGCCGATACACCCCCAGGAAAGGCAGGGGGAGAGAGGCCGTCGCTGCCCGCTTCTCTCCCCCTGCCTTTCCTGGGGTCTAGAGCGCTGCTGTCGGCCCTTTTCACCCCCTGGTTATCGGCGCCGCTGCCCGTTCTGTCCCCCTGACTATCGGTGCCGGCGCCGATGGCCAGGGAGAGAGAAGCGGCGCCGACAGCCAGGGGGAGAGAAGGGGCAGCGGCACCCATTGCCGGCGCCGCTGCCCCGTTGCCTCCCCCCATCCCAGGTGGCATAATTACCTGAGTCGGGTCCGCGCTGCTCCAGGCCTCTGTCGTGCGTCCCCGGCGTCGTTGCTATGCACGGTGCGGCGCATGACGTCAGAGCGCCGCGCCGTGCATAGCAACGACGCTGGGGACGCACGACGGAGGCCTGGAGCGCCGATAACCAGGGGGTGAAAAGGACCGACAGCAGCGCTCTAGACCCCAGGAAAGGCAGGGGGAAAGAAGCGGGCAGCGACGGCCTCTCTCCCCCTGCCTTTCCTGGGGGTATATCGGGGTATACACGCGCACACACGCACCCTCATTTTACCATGGAAATTTGGGTAAAAAACTTTTTTTACCCAAATATCCTTGGTAAAATGAGGGCGCGTGTTATAGGCCGGTGCGTGGTATACCCCGATAAATACGGTAATTAAATTAGTCTCCAATTCATCATTGTGCACATACCTTAAAGACTGTCCTCCTGGCCTTTACATCAACTTTCAAGGTATGTTCCCACATGCCGTATTTTGCTCCTGTGTATTTTCTTTCCCATTGAAATAAATGGGTAGCAAAATGCGCAGCTGATTTTGCTAAGCATTGACTTCAATGGGAAAGAAAATACACAGCAGCAAATACGCAGCAAAATACGGCACATGGGAAAATACCCTCAAAGCATGTATGTGTGTATATATATATATATATATATATATATTTATATATTTATTTGTGGTCGGTGCTCAATCGTATAGTGAGCCTACCTAACTAAACCTCTAGCTAAACTCCTATTCCCTACTACCTCCTGTAACCTATCTAGGCAGTCAGAGTTATGCCATATACTGCCGCGTAGGAGTACACCTGATAAATAGAGGGTATACCCTGATGTGTAATGATAGTCATGAAGTGAAAATGATATTGAGGGAGCGAGCCTACCTCACTAAACCTCTAACTAAAAACCTATTCCCTACTACCTCCTGTAACCTATCTAGGCAGTCAGAGTTATGCCATATACTGCCGCGTAGGAGTACACCTGATAAATAGAGGTCAAAACTCATAATGAGAACAAAGCGCTATTAACAAGCGCAATAACCCCGTGACCAAAGACTGAAATGCATCGTGCATTACCGACTATGGAATGGGGGTATAGTGCACGTAGTACTGAATTCCCAGCACCCCAATTTCCTAACCACGTATGCAGGCACACCATGATGTGAGGTCGGTGCAGCAGCCCCAATGCTAAGGGAATGTCTGGATATAGTGGACAGATCGCTATAAAGAATTTAACAAGAATACCTACCTGTTTGACAAACAACTTAGCAGTGAGTGCCGCCCCCTAAAAATGGCAGCGGCTGATCCCGTTGGATCCTTGACATGTGGAAGCGAAGCTTGCCACACCCGAGCTGAGCATCACTCGTGGGACTCGGGAGAATACCGTATGATGATAACCTGACAATAACATTCATCTGCTATACAATATCAATGCGTAACTATTTGCATCCCTGCAAAGTTATTGTAACTACAGCCATGCATCTGCATGTAATCCCCCTAAACCTTAGGAAACCATGACAACTGAAGGACAACGCAGCCTCCAATGTTAAGCTGTCCTGATGTCGCCATGGGGAATTACCTAAAGCGTCAACTAACCAACCAACTAACTAAGCCAGCTGCTAGAGCTGATGGCTAGAGAGCTTCGAACCTCCCTCTTGCGCACTCACCAGGGCAGATTTGATGGCATGGAATGCAAACGATGACGCCCTGTCCGAGCAAGACCACATGATATTATGCTGGATACCTGAAAGATATACTTTGATAATATTATGATGGATGCAAAGAAGAGTGGCAAAACCCGATGAATGCAAATAGGAATAAAATGGTACATGAGATATCCTCTAAGTATCTAATGTAAAATATCGTGAAAGTATTCTAGGCTACACGTTGGAAGCTCTCAGTGAGCTGCGAATGTGAAAAGTCCCAACAGAGAACAACCCTATCCCCGTATACACTACTCCAAGTGCTAACAACATGTATACACAAAAGACTACGTAACCACCAACCTAAACCTGTGTCAGGTTACCACTGTAACCAACCTGTGAACGTTAACGGCAATGAAACCACTTACGCAGCAACATGATGATGAGACACAACCAACATGTGATAACTATCATGGTCAACCTAAGTCAAAACAAACAAAACCAACCACACAGAAACAAGCTATGTCTCTAATGCTAAGTAAACATATGGACACATAACGACGTTGCCAACATTATTGCCAACCCAAAGTCGTGCAAGGTTGTATCCAGACTGACCTGCAGATGTGACTGATCTAGCCGAACCAACATATGTGACTACTAGTATCAACGTCAACCTGAAGCTGAGACAGGTGGTAACCCTGCTTGACCCGTCGACGTTGCAAGTAATAAACCAAACCTCAGCTATATTTTCCTATGTACGACTCAATTTTAATAAAATGGTAACCCATGGAATTATCCGTGCAGATTCGCCCAAAGTCATGAAACCCGCGCAGTATCATAGACACGGGTGTATGGTCTAAATACCGTAACATAGCACAACAAAATATCATGAAACGTGTACCTAATGAACCTATGAATCTATACCGAATAGAACAATCCTGCCCCAAGAATATATGCCTAGCATGACTTCTTGATCCACACGCCGACCATAAAAATATAAACGTGAGCCCGGCATAATCATCAAGGCCAGATGCACCTCACTAACACCACAATCACATGCTCAAACAACTCACGACCGTATACACAGTCAAAACTATATGGGCGTATGTATAAAGCTTTGAGCGCGTACACCGGACAGACTATGAACGTGTGGCTAGAAAGAACTGCATAAACAAGCATATGCACTGAACAAACTATATGAACAGATACACAGAGGAACTTATCCACACAGTCAGGAATAATGATTATATCACCGCCTATGTGTCGTAATGTTGTTGCTCTGAAGGCGTGTCAGCAACAACAATTATGCAACATACACCCCTGTAGACGTGGCAGGCACAGTGAGTATACACCACCTATATGTCGTAATATAGTTGCTCAGAAGACATGTCAGTAACAACAATTAGGCCATGTATCCCCCTGCAGACGTGGCAGGTATAATGGGTATAGACCACCTGTGTGTCGAAACGTCATTGCGCTGAAGGCGTGTCAGTAACAACAATTGTGCAATGTAACGCCCTGCAGACGTGGCAGGCATAATGGGTATACACCACCTATGTGTCGTGTTATTGTTGCTCTGAAGACGTGTCAGTAACAACAACTATGCAATGTATCCCCCTGCAGACGTGGCAGGTATAATGGGTATACACCACCTATGTGTCGTAATGTCATTGATCTGAAGACGTGTCAGTAACAACAACTATGCAATGTATCCCCCTGCAGACGTGGCAGGTATAATGGGTATACACCACCTATGTGTCTTGTTGTTCTGAAGGCGTGTCAGTAACAACAATTATGTGACGTACCCCCCCCCCTGCAGACGTGGCGGGCATAACGGGTATACGCCACCTATGTGCTGTAATGTCATTGCTCTGAAGATGTGTCAGTAACAACAACTATGCAATGTATCCCCCTGCAGACGTGGCAGGTGTAATGGGTATACACCACCTATGTGTTGAGTTATTGTTGTGCTGAAGGCGTGTCAGTAACAATAATGCAATGTCCCCCTCCCTGCAGGCGTGGCAGATATAATGGGTATACAACACTTGTGCGTCGAGTTATTGTCGTACTAAAGACGTGTCAGTAACTACACCATGTATCTCCCTGCCTATACAGATGTGTATAGAACAACTATGTGCGAAACTGTCTATTACAGCTATGCGTGGCTGTACCACCAACTTGATGACCCTATACTCAGGCCAACTATATGCACGTATGCACCACCAAAGCGAACGCACATGTGGCCAATCACAACCGAGGACAAAGAATATGCATGCATGTAGTAACTATTATGACCACATACCTGCGCACAGGGCCACACAACCCGCAAGCACCGCACACATGTCACGAGCACACGCACAGCATGATTCCCACGAACACAAATATAATCCAACCCTACAAGCATGTACAGTATAAATCCTTTGAGCGTGAGAACCGTATATATCTACAAACGTGTGTACAGTATAATTCCTACGAGCGTGTGTACAGCATGAATCCTACAAACAAGTGTGTAATATGAATCCTGCGTGCATAAGTGTGTGTACAGTATAAACACTACAAGCAAATGAACAGTATAAATCCTATAAGTGTACAGTATAAATCCTACAAGCGTGTATAGCATAAACCCTACATGCGTGTGAACAGTATAAATCCTACAAGCGTGTGTACAACATTAATCCTACATGCGTGTGTACAGTATAAATACTACAAGCGTGTGTACCGTATAAACCCTACAAGCGTGTGTACCGTATAAACCCTACAAGTGTGTACAGTATAAATCCTACAAGCAAGTGCACAGCATAAACCCTACAAGCGTATGTATAGTATAAACGCTACAAGCGAGTGTACAGTGTAACCACTACAAGCGTGTATACAGTATAAACCGTACAAGCGTATGTACTATAAAACCTACAAGTGTGTATACAGCATAAAACCTACAAGCATGTGTACAGCACAAATCCTACAATTGTGTGTACAGCATAAACCCTACAAACGTGTGTATAGTATGAATACTACAAACGTGTGTACAGCAACTATGAGGCCCGTATGTGTAACTGCAGGGGGGAGGGGAGAGAAGGATGGGGAGGAAGACGGGAATAACACCGCCCAGTGAGCAAGCCCCCATCCACCCCTGTAAGGTTACTGACCGGAAGATAAGCGTGTCCCGAGATGGCAGGTCTGACAACAATGCCCGAATGATGAAATAACCAGGGGCCGGGCTGACCAAGGGATTCCCCGAACTCTGGCTTACCTCCAGAGTCCGGGAACAGCTAGCGTTACCCCCGGTCAGCAGCGGCCACTTACCCATACCCTGCTGGCTGGAGCGAACTTCCGGACAGCTGACACGTGCAGTCAGATGACCAACGTGAACGTGACCGTGACCAACCTGCGGCGTCAAGCACAGGTAGTGTCGCGTGTTCTTATAGCGAAATCCCGCCCCTCCCACAAATACAGGCTAATAAATTAGCCTTAAAACATATATATATATATATATATATATATATATATATAGTGCTGTGCGGCGTCCGTTGCTGCCGTGGTGCCATGTCTGCGGGGGGGGGGGGGGGGCCCATAGACAGGTTTGAGTGGTATTGGGGCCGCTCTGCCAGTGAGTCGTTCCAACCCCTGTGGGCACTGGTGTCGTGGCGGTGGTGGTCGCCGCCCGGTGCTGCGCCATTTTATGCTAGGGACGTTAGGGACCCACTATAAATAGGTGGCCTTGACGTGGCGAGTGGGCTTGTACTTTTTGATCAAAAATGTATACTAACAACCTGTTAGTTTTTGATATTATGCTGAGAAGCAATCAGATCATTATACAAGATTGTAGATGTGCACCATATCTGTTTTCTACCCGAATTCACACTGTGTTTTCTATCTCCTCCTTTTTTTTTTGTTTGAACATGTGCTTCATTCTTCCCCACCCCCTCAGCCCAACCCTATATAAGTAGTAGTTAGCTACACATGGGCCATTTCTTTCCTAGCAGCCTCCCAGTCTGACTGGGAGAGCATGGTAAGTGAGCTATTACACCTTGTTCACACTGGTGTGGTGCTGTGCGGAGTCCGTTGCTGCCCAGGCGCCGTGTCTGTGGGGGGGTGCGGCCCATAGATTGGTTTGAGTGGCATTGGGGCCGCTCTGCCAGTGGGTCGTTCCCCCCCCTGTGGGCACTGGTGTTGCGGCGGTGGTGGTCGCTGCCCGGTGCTACACCATTTTATGCTAGGGACGTTAGGGACCCACTCTAAATTGGTGGCCTTGATGTGGCGAGTGGGCTTGTACTTTTTGATCAAAAATGTTACATAGTTACATAGTTAGTACGGTCGAAAAAAGACATATGACCATCAAGTTCAACCAGGGAATTAAGGGGTAGTGGTGTGGCGCGATATTGGGGAAGGGATGGGATTTTATATTTCTTCATAAGCATTAATGTTATTTTGTTCCATGAATGTATCTAATCCTGTTTTAAAGCTGTTAATTGTTCCTGCTGTGACCAGTTCCTGAGGTAGACCGTTCCATAAATTCACAGTCCTCACGGTAAAGAAGGCGTGTCGCCCCTTAAGACTAAACTTTTTCTTCTCCAGACGGAGGGAGTGCCCCCTTGCCCTTTGGGGGGGGGGGGGGGGTTTAACTTGGAACAGTTTTTCTCCATATTTTTTGTATGGGCCATTAATATACTTATATACGTTTATCATATCCCCCCTTAAACGTCTCTTCTCAAGACTAAACAATTGTAACTCCTTTAATCGCTCCTCATAGCTAAGATGTTCCATGCCCCATATTAGTTTAGTCGCGCGTCTCTGCACCCTTTCCAACTCCGCAGTGTCCCTTTTATGGACAAGTGCCCAAAACTGAACAGCATATTCCAGGTGAGGCCGTACCAATGCTTTATAAAGGGGGAGTATTATGTCCCTGTCCCTTGAGTCCATGCCTCTTTTGATACATGACAATATCCTGCCGGCTTTGGAAGCAGCAGCCTGACATTGCATGCTATTCTGTAGTCTGTGATCTACAAGTACACCCAGATCCTTCTCTACCAGTGACTCTGACAGTTTAATCCCCCCTAAGACATACGATGCATGCAGGTTATTAGTACCCAGATGCATAACTTTACATTTATCCACATTGAACCTCATTTGCCAAGTGGATGCCCAGACACTTAGTCTATCCAAGTCATCCTGTAACTTATGCACATCCTCTGTAGACTGTACCGTGCTACAAAGCTTGGTGTCATCTGCAAAGATAGAAACAGAGCTGTTAATACCATCCTCTATATAATTGATAAATAAATTAAACAACAGCGGGCCCAGTACTGAACCTTGGGGTACACCACTAATAACTGGGGACCAATCAGAGTACGAATCATTGACCACCACTCTCTGGGTACGATCCATGAGCCAGTGTTCAATCCAGTTACAAACTAAAATTTCCAAACCCAAAGACCTTAACTTACCTGTCAGACGTCTATGAGGGACAGTATCAAACGCTTTAGCAAAATCCAGAAACACTATATACACAGCCATTCCTCTATATACAGAGCCCCCCTCTATATACACAGCCATTCCTCTGTCAAGGCTTCTACTCACCTCTTCATAAAAGCAAATTAGATTGGTTTGACAACTTCTATCCTTAGTAAACCCATGCTGGCTATCACTTATAATACAATTATCCCCTATGTATTCCTGCATGTAATCCCTTATAAGTCCTTCAAACAATTTACCCACAATGCATGTTAAACTTACCGGTCTATAGTTTCCTGGGGAAGACCTAGAGCCCTTTTTGAAGATTGGCACCACATTCGCCTTGCGCCAGTCCCTTGGCACAATACCAGACACCAGAGAATCTCTAAATATCATGAACAGGGGTACAGATATTACTGAACTTACCTCTCTAAGAACTCTTGGGTGTAGTCCATCCGGCCCTGGGGATTTGCTTACATTTATATCACTTAACTTACCTTGTACCATCTCTACATTAAGCCAGTTCAGTACATTACATGATGTGTTACCAGCACTGACCTGGCCAATGTCAGCTCCTTTTTCCATAGTGTATACAGAACTAAAGAACCCATTCAGTAGCTCCGCCTTCTCTTGATCGCCTGTGACAACCTCCCCATTATCATTATTAAGGGGTCCTACATGCTCTGTCCTAGGTTATTTTGCATTTATATATCTAAAAAAATATTTAGGATTAGTTTTGCTTTCTTTGGCCACCTGTCTCTCGTTTTGAATTTTTGCTGTTTTTATTAAATTTTTACAGATTTTATTAAGCTCCTTGTACTGTTTAAATGTTATCGCTGACCCATCAGATTTGTATTTTTTGAAGGCTAATTTTTGTTGTTTATTGCTCTTTTAACCTGATTTGTCAGCCATGTAGGATTTAGCTTTAATCGTTTATATTTGTTCCCCTTTGGTATATATTTAGATGTATAGTTATTTAGAGTTGATTTAAAGATGTCCCATTTGTATCAGTATTTGACAACACCTCCCCCCAGTCTATGTCCTGTAGTGCAGCCCTCAGCCCAGGGAAGTTTGCCTTTTTAAAGTTATATGTTTTTGCCTTCCCCGCCTGTCTTTGTTTTCTACATTTTAAGTCAAAAGTAACTATATTGTGGTCGCTGTTACCAAGGTTTTCCCGCACAGTTACATTACCAACCAGCTCTGCGTTGTTGGAAATGATCAGATCCAACAAGGCATCACTTCTTGTTGGGTCCTCCACAAACTGGCCCATAAAATTATCCTGCAATAAATTTAGGAATTGTCGCCCCTTTGTAGTTTTAGCCAACCCCGGACCCCAATCTATATCTGGATAGTTAAAATCTCCCATTATTACCACTGTACCTGCCCGGGCGGCCCTCTCTATTTGTTTATGAAGCCGAACTTCTATCTCTTCAGTGATATTAGGGGGTCTGTAGATTACCCCAAATATTATTTTTTCAGTATTTCCCTCCTTTTGTAATTCTACCCACAGTGATTCCACCTCCTCAAAATCATCACACACTATGGCATCGTTCACACTGACTTTCATACCACTTCTTACATACAGACAGACTCCACCACCTTTTCTGTTCATTCTATCCTTGCAAAACAATGTAAACCCCTGCAGATTGACAGCCCAGTCATGCGAGGAGTCCAGCCATGTCTCAGTGACCCCAACTATATCAACCTGTTAGTTTTTGATATTATGCTGTGAAGCAATCAGATCATTATACAAGATTGTAGATGTGCACCATGTCTGTTTTCTACCCGAATTCATCATATATATTGTGATGGTGAGGCAGGGAAAGGGTGTTTTTCCCTAACTGATCTGGGATAAACCTTCTCCTGGGGACTGAGGCCTCCAGATGCCCAGCAGAGAGGGGAAGTGTGTTATAGAGAAGTCAAACATTGAGGCAATGGGTGCCTGGTACCGGCACAACTATAATTTTCCTCATAGAAGACACCTCGTCCAGAATGCTCCCATGGAAGGGTGGTGCATAGCACATTGGCTAATCTGTTTGTACAGGATACCAATATCGGGCGATATTGTATATGAACTTACATCTACAGCTGTGTAGATGAGAACTTACTGATATCATTTATTTACAAAACAGTTTGCTACATCTAGACTGTATCCATCTACGGAACAATTCATACATGTATCCTATCCCACAGTAAGATGGCTACCATTGGATTTCAACCATACACATTTGGCATACATTTTTGTTTGAAAATTATAATTCATTAACTATTAATCATTTAGCAATTGTCCTTTCTTTATCATGGCATTTGTGATCATTCAGAGGGGTGATTATTATGTATTTTATAAGGGTGGTCATTTGATATTCTATCGAACTATAGTTGTAAACTTTTACTCAAGCTGAACCCAAAGGCCCTGTGACCCTTATTTTTATTTGCATTGTAAGTTTTATTTCCATAATTAAACATTTATCATAACTATGTGGAGATCCTAATATCCTTGATCCTGAGTGCCAATAATTGTATTACCTTTTATTTATGTTTACATATTTTACTGTACAGGATGATTAACATTATATTTGAATAGTTCGGACTAGGGATGAGCTAATCGAATCTGACAAATCCAAATTTGTTACGAATTTCAGGAAAAATTTGATTCACAACGAATGTGAATATCGTAGAGATGCTATTGCTTCATTAAACTCCATTTAGTGCGGTCCAGGCTCCAGGGCATCTAAAATAGTGGATCCATATGTGAGGACATGGGGCAAGGAATCCTGGAAAGGTGGGAACAAGGATCAGCGGGATGACCGTGAATCATATGAAGCATGCAGCCTATCAGCAGCTAGCCACCCCTGTGATGTCAGCCTTTTATTACAGAGAGAGAGAGAAGGACAGACAGCAGTGTTGCACAGAAAAGCATTTTTACCGCAGCGATTCACCTCCCAGTCACATCAGAATTCTATTGCAGAGAGCAGTGTGTGTTGCACAGAAAAGCATTTTTACAGCAGCGATTCCCCTCCCAGTCACATCAGTGTTATACTGCAGAGAGGGACAGAGAGCAGTGTTGTAATACCGAGCACTCCGGGTCCCTGTCCCTCCCTGGACCGCTCGTGGCATTTTTCTGCCTGCAGCACCCTGGGCAGTCCCGCTGTCCGGGAGCGCTGCTCAGGTGTCCCCGGCGGGGATGTGATCCGCGTGGCAGGACGTGCCCGCCAGCGGGTCGCATCCCGATCCTCTCACCTGCCCCGTCCTCCTTTGGCTCCATCCCGGGGCGCGCGGCCCTGCACTCTAGGGCGCGTGCACCGGCTCTATGAAAATTAAAGGGCCAGTGCACCACTAATTGGTGCCTGGCTTAATCAGTGTTTTACATCCAAGCACTATATAAGCCCCCTTCCCCTTCCTGTCCTCGCCGTTCTTGTTACCCTAGTGCCCTGAGAAAGTGTTTTGTGTGTATGCCTAGCCTGTGTATCCAGACCCCTGCTGTTGCCCCTGACTATGAACCTTGCCACCTGCCTTGACCTTCTGCTACGTCTGACCTCGCCTAGCCTTGTCCTTGTGTACCGCGCCTGTCTCAGCTGTCAGTGAGGTTGAGTCGCTATCGGGTGGAACGACCTGGGGGGTTACCTGCCGCAGCAAGTCCATCCCGCTTTGTGGCGGGCTCTGGTGAAAACCAGTACCCTCTTAGATTCCATTCCCCTGGTACGGCCCATGCCATCGCCTCACTGACACAGAGGATCCACTCACGTGTCCTCTCCGCATACCAGTCCGGACCCTGACAAGTGTGTTGCACAGAAAAGATTATTTACAACAGCGATTAACCTTAAGCCAGAATGCAGCCTAGAAGCACTGATAGGGAAGGGAGTGAAATTGAGAGAAAAAGTGCAGTTTTGGGTGTAGTATACAGCAACTGTGTAATGTAGCACTGGTGTGTACAACAACTGAAAAGCTAATAGTAGCCAGCCAGTTAGGGTGAGCAGAGCACTAAAAGTGTATTGTCCTTTATTAAGTGTAACCTGTGTGTACATCTAAGTGGTGTACCATTTTGTTCCTGTTAAAGTCTTAAGGGCCTAAATACTGTGAAAGGCAAGGCAAAAGTACACACCTGCTGGTGTAGACAAATACTGTTTTAAGCGTACTCAAGCGCTTTGTCCTCCCTTCAAAAGTGCATACCCCATACGTACATCTAAGTGGTGTACAATTTTGTTCCTGTTAAAATCTAAAGGACCTAGATACTGTAAAAGGCCAGGCAAAAGTACACATAGTGGAGTGTATTGTACTCCCCTCATATACACACTAAGTATGTCAGGCAAAGAAGTGCCAGGACATGCACAGAGGAGTGGCAGAGGCCTAAATTCATCAGGCAGATGTAGCAGCAGACTAGGGGCGAGTGGCAGCAGGTGGCCTGAGCTTGAGAGGCCTGAGCTCCCGGCATCAGCTAGCAGTCGTGTCTCGACCAGCAACCCATCTGCCTTTGTCAATTGGTTAACACAATCATCAACTTGATCACAATTAACATCTGACACTACCAGTCAACAGTAGGTGGGTTCCTCAGACACAACCCTCAGTTGGCATGGCCCGGGAGCAGTCCCTGTCCTTCCACTTCCTCTGGCCTATGCTGTTCCTTCCCCCACAGAAGTATCTTATGCTGTGGGTTCAGCTCCACTATTTAGTGAGGACAATATATTAGAGGACATCCACCGCTTTCTCCGCTAGGCGGGCAAGTAGTGATGTGGAGAGTGGCGTGGGAGGTGGTGTTGCGAGCTCCTGAAGCAGACACTGTTGAGGAACCTGAGGAGGACATCAGTGACGTGCAGACACAACTCGATGATGATGAAGCCGATCACACTTGGGAGTCGGATGCAGAAGGGGCTTCATTATCATCAGGAGAAGAGGGTTGCAGGTTGCCCGTGAGGCAGCAGCTGAGCCAGCAAGGTGGTAGCATAGTTGGCAGTCAGCATGATGACAGAAGTCTGGATCCAAAAGCAGTCAATCAGTGCGGACTGTTGGTGGGAAAATCAGCTACTCGGCAATGTGGCAGTTTTTCATCAAGCATCTGGAAGATGTTAACCTGGCCACATGCAAGGTGTCAGCAGAAGGTGAAGCATGGCCAGGGTCCCAATGTTGGCACCACTGCCCTGCGTCAACATATGCAGCATCACTATAAAGCGGCCTGGGAGAACAGTGGCTCCGATGTGGTGGTCCACCTGCTGCATAACCCAGTAGCACACCGCTCCTGTTTCAGCCAGCCAAGGCTCCACCACCTTAGCCGAAGGAAGCTGTGTGTCATAACCATCTTCTGTTCTCCTGCTCCTCCTACTTCGAGTCAGTCATTCCGCCAGCAAGCCATCGGTGAAGCCAAGTCCAAGAGACAAGAGCATGCGCCCACTCATCCAACAGCGCAGAAGCTAAATGCGCTCCTGTCCAAGTTGCTGGTGCTGCAGTCCCTCCCTTATCAAATGGTGGACTCTTTCAGAGAACTGATGGTTTGTGCCGAGCCGAGGTGGAGAGTCCCAAGCCGTCATTTCTTTGCGAAGAAGGCAGTACCAGCCCTGCACAATTTTTTGGAACAGAAGGTGGGCCAATCCTTGAGCCTTTCAATGTGTACCAAAGTGCATGGCAGTGCCGACGTGTGGAGCTGTAGCTACAATCAGGGACAATACATGTTCTTTACAGCCCACTGGGTAAATGTGGTTCGCGCACAGCCACAACAACAACTTGGACAGGTCACGCCGCTTCCGCCTCCACGCTCTCAGGCTGTTGGTTCTGTGACAGTGTGTGACTCCGCCTCCTCATCCTCCACCATGTCCTCAGCCTCCACTGCATGGACAAGTCTCAGTGCCCCTCCAGCATACCATGTGTGCAGGGCACGGCGGTGTCATGCTGTTCTTCGCATGGTTTGCCTTGGCGAATGGAGTCACACAGGGGAGGAACTTCTAAAAGTCATTCATCAAGAAATCGAATCATGGCTTACTCCACGAAAATTGGAAATGGGAACCAAACTTCCCTCTGTAAGGCCCTACTCTTGCCTTATTAATTCCCTTCTTGGCAAGTGTTACTCGCCCTAAAAAGGGCAGCCCCCACACAGGTACCTCTCCCTATTTCCCCCTACAAACACTGCCATTTTCCACGGGTTTTAGGTGGAAATAGAGATTCTTTTGTGGGGCCGCCCTTTTTAAGGTGAGTAAAACTTGCCAAGAAGGGAATTAATAGGGCGAGAGTAGGGCCTTACAGGGGAAGTTTTTTACGTCTACCTGCTACAATGGATAATATGTTGTTCCCTTCCAACTTTTCAAAGAAAGTATTACTCGTCTTAAAAAGGGCAGCCCCACATAGGAACCAATCCCTATTTCCACCTAAAAACCCTGGTAAATGGCAGTGTTTGTAGGTAGAAATAGGGAGAGGTTCCTGTGTGGGGCCACCCTTTTTAGGGCAAGTAACACTTGCCAAGAAGGGAATTAATAATGCGAGAGTAGGGCCTTACAGGGGAAGTTTTTGCCACCACCGGTTACAACGGACCTTACGTTGTTCCCTTCCACCTTTTAGAGGTCTTTTCCTCACTTCAATACTTGGTGGTGTAGGTGGCACATGGTGTTTTTTGCACACCATTCCTTTGGTTTCATAAAAAAAAAAATAATAATTTGGGACCATATATTTTATCCTAAGCATATTATTAAAAGTTACGTTTTACGTAATGCATATCCTCAATACTTACGTGTGCACACTAACATTTTTACTAAAGAGACCATTTTCTTCTGCCTATTTGCCTCAGCTACTATTCTGATCTTGCCACCCACCTGATGCCACACATCTGATGCCAAGTTCTCCTTTTTTCCCCCACCTTTGTCACCGGGTTCTGGTATGGCCACCAACTGCACCACTCTGTCACCGGGTCACTTTCAGGACTCCTGATGCTGCTGCTGCCACCTCCAGACCGTCTCATTCTGTTACCATATGTTCTCCTCATGCTGATGCCAGCTCCAAGCTGTCTCATACTGCCACCATATGTTATCCTTATGCGGCTGCCACCTCCAGGCTGTGTCATTCAGCCACTATATGTTCTCCTCATGCTGCCGCCCATTCCAGGCTGTGTCATTCAGCCACTATCTGATCTCCTCAAGCTGCTGCAACCCCCACGCTGTGTCATTCAGCCACTATATATTCTCCTCATGCTGCCGCAAACTCCAGGCTGTGTCATTTAGCCACTATATGTTCTCCTCATGCTGCGGCCACCTCCACGCTGTGTCATTCAGCCACTATATGTTTTCCCCATCTGCTGCCACCTCCACGCTCTGTCATACAGCCACTATATGTTCTCCTCATGCTGCAGCCAACTCCAGGCTGTGTCATTCAGCCACTATATGGTCTCCTCTTACTGATGCCACCTCTAGGCACTGTCATTGTACCGCTATGTGACTCCTTGTTAGATTTGGTCTTTTGTAACAACACTATTTATTCAAAGTAAATGTCGGGGCCCAGGACATTAAACTTGGGAGTGTAATATTAAATTAAAATTTCAAAATCTTAAATTTAAATTTCAAAAAATCAATGTAATCTTTTCAATACTGAGGCCCTATGGTTGTCAACGTCATATATTAGCTGTGGTATTAGCACAAGAATCCAATGAAACAGGTTGGAGCGATAACAATGAACCATAACTGATTAAATGAAAGATTTGCAGTTCCACAAAGAGTAAGACAGTGGGGGGGTAAGGGGTGCTGAGAGACAGGGGCTGGAACAGGTGGTAGCTCGCCTTACAGCGGTCCGCCAGCTCGATGCTCACCAGAATGGGTACTCAAAAAATGTAAATAAGTAATTAAGCCCGCAGGGCTGGGTTTGTGGGAGGGGCGTGGGATATATAACACCCAGAATCCCCTACCTCAGGGCGTGTGTTTCGTTTGTGCAGTTCTCTGTTACCAGAAGCACTGCTACTAGCTCAGAGGTCAGGAGGTCTCGGTGTTTGGTACAAAATTGTCCAGTCGGCCAGGATACGTGAGTGCTGGTACCCTGTAAATACGGGGTAATGGCTTGGTTTATTTCAGCCTGCCATGGGGTTTGTCTGCCCGCAATGGCATTACTGTATACTATCATGCTTATACACGGTGATCAGTGGGGTTAATACTGCTTACACGGGCAATTCAGTGCTGGCTAGCCACTGCACTGGAAAACGTTATATCATCATTTATATTTCTGTTATGTTTGTTGTCTGCACGTTGGGCGGGGGTCTGGCCACAGGTATGCCATGATCACAGGTCAGCCTGCACTTGCTGCATAGCAGAGGCATAAAATGTCAGTGTGATGTATTCCCTTTCGCTTATGCAGTTTCAGAGCGGAGGGAATTTCAAACAGGTTGTTAGCCTGAGCTGGCTGTATGCAGAGCTTTGCTGGGCACAGCTGAGGTATTCATCCCAGGGGAGAGGGCTCATCAGAATGCAGCACTGGGTCAGCATGCAGGAAACAACTAATTGGTGCTAGTTGGGAATCACAGGTGTTGGGCGTACATCATTCTCTCATTACTGCTGGGTTTTCGTTTCCCTCTTTGCAATTCTTTGGCGCTCAGTTTGTCACAAGAAGTTTAAGATTATATTGGTAGTTATAGCTCAGGTCCTGCAGACAATGAGCTTCATACTGTCTTCTATGGCAGGATTTCAGAGCAGACTGAATCTCTGGAAAGGGATAGGTCTGCCCTTCATACAGTGCCTGTAAGGGGGGGGGGGAGTTTGTTTGTTGGTTCAGAGTGTTCTGGGAGGGTATACATTGCCAACGTGTTACCTAATACAAGTGTGTAAAATATATATATATATATATTTTCATTGATATACATATTGATGCATACATTCATAGATAAATCAGTTCAAGGTAATTATTGTAATTTCTGTTTGCGGGTGTCAGGTACAGATTAAGTGGTATGGATCACGGTCGACTCTTAAACTACACACATCTGTTGGTACGTGTCAGCACGCAGTCAGGTCCGCTTTTAGGTTTACCATCTCCGCCCATATTCTGTATATATCCTCATGTAGTTAGAATTTTTTTTTTTTTATTAAAAACACATATTTACTCGACATTTGTTCTGAGCAAACCTTCTTAGCATGGCACTCAACTTTAGTCACAGCCCTATTTTGATCTAAATTCTGACAAGGGTAGTTATTTTACACAACAATAATTTGTACATAAATTCAAAATACGTCATATTTTAGTAATCTTCAGTTCATTTATTTCAGGGCATAGCTCTTGGTGACAATGCTTTTGAGTTTTACTAAAGTCAGTAACAGGATGTCGGTAAGCATGTCTCATGATTCAGATATGATGCTTGTCGATTCCAGAGACTCTGTCAAGGGTTTTGGACAGAGGCAGTGTCTCTTCATAGCGCATTTGGACAATTCCTAAAATCATGGAGGAGTTGCACAGAAGGGGAGTTCCTTTTGTGGCAGCAGCTAAGAAGGCCAAGCTATACAAATACTGATGGAACAACCTCTTGCTGGCCCCAGTGGGGTTACTGAGCCCGTGGGTGGAGAGTGTACACAGCTTGGTTATAGGAGTCATCACAGCTCTTACACTATGTATATGTACAATAGTATAGATACCATCGCTTCCCTTACTATAGCTTAATTCCATATACACGGCACTATAAGTTCATACACTAAGCATACGTCACCATAGCAGAGACACAATGCATTTGCTTCTCTAGTTGGTACCATGCACACTTTACCAGCTATGTACACATTGCTAGTTCACATGTAGGCAAAGTATGCAACGTCCTCACAACGAAGGTATAGATTGCGTCATCCCATCATACAGGTGCAATGTATGCGTTCCATCATGGGTATGCCGGGTAGATGTCCTGTTTATATATTCATTTTATATAGCATCAAAGGGCAGGCGGCACTGATACATTTCATAGGTTGCTACGTTTTAGGCTGTTGTCATTACTACGGTTATGTTTCCTCAGGTATTCAGTCTTGTCATGTTTCTTAGGCTGTCACGATATTAGTAAAATCACGTTAGTGCACTCTGGTCTGGTGGGGTCTGCTAGGGTTAGGGTCAGCCATGTTTTCAGGTTGCTACGGTAGTATGTCCGCATTTTTCATGTTCTCAGGTTGTGTTTTCAGACTCACATGAAGATCATCACTAGTAGGTTGCACACGTTTTAGGCCTGTCACGCCTTTCAAGCTGTCACCGTAGTCAGTTTGGTGCGCTGCTCATCATCAGGCAATGTTCTTGTGCACTCGCAAGACCTGTTATATGTTCCAAATACACATGCTTCGCATGCATAGACTTATCACTATATGATTGCTGTAAATAGGCACGTTACACAATATCTAGGCAACCTATCATCATTACGGGTATGAGACTTACAAAGTTCGATCACGACTACAAGCACGATGTTTATGCAATGTTCTCTCACGACTACAGGTGCGACGGTTACGCCAGACTTGTCATGACTACAGGCATGATGGTTACGCAAAGTTCAATCATGATTACAGGCACTATATATATATATATATATATATATATATATATATACGGTAGACCTGCCATGACTACAGGCACAATGATTACATAAATGTCTAGTCACAACTACGGGCAAGTATGGTCATTCTATGTTCTGTCAAGACTACAGGCATAATGGTCGCGTTAAGACTTGTCGCTTTGTTGGGTACAATGGTTTTACAAGTCATGTCGCGGTTACTATCGAGTATTGTAAGAATTCTTTGCTCCAGAATACACTAAACCAATTCATACCAGTATATGTTTCATTCTATGACTCATCAATTAAGGTATGTCAGGATGGCACCAGGTCGTCAAGGAAGCCTTTATTTTACCTACCCACTCAAGTGTATTTTGCCACTTAAATTTCAGGTAGAGGTAAAGCAGTTGTCTACTTCTAGGGAAGGTATTTGGTTCATCACTCGGTCTTAAGGACCAGGTAAGGACCATGAGTAAGGACCAGGTATCGGTAAGTAAGTAGCTTGTTGTTTAAGTAGATTTTGGGCATGTGCTATGCGCGCACACACTGTAAATAATGGTCAGCCCTTTCTAGGTCCTCAGTCAGGTTATTTCAGTTACACATGGTACTATGTCTGTCTAATCCCGATAGTCTCCTGATCATATGGTATATCACACAAACCCGGGGCCTAAGCCCATGACACAAATCCCTTTAAGGTGAACCCCCCAAAATAAAATATAACTTTTATTGTATTATCATATAAAATGATGACAAGTGATTAAAACCACAAATTTCACAGTTCCAGATAGGTAATAAATTCTGGGATCAATCCAGTAGTTTCCTGTCTTATGGGTCTGCAGTACCCAAACAAATGGAATCTGTGAAATTGATTAAAATCTGAAATTTGCCTCCTCTACTAGTTTCGGCGCATCTGCGCCGTCCTCAGGAGGAATATGCTGCAAAACCGCATATTCCTCCTGAGGACGGCGCAGATGCGCCAAAACTAGTATGGAGCGGGCATGAGTCGGAGCCCGCTCCATACATCCAGAGCGCCGCCTCCGTGTCAGATCAGGCTGACAAAATGTGCAACTTGCATCTCCTGATGCCCGGGACATGCTTTGTATTATATAGTGAGGTGTATAGTATACAGTAAGGTGTGTAGTATATAGTGAGTTGTGTAGTATACAGTGAGGTGTAGTATATAGTGAGGTGTAGTATACAGTGAGGTGTGTAGTATACAGTGAGGTGTGTAGTATACAGTGAGGTGAGTAGTATACAGTGAGGTGTGTAGTATACAGTGAGGTGTGTAGTATATAGTGAGGTGTGTAGTATATAGTGAGGTGTAGTATATAGTGAGGTGTGTAGTATACAGTGAGGTGTAGTATATAGTGAGTTTTAGTATACAGTGAGGTGTGTAGTATACAGTGAGGTGTGTAGTATATAGTGAGGTGTAGTATACAGTGAGGTGTGTAGTATACAGTGAGGTGTGTAGTATACAGTGAGGTGTATAGTATATAGTGAGGTGTGTGTAGTATACAGTGAGGTGTGTGTAGTATACAGTGATGTGTAGTATACAGTGATGTGTGTAGTATACAGTGAGGTGTGTAGTATATAGTGAGGTGTGTAGTATACAGTGAGGTGTGTAGTATACAGTGAGGTGTGTGTAGTATACAGTGAGGTGTGTGTAGTATACAGTGAGGTGTGTGTAGTATACAGTGAGGTGTGTGCAGTATACAGTGAGGTGTGTAGTATATAGTGAGGTGTGTAGCATACAGTGAGGTGTGTAGTATACAGTGAGGTGTGTGTAGTATACAGTGAGGTGTGTGTAGTATACAGTGAGGTGTGAGTAGTATACAGTGAGGTGTGTAGTATACAGTGAGGTGTGTAGTATATAGTGAGGTGTGTAGTATACAGTGAGGTGTGTAGCATACAGTGAGGTGTGTAGTATACAGTGAGGTGTGTAGCATACAGTGAGGTGTGTAGTATATAGAGAGGTGTGTAGTATATAGTGAGGTGTAGTATACAGTGAGGTGTGTAGTATACAGTGAGGTGAGTAGTATACAGTGAGGTGTGTGGTATACAGTGAGGTGTGTGTAGTATACAGTGAGGTGTGTGTAGTATATAGTGAGGTGTGTAGTATACAGTGAGGTGTGTAGTATACAGTGAGGTGAGTAGTATACAGTGAGGTGTGTGGTATACAGTGAGGTGTGTGTAGTATACAGTGAGGTGTGTGTAGTATATAGTGAGGTGTGTGTAGTATATAGTGAGGTGTGTAGTATATAGTGAGGTGTAGTATACAGTGAGGTGTAGTATATAGTGAGGTGTAGTATACAGTGAGGTGTAGTATATAGTGAGGTGTATAGTATACAGTGAGGTGTGTAGTATACAGTGAGGTGTGTAGTATACAGGGAGGTATGTAGTATACAGTGAGGTGTGTGTAGTATACAGTGAGGTGTGTAGTATACAGTGAGGTGTGTAGTATACAGGGAGGTATGTAGTATATAGTGAGGTGTGTGTAGTATACAGTGAGGTGTGTAGTATATAGTGAGGTGTAGTATACAGTGAGGTGTAGTATATAGTGAGGTGTATAGTATACAGTGAGGTGTGTAGTATACAGTGAGGTGTGTAGTATACAGGGAGGTATGTAGTATACAGTGAGGTGTGTGTAGTATACAGTGAGGTGTGTAGTATACAGTGAGGTGTGTAGTATACAGTGAGGTGTGTAGTATATAGTGAGGTGAGTAGTATACAGTGAGGTGTGTAGTATACAGTGAGGTGTGTAGTATATAGTGAGGTGTGTAGTATATAGTGAGGTGTAGTATACAGTGAGGTGTGTAGTATACAGTGAGGTGTGTAGTATATAGTGAGGTGAGTAGTATACAGTGAGGTGTGTAGTATACAGTGAGGTGTGTAGTATATAGTGAGGTGTGTAGTATATAGTGAGGTGTAGTATACAGTGAGGTGTGTAGTATACAGTGAGGTGTGTAGTATATAGTGAGGTGTAGTATACAGTGAGGTGTAGTATACAGTGAGGTGTGTAGTATACAGTGAGGTGTAGTATACAGTGAGGTGTAGTATATAGTGAGGTGTATAGTATACCGTGAGGTGTGTAGTATACAGTGAGGTGTGTAGTATACAGGGAGGTATGTAGTATACAGTGAGGTGTGTGTAGTATACAGTGAGGTGTGTAGTATACAGTGAGGTGTGTAGTATATAGTGAGGTGTGTAGTATACAGTGGTGTGTAGTATATAGTGAGGTGAGTAGTATACAGTCAGGTGTGTAGTATACAGTGAGGTGTGTAGTATATAGTGAGGTGTGTAGTATATAGTGAGGTGTAGTATATAGTGAAGTGTGTAGTATACAGTGAGGTGTGTAGTATACAGAGGTGTGTAGTATATAGTGAGGTGTATAGTATATAGTGAGGTGTGTAGTATACAGTGAGGTGTGTAGTATACAGTGAGGTGTGTAGTATACAGTGAGGTGTGTGTAGTATACAGTGAGGTGTGTGTAGTATACAGTGAGGTGTGTGTAGTATACAGTGAGGTGTGTATAGTATACAGTGAGGTGTGTGTAGTATACAGTGAGGTGTGTAGTATATAGTGAGGTGTATAGTATATAGTGAGGTGTGTAGTATACAGTGAGGTGTGTAGCATACAGTGAGGTGTAGTATACAGTGAGGTGTGTAGTATATAGTGAGGTGTGTAGTATATAGTGAGGTGTGTAGTATATAGTGAGGGGTGTAGTATACAGTGAGGTGTGTAGTATACAGTGAGGTGTGTAGTATATAGTGAGGTGTAGTATACAGTGAGGTGTAATATACAGTGAGGTGTAGTATACAGTGAGGTGTAGTATACAGTGAAGTGTAGTATACAGTGAGGTGTGTAGTATACAGTGAGGTGTAGTATACAGTGAGGTGTAGTATACAGTGAAGTGTAGTATACAGTGAGGTGTGTAGTATACAGTGAGGGGTGTAGTATACAGTGAGGTGTGTAGTATACAGTGAGGTGTGTAGTATACAGTGAAGTGTAGTATACAGTGAGGTGTGTAGTATACAGTGAGGTGTGTAGTATACAGTGAGGTGTGTAGTATACAGTGAGGTGTGTAGTATACAGTATAATAATATGTTACCTTCTTATGATGACAGTTCAGTCAGACTCCTCCCACCCATGTGACTGATCACATGACATCCCCAGAGCTCCTCTAGTCTCCTCACACACAGCCTGATGTGGCAGTTCTGATCCTTCCTCTGGGGGGCGCTCCGCTCATACAGGGAGGAGGGGCAGCCTTATTGTGGTGAGGGGCCCTACAGGCAGCTGTGGCCCCTATATCTACACCACTGCCCCCAATGTCCTCATTCTGAGGAGACAACAACCTCTTCTATGGTGGAACATTCAGAAGAACGTACTTAGCTGTGATAACCAGTTAGGGTTGCCACCCTGCCGGTATTTTACCGGCACAGCCGGCATTTTCATCTACATTCCGTGGCTGTGCCGGTAAGTTTGGATGAAAAATACTGGCCATGCAATGGCCGGTATTTTTCATTCACTGACAGGGGCGGACGGAGCAGCATCCCCAGAACAGCACTGCTTTCATGACCGGCCGTACAATGCCCAGGTCTGACACCACCAGCCTGTGACAGGGAGAGCTCCGTGCGATGACAGGAAGAGATTGTACAGTGCTGGGGAGGGGGCGTGACCTCCTGTCTCCTCTCTCCCCCTCCCCCTCCTTCTCTCTGCCCCGTGCAGTCTTACAACCCTCCATAGGCAGAGCAGGGAGGGGAGAGGAGAAGAGGCCGTGTATCCTGTCTCCCTCTGGGTGAGTGTCTGTGTATATATGTGTCTGTGTATATATATATGTGTGTGTGTATGTGTATGTGTCTCTATGTGTCTGTGTATATATATGTGTGTGTGTATGTGTGTGTGTGTGTGTGGGGGGGGGGGGTAAACTGCCTAATCTGGGGGACAACTATGCTGCCTAATCTGGGGGACAACTATGCTGCCTAATCTGGGGGACAACTATGCTGCCTAATCTGGGGGACAACTATGCTCCTAATCTGGGGGACAACTATGCTGCCTAATCTGGGGGACAACTATGCTGCCTAATCTGGGGGACAACTATGCTGCCTAATCTGGGGGACAACTATGCTGCCTAATCTGGGGGACAACTATGCTCCTAATCTGGGGGACAACTATGCTGCCTAATCTGGGGGACAACTATGCTCCTAATCTGGGGGACAACTATGCTCCTAATCTGGGGGACAACTATGCTGCCTAATCTGGGGGACAACTATGCTGCCTAATCTGGGGGACAACTATGCTGCCTAATCTGGGGGACAACTATGCTGCCTAATCTGGGGGACAACTATGCTGCCTAATCTGGGGGACAACTATGCTGCCTAATCTGGGGGACAACTATGCTGCCTAATCTGAGGGACAACTATGCTGCCTAATCTGGGGGACATCTATGCTGCCTAATCTGGGGACATCTATGCTGCCTAATCTGGGGGACAACTATGCTGCCTAATCTGGGGGACAACTATGCTGCCTAATCTGGGGGACAACTATGCTGCCTAATCTGGGGGACAACTATGCTGCCTAATCTGGGGGACAACTATGCTGCCTAATCTGGGGGACAACTATGCTGCCTAATCTGGGGGACATCTATGCTGCCTAATCTGGGGGACATCTATGCTGCCTAATCTGGGGGACAACTATGCTCCTAATCTGGGGGACAACTATGCTGCCTAATCTGGGGGACAACTATGCTGCCTAATCTGGGGGACAACTATGCTGCCTAATCTGGGGGACAACTATGCTGCCTAATCTGGGGGACAACTATGCTGCCTAATCTGGGGGACAACTATGCTGCCTAATCTGGGGGACAACTATGCTGCCTAATCTGGGGGACAACTATGCTGCCTAATCTGGGGGACAACTATGCTGCCTAATCTGGGGGACATCTATGCTCCTAATCTGGGGGACAACTATGCTGCCTAATCTGGGGGACAACTATGCTCCTAATCTGGGGGACAACTATGCTGCCTAATCTGGGGGACAACTATGCTGCCTAATCTGGGGGACAACTATGCTGCCTAATCTGGGGGACAACTATGCTGCCTGATCTGGGGAAAAACTACCCGGCCCTCCACAATATTTTTAGTTTCTCATGTGGCCCCATGGGATAAATAATTGCCCCCCCATTCCTCCTCAACCCCGGACATTCCTGGACCTGGAGCCGCCCAGGGAAAGGAGAAAGTGAAGACAAGAGACTGGTGAGACCTCTCTGCAAAATTGTGTATTTAATGCAGTGTTTCCCAACCAGGGTGCCTCCAGCTGTTGCAAAACTATTACTCCCAGCATGCCCAGACAGCCTTTGGCTGTCCGGGCATGCTGGGAGTTGTAGTTTTGCAATAGCTGGAGGCACCCTGGTTGGGAAACACTGATTTAATGTTTTAATGTGTGAAACTATCTGCTGCGCTCTGTATCTAATCCTGTCATATGCGATACTGTCTGCTGAGCCTGTGTATCTAATCCTGTCATATGCGATACTGTCTGCTGAGCCTGTGTATCTAATCCTGTCATGTGTGATACTGTCTGCTGAGCCTGTATATCCACATCTGTCATGTGGGATACTATCTGCTGAGCTTGTGTATCTAATCCTGCCATGTGTGATACTGTATGCTGAGCCTGTGTATCTAATCCTGTCATGTGGGATACTATCTGCTGAGCCTATGCATCTAAATCTGTCATGTGTGATATTGTCTGATTAGCCTGTGTATCTAATCCTGTCATGTGTGATACTGTCTGATTAGCCTGTTTATCTGACGTTGCGCAGGGGACGTCACTCGTCATCAAAGAGAGCCAGCGTTGCTGTTGCGCACCACCACTACCGCCGCCGCTGGCATAAATTGGGTTTTGGTAGGTATTCTCTAAATGTAAATTTTTTGTGCGATATAGGAAAATTCCCCCCACATATATATTGTATCCCTCCAATCCCCTATGCCATTTCTTAAACCCCCCTCCCATCCCCCATGCCATTTCTTAAACCCCTGATCCCTCAGCCCCTGTGCAATCTGGCCCCTCCCCTTTTGTAGCTCCACCCCCACATAGCCACACTCATGACCGGTATTTTTCTGAGGGAAAGGTGGCAACCCTATAACCAGTAGATGTGATAGTGATAGTAACCATAGAAACATGGAAGATTGTCAGCAACAACACCTCCTGCTCCATCTCCTCCGTCCTCATATTATCTCCTGTATGTTTATCTTAGGATAGATATATGTTTATCCCGGGCAGGTTTACATTCACTTACTATGGATTTACCAACCACGTCTTTGTTCCAAGATCCTTCTGCTCTTTCAGGAAGATGATTTTCCACTAACCTTAGATTCTGCTCCTCTTCCTTCTCAAACTTATTTAACCCTTTAGCATATGTAAAGATTTTAATCGTTAGGTTTTTCCTGATAAGTTCTATGCTGAAGACCTTCCACCGTTTTTTTTAGCCTGTCTTTAGACCAATCCTATTTTTTCTACAGTGGTCCCTCAACATACGATGGTAATCCGTTCCAAATGGACCATCGTTTGTCTACAATCTGCGGACCTCCAGATGTTGCAAAACTACAACACCCAGCATGCCCGGACAGCTAACGGCTGTCCGGGCATGCTGGGAGTTGTATTTTTGCAACATCTGGAGGTCCGCAGGTTGAAGACCACTGGTATTAAAGGTTGTACTCACCTGTCCCAGCTGCTCCGGACCGTCACCGCATGTCACCGCTGCCCTGGATGTCGCCATCCCTTGCTGTCGCCCCATCCCCGGGGTGTCCCCAACGCTCCGGCAAAGCCTCTGCTTCCCCGGTATCCTCACTCTCCGTCGCTGCCATCATGACGTTACACACGACGCTCCTATTGTATGACGGGACGGCGTGTGCAGCGACGTGATGACGTTGGAAGAGAGGACCGACGATGCAGGGATCCCGAAGAGGACGTGCCAGAGCCCCGAGGACAGGTAAGTGATCGTCAGCGGACCACACGGGGCACCGTAAACGGCTATCTGGTGGCAGCTGAAGCAGTCTGCGCTGTCGGATAGCCGTTTATGAGATGGCCCCGACATACAAAAGTATCCTTCAACATGCGATGGCCTCTGAGAGGCCATCGTATCTTGAAATGATCGTATGTCGGGGCCATCGTAGGTCGGGGGGTCTCTGTATATCTTTTTGTGGCGGAGGCATCCAGAACCAGATTAGGTTTTCCAGTTGTGTTCCCATCAGATCTCTATACAGCGGGGTCACCCTCTCGCTCTTTGTTATATGTATAGCTATGAACCCAAGCATCTGACGGCCTTTCCCCACCACCTGGCTACATCGTTAAATTATCAGAAATCACTACTCCTAAATCATTTTCGTCTTCAGTCTTTAACAGAACTGCTGACATAAAGCTCAGAAAGAGGATTCCTTCTCCCCTAGTGCCTGGTGTATTATCTTACATTTGGAAACATTAAACTGCAGTTTCCATTGTTTTGACCAGTTAAAGACTTACAAACATATTAACCCCTTAAGGACCTGGGGTTTTTCCATTTTCCTTTTCTCCTCCTTCCCTTTAGAAAATCATAACTCTTTCAATTTTTCACCTAAAAATCCATATGATTGCTTATTTTTTGCGCCACCAATTCTACTTTTTAATGACATCAGTCATTTTACCCAAAAATCTACAGGGAAACGAAAAAAAATTGTGAGACAAAATTGAAAAAAAAAACAAAAACGCCATTTACGCCAGTAAATTTTTCGGTAAAAATGGCACCTTATCTTTATTCTGTAGGTCCATAAGATAAAAATATGGGCGTGGCCAACTGCTGAGGAGAGAAGATGCAGGAGTGAATAGCTCCTGCATATAACCCGATAAAAACCGGCTAAAATCGGCTCCACACGTTCAAACCTGAGGAATTCTGCACCCTGAGGAGGTCCGGACTGCCTGGAGGCTGGTTCTTATAATTTTGCCAGATCCAAACAGCTGTTTTGGGGCCGAAACGGCGATGCGGGAGGGCGCCATTTTCCCCTGGGAGCGCTTTGCCTGCCTGCGCTGGACGGACCCGGAGCGAGAGACTGACTAGCTTCTACAGCCATCTACTGTCTCTCGTGACAAACCGGAGGTTCCCGACGTGCTGCAAAGAGGGACACGGAGGACCTGAGAGCCTGCAACACAGGTACAGGGGAGGACGAAGGGCCCCATAACTAAGCGGCTACATACTGCAGCTGTCTGCTGTCTCCCTCATCACTCTCCTCACTGACCCTGGACTTAGATTCAGAGCCCAGGGGGTAGCTTATTAGCCCCCAATATATGTAACCTGGACCAAGCGAGCTGGGGGGAATTCTAGTGGTGAGGTCAATTGCATAAACCTACTACACCACACCACTGGAATACAAAACGTGAGAGCTGTGCTTTACTGCGACAGAGTGGCAGGCCGCCATCTTCTGCCTGCCCCTCACTGCCCATACAACTCCTCAGCAACTCTGAATACGGGTCTACAACTTATTGTACTATGGAGCAAGCACAGTTTGCATTCACAGAACTGGCTGAATATTAATTGAAAGTTGGATCTGCACTAAGGCATTTCACCTGCATTGTTCCTAATTACTGTATCATCTCTGCTATAAAAGGAGGACCACTCTGCCTAAAGAGACTTTATTCTCACCCAAGATAGCTACTTACCATACCTGAATTGCCTATATTTTACATCACTCCTTTGTGACTCTCTTCTCTCTACATTGATAAGAAATATTGGAATATAGTCTACACTACATAAAAAGAAGTGCAATTGCTCTAACTCACGCCTAGATGGTGCTAGTGTTCAACAAATAATATCTATTGCAGTTTCAGTCAATACAGAATTCCTCTGTTAACTCACCTGATACCTACACAAGACTTGTTCCAACAGGCTGCCCTTTGTCAAGTTATGCCTGCTAGGCGTGGGAGAAAAACGTCTTCTGCCAAACTAACTAAATTCTATTCACCCAAAACAGGCGCAACTAAAACTGTACCTGCAACTACTAGTGCCTCTCATACTTCACCTCCAGTCAAAGATACCTCATCTTCACCCAACTCTTTACCTCACCTAATAAATCCATCACCAATGGCATCACAAAAGCACCTAGAGGCTCCCAGCCTCCCACCTAACATGGAAAATGCCATGAGATCTCTATTCCAAGAGTTCAGAGAAAACCTCCAAAAAGACTTCATGACATCATTAAGCGCCCTTACATCAGAAGTTAAAGATATAGGAGAAAGAACGAATCACCTTGAAAATAAAATGGGAGAATTCACAGAAGCCCACAACGCTCTAGTGGATGACCAAAATGAGTTGAATGAAGATATGTTTACTGTTAAACTTAAACTAGCTGATCTAGAAGACAGATCGCGGCGAAACAATATTCGCTTTCGTGGCATTCCCGAATCCATTCAACCTTCAGACATCAAGGAATTTCTGCTTGACTACTTCACTATTTTAGTTCCTGACGCAGATCAGAGAGACATGATTATTGACAGGGCCCATAGAATCCCTAAGCCTTCTCACTTACCTACTACGATCCCAAGAGACATTCTTGCACAACTTCATTTTTACCATTTCAAAGAAATACTGCGCAAGGCTAAAAAACCACCCATATTACCAGAGCGTTTCTCCCAAATAACTCTATTTGCTGATTTATCTGCAACTACATTGAAAAGAAGGAAAGCATTTTCCACATCAACATCTATCCTCAGGGAACACGGAATTATGTACCGCTGGGGCTTCCCGGTTAAACTTCTGGTTTCCAGAAATGGATCTGCACATGAACTGAGAACCCCTGAACAGGCTCTTCAACTCATAGAAAAATGGTTCCCTGACTCCATTCCTGCTAAAGAAAGAACCCCTCCAAAAAGGAAAGCAAATACTATCCGTCCGGAATGGAAAAAAATAGGCTCCTCATCTGTTATGGACGCTCAACCTACTTCCCATTCACCTTCCCACTCTTCAGGCTCCGGACCTAGGGATGAGTCTCCGACTTGAACACTCACATGGTCACTTAATGTTATAGACACTTACGTTTAGGGCCTGCTCTACTCTGTTATTCTATTGAATGCTATAGTTTTACATTAATGTATCCTTAGGTATCATTTTGTTTATTATCTGAGACACAGTGTGTTTTGTGCCATCGGGTTAGGTCCTTAGAGATCTCTCTTTATAGTACATTACTAGTTGGTTTTACTCACTAACTACATTCTGTCTTATTGACAGTCTCCTACCCTCAAGCCTATCCTGTTTTTTACGATAGGTAACAGGCGTGTTCACTTTGAACAAATGTTTATAATGTTTAATTGTTCTTCTGTTTTACTCCTTTTGTTTTTCCCCACTACTTTCTTTATATGTGGCTCCACGGACATCTTTTTTTTCTCTTCTGTAGCGCACCGAAAAGGGATTACTGGGTCTCGGACTTGGGTAAGTGATCGGCTCAACCAAATTCTCATGCAATACTTAGATGGTGATTAAAATCTCTACTTTAAATGTTAAGGGATTAAATAGCCCTTTCAAAAGATCGTTATTTTTGAACGAATGCTCTCGTTTAAAGTGCGACATTATATGCGCACAAGAAACGCATTTGCTTGAGTCCGAGACTGTGAGACTTAAAAAGAAAAGGTTTCCTTTTATATTTTGTACTCCTAACAAAACTAAAAAGAAAGGGGTATTAATTGCTGTAAAAAATACTGTAGCGTTTCAATTAATCAAGGTAATATATGATATTTATAACAGGTATATACTTCTAAATTGTATTATAAATAATGAGAAATTCACTTTAGTTACATTATACGCCCCTAACAAAAAACAAGGGAAATTTCTTACACATGTCATAAAGGTTGTCAATCAACACAAATATGGAGCGATCTTATTGGTTGGTGACTTTAATCAGGTGATGTCTCCCACGATAGATAAATCCAGCTCGAAGCGCACTGCAAAAAATACCACGACGTATAACACCTTATTTAAAGAGGATCTGTATGACGCATGGAGAGTCCTTAACGCTAATGACAGGGACTATACCTTTTTTTCTCACCCTCATAAGGTATACTCTAGAATAGACCTTATTATTTCAGATAAGTGGTTACTCCAGAAGGTGGTATCTGCGGAGATAGGTATAATTAGTTGGTCCGATCACGCCCCAGTATCTATTACTGTTAAGGAACAATTTAACTCGCCGTCATATTCCCCCTGGCGTTTAAATAATTCTCTCCTCAATGATCCAAACCACAAGCTAACTATAGAAAAAGACTTGAATGAATTTTTCACAATGAACGACCCCAATGATACAAATGTGCTCACAAATTGGTGCGCACACAAAGCTGTTGTAAGGGGGACGCTTATTAGATTGGCAGCTACCATCAGGAAAGATAGACTTCACAAAACACAAAAACGAATACAAGACATTAAAAGTACGGAGGATTTACATAAACAAACTAACGAACCCAGCCTCTTAACTAAACTTAAATCCCTTCGCTTTCAATTGTACCAAGTCTTACATTATAAATTCGACTACTTACTCAAAAAGACTAAAACTAAATTTTATTGGCAGGGCAATAGAGCAGGCAAGATGTTAGCGAATAAATTCAGAAATATTGCGGCTAAATCAAAAATACCTTTCCTTTACAATATTCACAAGGAAAAAATTATTAATCCTCAAAAAATCGCAGATACATTTGCAGAATATTACAAAAATCTTTACAATTTAAAAACAGATCCCTTCACCCCTCAACCTGCTGACCGCATTATCCAGTCATATTTGTCCTCTTTGCCCCTGCCTTCAGTGGATACCGACGATTTAGCAATTCTAAATCAACCTATTACGCTTGAAGAAGTTACTTCGGCTATCTCATCCCTTAGGCCATACAAGTCCCCTGGACCTGATGGCTTCACTGGAGAATACTACCAAAAATTTGCACATATCTTATCCCCTCATTTACTCCAAACTTTCAACCACATATTTAGTAGTGGTAAGATCCCTTCTGAGATGTTAAAAGCATTAATAGTAACACTACCAAAACCTGGCAAATCCCCAGATAAACCTGAAAATTTTAGGCCGATATCCCTACTTAACAACGACCTGAAACTGTATTCTAAAATCTTAGCGAACAGACTTAACGAAATCCTCCCCAATTTGATTAATAACGATCAAGTTGGCTTTGTTAAAAATAGACAAACAGTAGATGGGACACGCAGATTTATTGATCTGATATATGCAGCGGAGACAAGCGGCCGGCCTTCTTTGCTGTTGTCTCTTGACGCAGAGAAGGCGTTCGATAGGGTCCACTGGGGATTTCTGGGGTCTGTCCTAACCAAATTTGGATTGATAGGCCAAATCCATACTGGTATCGCTGCGTTATATTCTTCTCCCGAGGCATCAGTGTACACGTCTGGATTCCTTTCACAGAAATTCTCCATATCGAATGGAACAAGACAGGGTTGCCCCCTCTCCCCCTTGATATTTGCCATGATAATGGAACCTTTAGCGGAAAAAATAAGAAGGGATCCCGATATTTCAGGCTTAAAAATAGGGGATAGAGAACACCGTATAGGCCTATTTGCGGACGACGTGATTGTTGTTTGCTCTGATCCCGAAAAGTCTCTCTCCTCTATATGTAGAATACTTGAGGAATTCAAAAATGTCTCCTACTACAAAATAAATGAAACTAAATCTCTAATTTTAAATTTGGGCATCCCTACTAAACAAGTTAATACTCTTCAATCTAGATTTCCATTTAGTTGGTCCGCATCTTCTTTACAGTACCTTGGAATTAAACTTTCCTACCCTACATCACAGCTCTTTAATGATAATTATGTCCCACTATTGAAAGACATTAACAAAACAGTCTCACATCTAAAAACAGCGGGTATATCATGGCTGGGACGCTTGGCGGCTATAAAAATGATGATCCTTTCAAAGATATATGTTTTTCGAAACGTGCCTATTTTACTCCCAATATCATACTTAAAAAATATCCAAACAATTTTAATGAAATATATTTGGTGTAATAAACCCCCCAGAGTAAAAGCAGAAACCTTATATCAACCTCTTCGCAAAGGGGGAATAGGGTGTCCATCTGTACTCCAATATTACAGATCAGTAATTTTAGATCAACTCCGTAGCCTCTGGCTTGGCGACACTTCCAAACATTGGGTACATATAGAGTCAGTAGTCTTGGGAAGAAACACGATTAAGAATATTCTCACAGCAGCACATTTTTTTAATCACAATCCAAGATGTTCCCATCCCACTATTGCCGCCATTATACACATGTGGCGCACATTTGTTCTTCCTAAACAACTATTCACCACCAAATTCTTCCCATTGCATAGCTCAATATTAGAAACGACTATTGCTGATTTAAATATCTCGTTGTGGATGGGGAAGGGCTTGACAGCACTTTCGGACTTTTGGTCTGAGGATGCATTTGTGTCTTTTGACTATCTTAGGGAAAAATATAATCTTAATAACAAGGATTTTTATAAGTTCCTCCAAATCAGACATTTATTAACTTCTGTAAACCCCCCAAATGATACCCCATCATCCCTGATAGATAAATGGTTAAACTCTCCATCCTTCCCTAAAAAAGGAATTTCCTATTGCTACTCTATTTTGCTTGATTCCTACACCACTACACCAGATATGCATAAACTAAAGTGGGAAGAAGAACTGGGAACTACATTCTCCGACCAACAATGGTGCCAAGCCCATTATGTGGTTCCGTCACTTTCTAAATGTATAACTCATCTAGAGAACTCTAAGAAACTTTTATATCGTTGGTATTTGACACCTCAGAGAGTATCTAAATTTTCTGACGTTCCTGATTGTTGTTGGAGATGTAATGGGGAGGGTTCCCTGTCTCATATCTGGTGGCAATGCCCAGTTATTACACAATTATGGAGGAAGATAGGTAGATTTTTATCGCATATATGTGGTTTCCCGATCATATTGACTCATTATTTAGCCATTCTTAATATAGACATTAATGTATATTCTCACCACCAGAGAACAGTGATTCTTCATACATTATTAGTGGTAAGACAGAAAATTGCACAAAACTGGAACTCACCTAAGATACCGTCTATCAAAGAAATAATTAGAGGTGTCAATAACAACTGTTGGTATGAATATAAAATAGCAGAATCCTTAGAGTGACACACTTCTTGTACAGATGGGATGTTTGGAGGCGAAGTAAATATAATACCGTCCAGCTTTAGACTTCTTTGCATGATACCAAATATGTCCTTTCTTATACTCCCACTTATACCCAGATAACTCCGTGGAGCCTTCTTTTTCCTTCTCTTTCCTTCTTATGTTAGCTGTTGTTTTCTATCCTATCTGGTATGTTCTACCTTAAAGTTTTTGCCCGCAATAGGGTAATATTTTACTTACCATGATTGTACATTTCTATACAATTACTATAATACTTACAAGCATTGTGAATTGCATATGTATCTTCAATATGAAAATCTCAATAAAATTCTAAGTTTAAAAAAAAAAAAAAAAAGATAAAAATGATACTCTACTTATATAGGTTTGATTTTGTCGTACTTCTGGAAAAAATCATAACTACATGCAGGAAAATGTATACGTTTAAAATTGTCATATTCTGACTCTTATAACTTTTTTATTTTTCTGCGTACAGGGCGATATGAGGGCTCTTTTTCTGCGCCGTGATCTGAAGTTTTTAGTGGTACCATTTTGTATTGATCGGACTTTTTGATTACTTTTTATAAATTTTTTCATGATAAAAAAAAGTGACCAAAAATGCACTATTTGGGACTTTGGAATTTTTTTTTGCGCATACGGCATTGACCGTGGCGATACCACATATGTTTATTTTTATTTACACAGTTTTTTTTTTTATGGGAAAAGGGGGGTGATTCTAACTTTTATTAGGGAAGGTGCTAAATGATCTTTATTCACTTTTTTTGGACCTTTTTTGCAATGTTATAGCTCCCATAGGGACCTATAACACTGCACACACTGAACTTTTACATTGATCAGTGGTTTCTCATAGGAAACCACTGATCGATGATTCTACCGCATGACTGCTCATGCCTGGATCTCAGGCACTGAGCAGTCATTCGGTGATCGGACAGCATGGAGGCAGGTAGGGATCCTCCGGCTGTCATGTAAGCTGTATGGGATGCCGCAATTTCGCTGCGGCTATCCCGAACAGCTCCCTGAGCTAAACGGCATTGTTTTACTTTCACTTTAGACGTGGCGATCAACTTTGAACGCCGCGTCTAAAGGTTTAATAGCGTGGCACCGCGATCAGTGCTGCGCACTATTAGCCATGGGTCCCGGCCATTGTTAGAGGCCGGGCTCGACCCGCTGTGATGCGGGGCCACGCCGTGGCCCCGCGTTATAGAACGGGAGCAGACTCATGACGTACCGGTACATGATGGGTCCTTAAGGGGTTAAAAAGAAAAGGATCTAGAACAAAAAACCAACAACCCTCTGATATCTATCCTTATGATAACTGCAAATCCATGAAAATATCCAAGAATTATGTCCAATTTTTCTCAGATGTTTTTTGGGAATCATATGAGAAGTCTTCACTTCAATGTAGATATCACTAGTAGTAATAGTATTCCTACTAGGTGTGTGATCTACAGAAACATTAAAGGGGTACTCCGCTCCCCAGCATCTGGAAAACTTAGTTCTGAATGCTGGGTGCAGCTTCCGTGGTCACCCCGCCCCCTTGTCTATGGGAGGGGGCGTGATTCCCATAGACTTGCATTGAGGGGGCAGGGCATGACATCAGGAGGGGGCAGGACAACTGTGGAAGTCCGCACCCAGCATTCAGAACTAAATGTTCCGGATGCTAGGGAGCGGAGTACCCCTTTAAACTGTAAAAATGTACCTTAAAACAGAACATTACGTTACATTGACACTAACATGTTAATCTTTACTACAGTATATCTTTAAAATAGAAATGTTATCATTAGAACAAGAGATGACAAAAGAACAGATTATTTGCAGAATAATATATGGGCTTTATATGTTTCCAGATAATTCCTCAAAATATACAAATTCAGCTCAGAGAATAATTTACATAACACATCTCTGGGACAAGGGTCCTTTACTGATCACTTCAGGCTCCATCAGGATATTGTAACATTTAGGTAGAAACATGCAGATCAATATTCCTCCCCCTGAGGCCAATATGGCAAATATCTCTACAGTGACCATGTGTTTCCCTGTACTGCTCAGATAGGCCGGGATGGCAGCGATCCAGACACTGCAGAACACCAGCATGCTGAAGGTGATGTACTTGGCTTCATTATAGATATCAGGTAATGTCCTCACCATGAAAGCTAGAACAAAACTCACAGCTGCCAGAAACCCCATATAACCCAACATGAGGTAAAAGGCCAAGACAGACCCTTCATTACACTGAATGATGATCTTCCCAGGATAATCCAGGTTAAGTTCTTGATATGGAGGAGACAATGACAACCAGATAACTGCATTCAGGATCTGAAGAGATGAACAGACCAACACTACAGAATAAGGAAGCTTAACCCCCACACACTTTCTCCAGGAGCTGTCTGGTCTGGTGGCCTTGAATGCTATGCAGACTATGATGGTCTTGGCCAGGACAGAAGACACGGCTACTGTGAAGAAGATCCCAAAGAAGATTTGTCTCAGCATGCAGGTTATATCCACTGGACGACCGATGAATAGAAACACACAGAGTAAGCTGAACATGAGAGCGGTCAGGAGAATGAAGCTTAGGTTCCGGTTATTGGCTCTGACAATGGGAGATTTCCAGAATAAAGTGAATATTCTGATTATAAATACAGTTATAAGAATAAATAATATGGAGATGATGGAGAAGACTGAAGAAACAACATCAGATTCATATGAGAGAAACTCATAATACCTCACAACACAAGTGTTTCTTCCCTCATTTGGCCATTCATCTTCAGGACATTTCTGGCAATTTTCACTATCTATGGATAAAAAGAAATGTAGTTATCATTCTCTCCTCCTGGGTTTATTTGCTGGATCAGCCTCATAGTCTGGTCAGTACTCCCTGATGTTACTTCCTGCTGGAACCTGTTGCTCTAGTATCATGTGTGGTTTTCCAGTTTTATATAAAACAGTGCACAGGAGACCCATGAAATGTCAGTCAATATACTGCTCCATTGTGTGCGCTCATCTACCTGTGTCTACCTTAATATTGCTTGTCCGGATCTCGATTTGTCTAACTAGAATTCTTCTTGATGATTCATTTGCTTCTAACCAGTTGTTGCTTTTGGAAATTTTGAGGGATCTACACTCCTTCAGGGAAAGCCCATACTTTATGATGGACTTGAAGTTGAAGAAGTGATGATCCCTTCAGACACCGGGCAATTTACAGCTTAAAAATGCCTGATAGAGTGAGGAAATGCATGGTAGAGAGTCAGGCAGGTCCACTTAACATTGCCCAATTATCAGAAAGGTCCAGGTTTTTTAGACATCATACCAGACTGTTCCCATGTGCCCATGATGCCTGATGAATAGTGGGACTGTTATGCCTTAATTTTTAAAGAGTTTACCCCAAAACCATTCCAGCAAAATCTGCGGTACAATATGCCGCAAATTTTCTCATTTTACCCTAAAACCATTCCACAAAAATCTGTGGTACAGTATGCCACAATTTTTTTCATTTTACCCCAAAACCATTCCAGCAAAACCTGCAGGACACTATGCTGCATATTTTTTCATTGTACCCCAAAACCATTCCAGCAAAATCTGTGTAAGCTAAGCACAACGTATTTGGAACTTAAATGGCATATCTGTGACGCAATCAAAATTTTCCTTTTGCACAATCCCTAAGAGCATTAGCTTTTGGAAAACCTCTGTTGGATCAAAATGCTCAATACCCCCTTTAATGAATTCCTTGAAGGGTGTAGATTTTAAAATGGGGTAATTTCTCTGCTGTTTCCACAATGTTTACACCTCTAAACCTCTGCAATAAAAGCACAATGCAATAAATGTGACCACAGTAGACCTGAACTTGGGCTTGGTGCTATCTCTTTCCTGAGCCCTGCCGTCTGCCCAGTCAGAAGATAACATACTGAAAATGGGGTACTGTCATGTTCAGGAGAAGTTGAGTAACAAAGTTTGGGGTGCTGTTATTCCTGCGTTCCTTGGGAAAATGAGCCAACTTGTGCTAAATGTGCAATTTGTGCGTAAAAATTAAAAATATTATTTTCATGGCCTAATGTTAAAAACTGTCCTCAATCCCCTGTGGGGTCAAAATGCTCACTACCCCCTAAATGAATTCTCTGAGGGGTGTAATTTCCAAAATTGGGTTAATTGTTGTGGTTTTCAACTGTACTGGTACCACAGTGAGCATACAGCTGATGTGAGAAAACACATTCTGCAAAATCTGCATCCAAAATGCCAAAAGGCGCTGCATTCCTTTTGTGCCCTGCTGTGTGCCCAAAAAGTGGTTTGACCACATATGGGGTACCGCCATGTTCAGGAGAAGTTGGGTAATAAAATTTGGGGTGCTATTATTCCCTTATTCCTTGTGAAAATGAGCCAACTTGTGCTAAATGTGCCATTTGGGCATAAAAATGACAAATTTTATTTTCATGGCCTAATGTTAAAAACTATCCTCAGTCACCTGTGGGGTCAAAATGTTCATTACCCCCCTAAATGAATTCTCTGAGGGGTGTAGTTTCCAAAATGGGGTAACTTGTGGGGTTTTTCCACTGTACTTGTACCATGGTGGGCACTGCTAAATATCCTAAGAAAAAGGAGGTGTCAGAATCCAATGTGTGCTGCATCATGTCTTAGGCCTGTGTGTGAGTCAGGGAGCACACTAGAACGACATATGAGATATTTCTAAAATCTTTAGAATTGGGGTAATACATAAACATTTGAGTTTTTTTTTTTAATACCTTCCATATCACCAAACAAAAAATTGTTGAAACAAGAAAAATGCAAAAGAAAATTTTTAATTAAAAAATGCCCCTTTACTTTGCTTTATTCTTTATTATTTATACTTTGCTTAAAGGGTTAATAAACTTTGTAAGTGTCATTGTGAATGCTTTGAAGGGTTAAGTTTTTTAAATGGGGTGATTTTTGGGGGGTTTCTAGCATACAGGCTCCTCAAATCCACTTCATAATTGAAGTGGTCACTAAAAAAAAGTTATTATGAAATTACCATGAAAATGTGAAAAAAATGCTCATAGTATTATAAGCCTTCTAATGCCCTAAAAAAGTAAAAGAATGTATAAAAAATTATGCAAACATAAAGAAGACATATTGTAGATGTGAATAACTAACTACATTTATTTTGCATAACAATTTCTCTTACACGTAGATAGTTTACAATCTAGAAAAATGCAAATTTTTCACGATATTTTTGAGTTTTTCACAAAAAACGCTGAATTTATCAACAAAAATGTACTACTAATATAATGTCAGGATTCGGCAGGCTGGAGGTGGATCCTCTGTGTCAGAGAGGGATTGGCGTGGACCGTACCGGTGGACCGGTTCTAAGTTGCTACTGGTATTCACCAGAGCCCGCCGCAAAGCGGGATGGTCTTGCAGCGGCGGTAGCAACCAGGTCATATCCACCGGTAACGGCTCAACCTCTCTGACTGCTGAGATAGGCGCGGTACAAGGGATTAGGCAAGAGCAAGGTCGGACGTAGCAGAAGGTCAGGGCAGGCAGCAAGGGTCGTAGTCAGGGGCAACGGCAAGAGGTCTGGAACACTGGCTTGGGACATACAAAGAACGCTTTCACTGGCACAATGGCAACAAGATCCGGCAAGGAAGGGAAGGGGAAGTGAGGTTATATAGGGAAGTGCACAGGTGAATACACTAATTAGAACCAGGCGCCAATCAGCGGCGCACTGGCCCTTTAAATCGCAGAGAGCCGGCGCGCGTGTGCCCTAGGGAGCGGGGCCGCGCGCGCCGGGACAGTACAGACGTGGAACGAGTCTGGTAAGCGGGCTGGGATGCGAACCGCGAGTGGGCGCGTCCCGCATCGCGGATCGCATCCCTGCTAGGGACATTATCGCAGCGCTCGGGTCTGACCGGGGCGCTGCGAACAGGAAAACGCTGCGAGCGCTCCGGGGAGGAGCGGGGACCTGGAGCGCTCGGCGTAACATATAAAGTGCAATAAGTCACGAAAAAACAATCTCAAAAGTGCATTGCTCAGTAAAAGCATTCCAAAGTTATTACCACATAAAGAGACACATGTAAGATTTGAAAAAATGGGCTGGATCATAACGGCCAAAACTAGCTGGGTCATGAAGGGGTTAATGGTTATTGCAGTTGGAATATGGGACTTGACAGTTTTAACTACTAAAGATGACTATATTAAATTATAATACTGCTATAGAAAAATTGAGGTTCTTAGCATACAATTTGATCATGCCACTACCTGCCTGATGAAGAGCCCTGTCCTGGCTAGAAATACCTTATTGTATGTGTAGCATCCTTCTACTAATAAAACTCCATTTTCATGAATTTGGATCCTGTCAGTTCAGCGCTTTGAGTGAAGTCCCGTTTTTTCCTTGGTTCAATATACTCTACTGTTCTGCTTTTGACTGCAATTTCTGCTGGTGATCAAGCTTCCGAACACAGGAGGGACCAGGTGGCCGCATTCTCTTACTACATGAATGTGAATTCAGATGTTATGTATTTAGCATAACATATCTAGGTAAGGTGCCATCCATCTCACCTTTTTCCTGGTTTTCCATCTTTGATGATCGGCACTAGGTGTGCAACTTTTTTGTTTTTTCTTTTTCATATCCCACTACAGTAATGTGACCTGATGAGAAACTTTAAACTAAACTTTAACACCCTATATGTGCTGAGTTAAGTGCTTCCTGCCTATAGTTCTGCTTTTATAGCACTAAGGGAAACATTTTTTAATAATAATATATCTACCTGAATGTATTGTAAATTCCCCTTCTGGACATGGAATACAGTCATAGCAACAGATGTAATATCCTTCTCTGAGAACTTTTCGGGTTCCTGGCAGACAGGACTCACTGCACCGACCTTTAGGGATCTAAGTATAAGTAAATAGATAGGTATGAATTGAATGTAAATTTTCTTATTTAACATTTTATGTACAAATGTATTATATAAAAGTGAAAACATTAAACAATGGTCCAACTAAAATCCCCTTCATAGTATGAAGCACCCATAGGAAACTTATTTGCTGCTTCAAGGGTAATGTATTATATAATAATGAATGGGGAACTATGTAAATATATTTGTGTTATCAGAGCGGGGTTGTTCTCTTCAGTGATCCTCTGCTCCAGAGTAAAGGATTCTAAGACACCAATAAGTCTGAGTAGATGGATTTTTACCACCTACAGTATAACTCCCCAAAATGTCTATAATAAAATGGCTCATAAACATCCCAAAAGTTAAATCATTTTCATAGTATACAATAGTAACCAAATTTGCTAGTCAATTAAGAAGAAACCAATGACAAAACTTCTGGATTTTGTAGGAGAGTAAAAAAAACAAATTTACAAGTGGAGAGGGGAAGAAGAACCCTCTATTAATAAGAAAGAAAAGTATTTATTAGAGAAGGAGATTAAAGGTAATCACCTAAGACTAAGTTTCTACTTATTTTCTTTTTTGTGCATTCCCCCCCCCCCCCCCAAAAAAAAAAAAAATAAATAGACTGTCGGCCTTCATGAGGTCCCTGGTCCATCCTGATCAAGTTGGCTTCATCCCACAAGGAGAGGCTTGTGTACACTCCATGTCTATTCGACTATGAATTATGCCCGTCAACATATTCTCTCTTTCTATTATTGCTTGATGTGAAAAAGGCCTTTGATTAGGTACGCTGGGGGGGTTCTTAGAGGCTACCCTATCACAAATAGTTTTAGGTGCCCTGCTGAGACTTGTATTAGGACTTTATATTTTCAGCCCTAGAAGCAGATCAGAATCAATTTTCAGTTATCATCCCTCTATAACATTTGTAATGGTACTTGGCAGGGCTGTCCTTTGTCATCTTTCCTTTTTGCTGTCTGTATGGAATATGTCCTTGATGCCATCAAGCAGAACCTGGACATCATTACAAATGTTCTGTATTCGCTGACATCCTGCTTCTTTTTCTTTCTTCACCATTAATCTCCCTTTCTTCTCATATGGCCACCTTACAGTGTTTTTCCTCTTATAACAATTACAAGCTGAATCTTTCTAAAAGTGCAGCCCTTAACATTACCCTATTTCAGGAGACTGAGATGCAGTTATGACATAATTACCCCTTTATGTGCCTAATTCTCTCAAATAATTGAGTCGCTTCCCATTTTCCCAACATTTTCCAGACTATTTCCCTCCACTCTTACATTGTATTAAATCGGACCTAGCCAGATGGGAGCGCAGAGGTTTCTCATGGTTACGGAGAATTATTCCTAAAAATATCCTAAAAATGAATGTTCTCCCTCACTTATTGTATTTGTTCTTTAGTATTTGAATGTGTATCTCTCTCTCCTTCTGCCATAGAGTCTCTACACTCTTCTCTGGCTTTGTTTTCATAGACATCCTTGCCTTGTTAGACATGTCCTTATTAGACGGAAGACTGATGGAGTCTTGTCTCACCCAGAATGTCTTTTGTATGACTTAGCGGCGGTTTTGTCATGTGTATTCAATTGTTTCTACCTTTACAGTATGTGCATAATCTATGGGTCCACTTAGAGAGCTGTGACACTCATGTAATCCTGAGGGCAATACCTTGAAAGCCCTTCATTGCGTCTATGACGGATGCCTGCTAGCGATGCTGAAACACAGGTGGTACCATGTCACATATTTGGCTGACCTGTCCTAAACTTAAGGTGAAAATGTTTATCCCCCATCTGTGGCAGTCCTCACACCTACCGACCCTTTCGAACTGGCTTCAGGAATGGATATATTTGCATAGGATGGAGGAGCTCATGGCAAACTCTAGAAATCTGCCGTCCATGGCTCAAATTTCTCTGGTCTGAATACTTCCGATTCTTACACCTTTTCACCTAAGCCCCCCCCCCCCCCCTACTATTGAGAATTCTGCCCCTCTTTTTGCTTCCACCCTTATTTTGTTGCCCTTGAGTGTATCCCAGTGATTTCTTCCATATAAGAGTTCTCCAGCTTGCAAGGTACCTGCGAGGATGTACGTCTGTTGTGCCCCCTCTCCTGTCAGTTCTACCTCCTTTTCTACCCTCTCTCCTTTTATCTTGCTCTTTCTTCTCTTATGTTTTGATTATCCCTTTCTTCACTTTTGCTCTTCCTTATTTTTTCTTTTTCGTACTTTGCCTAAGAACTGTGTTGTGCCTTTATTGATAATTTTCTTACCCACTCACAGACGGGCCCCTCACTGCTATCTCCTTGGGGTTTGGTATTTGTTTTTAGCCATAACCTTTGTAACACACTGAGTCCTTTTTCAATTTGGTGACTTTTCCTGTTCTTGTGTATTATAAAAATGTAATAAACTTTTACTTTGAAAATAAATAAATAAAACAAAATGATTACCACTAGAGAACCCCTTTAAATGATCATAAAACATGTTATATACTGGTAAATGGCTTCATAGTAACTTACTGAGTTCTGTCTCCATGTTATTATCTGGGGATTAATATCCAGCTGTTTATCTTCAAGAAAAGATGCATCAAATCTTCCGACAACCATTTTAGACGTTTTTGCATATTCTTTATATTCTCTTGTTACCCAATTCTGAATATCTAGTCATGTTATCCAGTCTTCATTTTCTTCTTTTATATATCGTGATAGCTTTGAAAAATAAACCAGGGTTGTGATATTAGTAACAATGAATAATCCAATCTATTGATCACACAGGGTATGAATACTAATACTCACCTTTAGGCTGGGTTCACACACAGGATATCAATATGTTTTTAGCCAAAACCAGGAGTGAAAGTGATACAGAGAAAAACTATGATGGAACGAATTGTAGCTTTTTCTGTGTGTTGATCCCATTCCTGGTTTTTCCTAAAAATACTGACCAAAATACTAAGTATGAACCGAGCCTTAGGGGGCAGTCATACCACTTTTGTGCTATACAGCCGCCATATCAGTTTTATTGCTGGACTAAAACCATGCCAAACCACCGTTTTCAGTCCGGCAACAAAACCGGGTATGGTCCAAAAACGAGCTAACCGGAGTGACAGACATATCAGTTTTATTGCTGGACTAAAACCATGCCAAAACACCGTTTTCAGTCCGGCAACAAAACCGGGTATGGTCCAAAAATGAGCTAACCGGAGTGACAGACTCCCTCTGGGCTCATTCAAATTGATGGAATGTGGCAGGGATATGGCAGCGGTAAATTTTATTTATTTAACTGCCCCAGTGTAAGTATTGCACAAACTTGGTGTGAATGCACCCTTAAACACATTTACATTTTCATAGCCGAAATGTATCTAGTTTATCTGTTTGTACCTATTGCTGGGTTACTGCCAGTAATAACTGCTTTTTACCAGTGACAATGAACAGCGCCTAAATATCACACTTTAAATTAATGTGCAAATTAGCCTTATAAGCCCAGGTGTGGGGGGGTTGGTGCGTTCCCTTGGCACCAAAACACCAGCAGTTCGTGCCATCCACTTGTTAGTGTCAGGAACCACAGAACCAGGTGGAGACATTACAAATCCAACCTTTATTAAAGTAATAAAAAAAAATCATAAAATAACAAGCGATGACATAATCCAGGGTCTTTGTCTATCACAGCCAATGGTCAGGAGTCAAAGTGGATACTCAGGAATAACTGAAGTCAGGATATCAGAAGTTAGAACCAGGATCAGGAACCAGAGTGAATGTCAGCAAGGCCAAGGCTATACACGGAAATACAGTCAGGAACCACAGGAACACTCTTGGATAGGATGCAAGGGAAGAGGAAGAATTAATTGTAGCAGTATAAGGCAGGACGCAGCAGTAAAGGGGCTTGCAACTTAGCAGGTACCAAGGGAAACGAGGAACAGCTTATTAGTGGATCCTCTCTGTCAGAGAGGGATTGGCGTGGACCGTACCGGTGGACCGGTTCTAAGTGGCTACTGGTATTCGCCAGAGCCCGCCGCAAAGCGGGATGGTCTTGCTGCGGCGGTAGCAACCAGATCGTATCCACCGGTAACGGCTCAACCTCTCTGACTGCTGAGACAGGCGCGGTACAAAAGGACAAGGCAAGAGCAAGGTCGGACGTAGCAGAAGGTCAGGGTAGGCAGCAAGGGTCGTAGTCAGGGGCAACAGCAGAAGAACTGGAACACGGGCTTTGGACATACACTAACGCTTTCTCTGGCACAAGAAAACAAGATCCGGCCAGGCAGTGAAGGGGAAGTGAGGTTATATGAGCAGGGAGCAGGTGGAGGCTAATTAGACTGATTGGTCCAGGCACCAATCGTTGGTGCACTGGCCCTTTAAATTTTAGAGAGCTGGCGCGCGCGCGCCCTAAGGAGCGGAGCCGCGCGCGCCAGAACGTGACAGCCGGGGGCCGGGACGGGTAAGTAGCTTGGGATGCGATTCGCGAGCGGGCGCGTCCCGCTATGCGAATCGCATCCCCGTCGTCAGTGTCAGTGCAGCGCTCCCGGTCAGCGGGTCTGACCGGGGCGCTGCAGAGAGGAGAACGCCGTGAGCGCTCCAGGGAGGAGCAGGGACCCGGAGCGCTCGGCGTAACAGGCATGTACACCTGGCTGGAAAATTTGGTATTGTCGCAGCTGTAGCAACGGCCTTAAAAATTGCAGCACCATAACAAGTGCAGCAGCAGAGGCCAGAAAAATTAGGCATGTACACATGGATGAAAAATTGGGTATTGTCGCAGCTGCAGCTGTAGCAACAGCCAGAAAAATTGCAGCACCATAACAAGTGCAGCAGCAGAGGCCAGAAAAATTAGGCATGTACACATGGATGAAAAATTGGGTATTGTCGCAGCTGCAGCTGTAGCAGCGGCCATAAAAATTGCAGCACCATAACAAGTGCAGCAGCAGAGGCCAGAAAATTAGGCATGTACACCTGGCTGGAAAATTTGGTATTGTCGCAGCTGCAGCTGTAGCAGCGGCCATAAAAATTGCAGCACCATAACAAGTGCAGCAGCAGAGGCCAGAAAATTAGGCATGTACACCTGGCTGGAAAATTTGGTATTGTCGCAGCCGCTGCTGTAGCAGCGTCCTGAAAATTTTCTGTTTGTTTTGCCAGGCAGAAAGTGCCCTAAAACATTTTGGCTTGAACCCTAGTTGGTGGCGGATAAGTCACGCAAGTCATCCAGCATTCAGAGTTCAAATACAGCCGAGTGTGGACCATTTTTAGGCCAAGGCAGCTCATCTGATCATGCCTTGTTCAGTCAAATGCCGGCACACCCAGTAGTCAAGGGATTCATCGCTCCTCAGAGTGTCGATATCTGCGGTTAAGGCCAGGTAGTCTGCTACCTGTCGGTCAAGTCGCTCTCTGATGGTGGACTCCGAAGGGCTGTGGCGATGCGTAGGACTTAAAAAGCTCCGCATGTCCTCCATCAACGGCATGTCTGTACAGCTTCCTGTCCTTGCCGGCGTGTTCGTGGGAGGAGGAGGAGGATTACTTTTACAGCATACTTCTTAATTTATTTTGGACCTGCTGAATCCTTTCTGCCTTGCTGTAATGCGGTAACATGTCAGGCACTTTATGTTTATACCGGGGGTCTAGTAGCGTGGACACCCAGTACAGGTCGTTCTCCTTCATCCTTTTTATACGAGGGTCCTTCAACAGGCACGACAGCATGAAAGACCCCATTTGCACAAGGATGGATGCCGAGCTACTCATGTCCCGTTTCTCGTCCTCAGTGATGTCAGGGAAGGTATAATCTTCTTCCCCCCAGCCACGTACAACACCACGGGAACCAGATAGGTGACAAGGAGCACCCTGGGATGCCTGCTGTGGTTGGTCTTCCTCCTCTTCTTCAAAGCCACATTCCTCCTCTGACTCCTCTTCCTCACAATCCTCCGTTCCGTTGTCACAAATAGAGATGAGCAAATCGAAGTTGACGGACCCGAATTCGTTACGAATTTCATGAAAAATTCGATTCACAATGAATATCGCCGCGATTCTATCACGGGAATCGCTTCATTAAACTCCATTTTACAGCGTTCCAGGCTATTGGAGACCTAAGATGGCGGATCCACATGTGAGTACATGGGGCAGGGGATTATGGGAGGGCGGGAAACAGCGGCGGGAATGAAGGTAGCTGGGCTGACCCTGAATCACATGTGAGATGCAGCCTATCAGTGCTCACTGACCCCTGTGATGTAACAGCCCTATATAATCGGCGGCCATCTTCCCTCTGGTCATTTCTCCTATGCACGAGATAGGGAAAGGAAGTGACTGCACGTCTGTGTGCTGATCGCATACAACAGCGTTATACAGCATATATGCAGCGGTGACATAAGCATTAGGGAAAGACACAGGGCACAGTGTTGCTGCAGTTCTGACCGAAAACGATTCTAGCAAAACCTTGTATTCTCCTTACTCAATATAGCAGGCATAGAGGTGCTGCATAGCAGTCACCTGCGTCATAGATCTCACAGCTGTTTTACCTGTATGGAGCATCTAATCTCCTCTTTTTTCAGCCCAATTGAGTTTTTTCTGTTGCTCCACAAATCTGATTCTCACAATTGTGTGACAGAAAGCTATTTAGATTTTAATTCCTGTAAAAAATGTTTTTCTGTGGCGCTGCCCAGTTGGGTCCTGCTGCTGTTCAGAAATAAGTCACAATAGTGTGGGCTTTAGTGCCTTTTTCCCATTTTTCACCTGTTACTCTGTGCTAAATTCAGTGTTATACCACACGTTATGAAAGAAAATAAAAAAAGTTTTTCCTGCATACAAATACGCTTAACCTCTTCAGGACATAGGGCATATGGATACGCCCTGCATCCCGAGTCCTTAAGGACCGAGGGCGTATCCATACGCCCGTGGGAATTCCGGCCCCCACCGCTAGCCGGTTGGGGACTGGAGCCGGATGCCTGCTGAAATCGTTCAGCAGGCATCCCGGCATATCGCCCAGGGGGGTCATTATGCCCCCCCATGTCGGCGATCGCCGCAGATCGCTGGACAATTCAGTCCAGCGATCTGCGGCAATTCCGGGTCAATCGGGTCTCCAGTGACCCGATGACCCGGAATTACTGGCTGTTCGGGGCCGTCTCTGACGGCCCCGAACAGCCAGAGCCTGCAGGGGTGAGGTGGCACTGGTGCCATCTCACGATCGCCCTGATTCGTCGGCCGGATTACTGGCCGACCAATCAGGGCGCCTGTTGCGGGTGTCACTCCCGCACCGCCCCTCTTCTGGAGGACGTGAGCGGGTGCGGGACGTGCACCCCGGGTGCTGGGGACCCCGATCCCCGGCATTAATGTTGGGATCGGGGCCCCAGGAGCAGCGGCGGCGACGGGACTGACCTGCAGCGTCTGGATCGTTGGAGGTGAGTGACAGCCTCCTGCTGTTGCTTAGCAACAGCTCCCAGCATGCAAAAAGGGCATGCTGGGAGCTGTAGTTATGCAACAGCAGGAGGCAGACCACCACAACTCCCAGCATTCCCTTATGGGCATGCTGGGACTTATGGTTTTGCAACAGCTGGAGGCATATTCTTTCTATGGAAAAGTGTACCTTCAGCTGTTGTATAACTACAACTCCCAGCTTGCACAAACAGCTAAAGTACATGCTGGGAGTTGTAGTGGTGCATCTGCTGGTTGCATAACTACAACTCCCAGCATGCCCGTTGGCAAGACACCAGAGGGCTTCAAAGTTCAGCAGCAATTTTCCAATTTTTCACAAAATTTTCAAACTCACAATTTTTCAGGGACCAGTTCAGGTTTGACGTGGATTTGAAGGGTCTTCCTATCAGAAATACCCCATAAATGACCCCATTATAAAAACTGCACCCCCCAAAGTATTCAAAATGACATTCAGTAAATGTTTTAACCCTTTAGATGTTTCACAGGAAAAGCAGCAAAGTGAAGGAGAAAATTCTAAATCTTAATTTTTTACACTCGCATGTTCTTGTAGACGCAATTTTTGAATTTTTACAAGGGGTAAAAGGAGAAAATGTATACTTGTATGTGTAACCCAATTTCTCTCGAGTAAGGACATACCTCATATGTCTATGTAAAGTGTTCGGCGGCGCAGTAGAGGGCTCAGAAGCGAAGGAGCGACAAGGGGATTTTAGAGAGTACGTTTTTCTGAAATGGTTTTTGTGGGGCATGTCGCATTTAGGAAGCCCCTCTGGTGCCAGAACAGCAAAAAATAAACACATGGCATACCATTTTGGAAACTAGACCCCTTGAGGAACATAACAAGGAATAAAGTGAGCCTTAATATCCCACAGGTGTTTCACGACTTTTGCATATGTAAAAAAAACAAAAAAACTTTCACTAAAATGTTGGTTTTCCCCCAAATTTCAATTTTTTTAAAGGGTTAATAGCAGAAAAGACCCCCCAAAATTTGTAACCCCATCTCTTCTAAGTATGGAGGTACCCCATAAGTGGACCTGAAGTGCACTGCGGACGAACTAAAATGCTCAGAAGAGAAGGAGTCATATTTGGCTTTTTGAGAGCAAATTTTGCTCGGGGGGCATGTTGCATTTAGGAAGCCCCTATGGTGCCAGGACAGCAAAAAAAAAAACACATGGCATACCATTTTGAAAACTAGACCCCTTGAGGAACGTAACAAACAAGGGATAAAGTGAGCCTTAATACCCCACAGGTGTTTCACGACTTTTGGATATGTAAAAAAATATATATTTTTTTTCACTAAAATGTGTGTTTCCCCCCAAATTAGACATTTTTGTAAGGGTTAATAGCAGAAAAGACCCCCCAAAATTTGTAACCCCATCTCTTCTGAGTATGGAGGTACCCCATAAGTGGACCTGAAGTGCACTACAATGCTCAGAAGAGAAGTGGTCATATTTGGCTTTTTGAGAGCAAATTTTGCTCGGGGGGCATGTCGCATTTAGGAAGCCCCTATGGTGCCAGGACAGCAAAAAAAAAAACCACATGGCATGCCATTTTGGAAACTAGACCCCTCACAGAATGTAATGAGGGGTACATTGAGCATTTACCCCCCACTGGTGTCTGACAGATCTTTGGAACAGTGGGCTGTGCAAAATTTTTCATTTTCACGGACCACTGTTCCAAAGATCGGTCAGACACCTGTGGGGTGTAAATTCTCACTGCACCCCTTATTACATTCCGTGAGAGGTGTAGTTTCCAAAATGGGGTCACATGTGGGTGTGTGGTTTTTTTTTGCGTTTGTCAGAACCGCTGTAACAATCAGCCACCCCTGTGCAAAGCACCTCAAATGTACATGGCGCACTCTCCCTTCTGGGCCTTGTTGTGCGCTCCCAGAGCACTTTGCGCCCACATATGGGGTATCTCCGTACTCAGGAGAAATTTTGTTACAAATTTTGGGGGGCGTTCTTCCCTTTTACCTCTTGTGAAAATGAAAAGTATAGGGCAACACCAGCATGTTAGTGTAAAAATTTTATTTTTTTACATTAACATGCTGGTGTAGACCCCAACTGTTCATTTTCATAGGGGGTAAAAGGAGAAAAAGCCCCCCAAAATTTGTAACCCAATTTCTCCCGAGTACGGCGATAACCCATATGTGACCCTATTCTGTTGTCTTGAAATACGACAGGGCTCCAAAGTGAGAGTACCATGAGCATTTGAGGCCTGAATTAGGGACTTGCATAGGGGTGGACATAGGGGTATTCTATGCCAGTGATTCCCAAACAGAGTGCCTCCAGCTGTTGCAAAACTCCCAGCATGCTTGGACAGTCAATTGCTGTTCAGAAATGCTGGAAGTTTTTGTTTTGCAACAGCTGGAGGCTCCATCTTAGAAACACTGCCGTACAATACGTTTTTCATTTTTATTGGGGAGGGGGGTGGTGGGGGGTCAGTGTACGTGTGTATATGTAGTGTTTTACTCTTTATTTTATGTTAGTGTAGTGTTTTTAGGTTACATTCACACTCGAGGCAGATTACACTGAGTCTCCCACTAGGAATTTGAGCTGCGGCGGAAAATTTGCCGCAGCTCAAATTTGTAGCGGGGAACTCGCTGTAATCTGCCGCCAGTGTGAATGTAGCCTGTACATTCACATGGGAGGGGGGGTGAAAACTACAACTCCCAGCATGCACTGACAGACCATGCATGCTGGGAGTTGTAGTTTTGCAACAGCTGGAGGCACACTGGTTGGAAAACCTTGAGTTAGGTTCTATGACCTAACTCAGTATTTTCCAACCAGTGTGCCTCCAGCTGTTGCAAAACTACAACTCCCAGCATGTACTGATTGCGGAAGGGCATGCTGGGAGATGTAGTTATGCAACAGCTGGAGGCACACAAGTAAAACTCCCAGCATGCCAAGACAGCCTTATGCTGATCCTGAATGCTGGGAGTTGTAGTTTTGCAAGATTTAGAGGGGTTCAGGTTGTAAATCACTGCCCAGTGGTCTCAAAACTGTGGCCCTCCAGATGTTGCAAAACTACAACTCTCAGAATGCCCAGACAGCAAACTGCTGTCTGGGCATGCTGAGAGTTGTAGTTTTGCAACATCTGGAGGGCTACAGTTTGAGACCACTTAGTGATCTACAACCTGAACCCCTCTAAATATTGCAAAACTACAAGTCCCAGCATGCCCACACAGCAAACAGCTCTCTGGGCATGCTGGGAGTTGTAGTTTTGCAACATCTGGAGGGCCACGGTTTAGAGACCACTGTAAACTGTGGCCTTCTGGATGTTGCTAGGCAACAACTCACCTAGCAGGACCCGTAAGTATTGCTGCCGCCGCCGCCGCACGTGCGGAAGGATCGCGCTCCAGGATCCAGGTAAGGGACCTTCGGCGCCGACCTTCCCTGGACAGTTCCCCCGTTTTGCCCGGACACCGATAGGTGGGCAAAGCGGGGGAACCGAACTTTAACCCCCCCTCCCCCGGTCTGCTATCAGTCGGTCGCTCAGCCGACCAATAGCAGGGAGAGGAGAGGTGGCACCTCTGCCACCAAACTCCTATCCCTTCAGGGGGATCGAGGGTGTCTATGACACCCTCGATCCCTCTTATTTTCCGGGTCACCGGGTCACCAGTGACCCGTATGACCTGGAATCGCGCAGATCACAGGTCTGAATTGACCTGCGATTTGCACGCATCGCGGTCATGGGGGGGTCTCAGGACCCCCCTCGGCGATGTGCCGGGATGCCTGCTGTTAGATAACAGCAGTCATCCCCGCCCGATCACCGCTACCGGTGATGCGGCGCTCCCGGAACCCCGCGACGTACATGTTCGTCGCCGCACGCCAAGTGAAACTTTGCGGCGCCGTACATGTACGTCGTTCGTCGTGAAGGGGTTAAAGAAAAAAAAAGGTTTTCCTGCGTACAAATACGCTTAACTATTGTAGTGTACTATTTAGTACCTGTATTTCTGTCTCTGTGCTAAATTCAGTGCTATTCCACACATTAGTATACACCGGCTGGTGTATGCAACAAAAAAAAGTGTTTTTTCTGGGTAGAAATACACATAGCAGTGCGCTCATCATTGCAAAGGGCATACATACAACAAAGGAGTGTACTATTTAGTAACTGTTATTCTGTCTAGGGCCTATATACTTTGAAAGGACAGCCGTAAGTAATCGCCTGCTGCTGTTCTATACCCTCATGAACACACTAAGTATGTCAGGCAGGGAAGTGCCAGGATGTGCACAGAGAAGGGGCAGAGGCCTACATACGTCAGGCAGAGTTGGCAGCAGACTTGGGGCTAGTGGCAGCAGGAGTCGCAGCAATAGGCCTGAGCTCACGTTAACACCCAGCGGTCGTGTCGTCGACCCATCTCTCCTCGTCAATTGGTTTGCACACTCATCCCCATCATCAGAAGTGACATCTCACAACCCCAGTCAAGTGTCGGTGGGTTCCTCAGACACATCCCTCAGTTGGCATGGCCCGGGAGCAGTCCCCATAATCCCATTGCCTTTGTCCTATGCTGTTCCCTCTCCCAAAGAAGTATCTCATGCTTTGGGTTCAGCTCCACTATTTAGTGAGGACGATGTAATAGAGGACAGTCATCAGCTAATGGGCAGCCAAGAATGTGAGGAGACATGCGTCGCTTGCTCCGCAAGGTGGACAAGTAGTGATGCGGAGAGTGACGTGGGAGGCGGTGTTTCAATTGTTCAGGGTCCTGAGGCACTGTTGTGGAACACGAGGAGGACATCAGTGACGTGCACGCATCTTTTGATGATGATGAAGCCGATTGCAATTGGGAGCCGGGTGCAGAAACCGGGGCTTTATCAGGAGAAGAGATTTGCTCTTTGTCTATGAGGCAGCAAGGCGGTAGCACGGTTGACAATCAGCGTGGTGGTGGCAGTAGTGGAAATTCAGGAGCCAAACGTGCCAGGGGGAGACCACCTGCTTCGCGGCAAGCTACCAATCAGGGAGGTAGTGGAAAAGGGGTTCCTGGAGACGGCGCCAATAGCAGTGAAATAGTGCGGACTGCGGGTGGGAAAATCAGCTACTCTGCGGTGTGGTTGTTCTTCATAAAGAATCCGGAGGACCTTAGCGTAGTCACATGCAAAATCTGTCGGCAGAAAGTGAAGCGTGGCCAGGGTCCAAATCTCGGCCCTGCGTCAACACATGATTCGCCACCATAAAGCGGCCTGGGATAACCGTGGCTCCGATGTAGTGGTCCAGCCTGCCGCATCACCCAGTGGCCATCCGCTCCCTCCGTCATCCAGCCAAGGCTCCACCACCTCAGCCGAAGGGAGCATTGTGTCAAACCCTCCTTCTGGCGCTCCTGCTTCTTCCACTTTTTGTCAGCCATTCCGCCAACAATCGATCGGCGAAGCCATGTCCAAGAGACAACAGGATGCGCCCACTCATCCAACGGCACAGAAGTTGAATGTGCTCCTGTCCAAGTTGCTGGTGTTGCAGTCCCTCCCTTTCCAACTGGTGGACTCTGCAGCTTTCAGGGAATTGATGGCTTTTGCCGAGCCGAGGTGGAGAGTCCCATGCCTTCATTTCTTTGCGAAGAAGGCAGTACCAGCCCTGCATAAGTTTGTACAAGAGAAGGTGGGCCAGTCCTTGAGCCTGTCGGTGTGTTCAAAAGTGCACGGCAGCGCCGATGTGTGGAGCTGTAACTGCGGGCAGGGACAATACATGTCTTTTACGGCCCACTGGGTAAATGTTGTTCCTGCACAGCCACAACAGCATCTTGGACAGGTCACACCGCTTCCTCCTCCACGCTCTCGTTCCCAGGCAGTTGGTCCTTTTACAGTGTGCACCTCCTCCTCCCCTGTGTCCTCGGCCTCCACTGCACGTCCAAATCTCGGTGGCCCTTCATCGTACCACGTGTGTAGGGCACAGCGGTGTCAAGCCGTCCTTCACATGGTTTGCCTTGGCGAACGGAGTCACACAGGGGAGGAACTGCTAAAGTTCATTAGGGAAGAAATCCAAGTATGGCTTACTCCACAAAATCTGGAAATAGGAACCATGGTGACCGACAATGGGAAGAACACTGTGGCTACGCTGCGACAAGGAAGTGTGAACCATTCACCCTGCATGGCACATGTGTTGAATCTGGCTGCCAAGAAGTTCATCAAGTCTTCACCCCATTTGCAAGGCGTCCTGAAAATGGCAAGGAAACTGTGCATGCACTTCAGCCACTCGTACATCGCCAAGCACACTTTGCTTGAGCTGCAGCGTCAGAACGGTATCCCACAACATAGTCTCATTTGTGATGTTGCCACACGTTGGAATTCCACCCTGAATATGTTGGACAGACTATACGAACAAAGAAAAGCCATCACAGATTTTTTGATGATACAAGCAGATAGGAGTACTCCCCTGTGTAACTTCAATGTGAACGAGTGGCAGCTCATACATGACACCTGCCGTTTGCTGAGGCCCTTTGAGGAAGCCACATTTTTTGTTAGTCGCTCGAATTACGCCATGAACGACGTAATTCCACATGAAAACATGGCTGGTCACGGCAATGGAGACGTTGCGCCTACATCAGAAGGCTACATGAGTCCTGTGGGGGATGAACTGGAGGAGGATGATGAGGGGCAAAGCGGAGCACAGTTTACGGTAGATGAGATGGCCGGTGTTTCTGGTCATTGGACAGGAGAGGAGGAGCAGGAGCAGCCAGAGGAGCTGGAGGGTTATTACGAGGGAGGCGAGACAGAGGACCCAGACACACCGTGGCAGTATGCAGTGGAGATGGAGGCAGGTAGTCCCAGCGAGTCACTGTCACAAATGGCACGATGCATGCTGAGTTGCTTGCGTAGTGACCCCCGAATTGTCAAAATTCGTCAGCGCGATGACTTCTGGATCTCCACCTTATTAGACCCTTGCAACCGGCCCAGAATGGGGGCCTTTTTTACACCCACTGAGAGGGAGGACAAACTGACCTACTTCAGGGAGCTTCTACGTAGCTGGTTGGCTGATGCCTATCGGCCACATGGTCCATCCACTCGCAGGTCTGACTCAGGGGGCCCTCTGCGCTCACCTTCCACTGCCACGGCTGCTGGGGAGGGAAGGTGGCAGGAGCAGTATTGGCTCAATCAGCAGCAGCCTGAGTCTACAGTAACTGATGAGTAGCTTCCTTCAGCCGCATAGTGAAGCTACTCATCAGCAGCAGGTGGACATGGAGCAGGACCTGAACCATCAAGTGGTGGCTTACCTCGACATGACCCTGCCAACAACCATTGAAGATCCGCTGGACTTCTGGGCAGCCAAACTCGATTTATGGCCACATATGGCCCTTTGATTGGCTCTGACCGGCCCGCGCTGATTGGGGGACAACTATGCTGCCCAATCTGGGGGACAACTATGCTCCTAATCTGGGGGCATCTATGCTGCCTAATCTGGGGGACATCTATGCTGCCTAAACTGGGGGACATCTATGCTGCCTAATCTGGGGGACAACTATGCTCCTTATTTGGGGGACAACTATGCTCCTATTCTGGGGGACAACTATGCTCCTAATCTGGGGGACAACTATGCTCCTAATCTGGGGGACAACTATGATCCTAATCTGGGGGACAACTAAATTCCTAATCTGGTGGACATCTATTCTGCCTAATCTGGGGGACAAGTATGCTCCTAATCTGGGGGACATTTATGCTGCCTACTCTGGGGGACAAGTATGCTCCTAATCTGGGGGACATCTATGCTGCCTACTCTAGGGGACATCTATGCAGCCTAATCTGGGGGACAACTATGCTCCTAATATGGGGGACAACTAAACTCCTAATCTGGTGGACATCTATGCAGCCTAATCTGGGGGACAAGTATGCTCCTAATCTGGGGGACATCTATGCTGCCTACTCTGGGGGACAAGTATGCTCCTAATCTGGGGGATATCTATTCTGCCTAATCTGGGTGACATCTATGCTGCCTAATCTGGGGGACAACTATGCTCCTAATCTGGGGGACATCTATGCTGCCTAATCTGAGGACATCTATGCTGCCTAATCTGGGTGACATCTATGCTGCCTAATCTGGGGGACAACTATGCTTCTAATATGAGGAAAACTGATGCTTCTGGCCTTGGGCCTATAATTTTTTTGAAGTTTAGCAGTAGCTAAATACATGCTTGATGCAAATGTCAACATTGATCTTTAAATGTAAGGGGTTATGAAAACCTCTTGGGTACTGCAAATGCATGATCCAGACTCATTCTGTGTCTTTCAGGAACTACTTGCCTCCCTGGTGCCTCTGGCCTTGGGCCTTACATTTTTGGATGTTTAGCAGTAGCTAAATACATGCTTAATGCAAATTTCAACAATGATCGTTAAATTCTCGGCGCTCTGCCAGGGCCTTCTCCTACCCCGCCTGGGCCGATCTGAGGACCTCACTAACCAACTCACTAATTAATCCAATCGCTTATAGCTACGGGCTGTGTGTACAAAGGGCAGGGACTTAATCAACGCCAGTTTATGACCCTCACTTACTGGTAATTGCTCGTTTAAGGTTAAATAATTGCAATCCCAGATCCCTATCACGAACTGGTTTCAGCGTGCAACACGCACCTGTCCTTGAAAGATAGAGACACGCTAAACCGTTCAGTGGAGCGCTTGTGCGGCCCAGGACATCTGAGGCCATAACACACCTGTCGCAATTGATCGGGCAAGGTAAGGGGTTATTAAAGCCTCTTGGGTATTGCTGAGGCCTACTTCTGACTGCTCCTGGTGCAATGTATGGGGTAATTAAACACTCTTGGGTAGTGTTATTGTTAAATTTACTGATAATTTTATCAGTAATAAAATAGAATTTTGCAGAATGCTAACCGTTACACAACGGAACACTTGTCGCGTGTGATTATTTAATGAAAAAAAAATATATATATGTGGAGAGGGATTAACTCTGCTTAATCATTTTTTGCAATTAGAATCCTTTTGTGATCTGATCTTTTGGAGACAGATGCGCTTACACACATGTAATAATTTTTTTTAACCAAATTTCAAAGATTGTAAGGTTTATTATTTTTGAGAAGAATGTCTTTTGGTGGTCCACCGTCCTGCATTATACAGTCTTCTGAACTGCTGTATATGCGCTTGTTTTTAAAAAACAGGTATTTTGTCAGACAATTTCAGTAAAATTTTGCGTTTTTTTGGGGTGGATTGTGAAGCCCGGGTGTGTACTCGTGCATCAGCCAACTCCTGTCTTTCAGGCAATCTATGGGTTCCTGATGCTGCAGAGGGGGGGCCTGGGTCTGGGAATTAAACATTTTTGGATTGCGGATGCTACCAAAAAAGATGGATACACCCTAATCCGTTTGGTGGAGCGCGCCTGCGGCCCCGGACATCTGAGGGCATAACACACCTGTTATTGCTCGATCTCAGGAGAAGGGGGGTTCATCATCGGGAGAAGAGAGTTGCAGGTTGCCCTTGAGTCAGCAAGGCGGTAGCATGGTTGGCAGTCAGCGTGGTGTGACAGTAGTGGAAATTCTGGAGCCAAACGTGCCCGGGGAAGACCACCTGCTTCGCGGCAGCTTACCTTTCCGGGAGTTAGCGGGTTACCAGCACCGGTCGATGAAAGATAGAGACACGCTAATCCGTTCAGTAGAGAGCGCCTGCGGCCCCGGAGATCTGAGGGCATAACACACCTGGTATTGCTCGATCTTGCAATTGATCGTGCAAAGGTAGGGGTTATTAACCCCTTAAGGGCCGGGGGGGTTTCCGTTTTTGCATTTCCGTTTTTTGCTCCTTGCCTTTAAAAAATCATAACTCTTTCAATTTTGCACCTAAAGATCCATATGATGGCTTATTTTTTGCGCCACCAATTCTACTTTGTAATGACGTTAGTCATTTTGCCCAAAAATTGACGGTGAAACAGGAAAAAAAAATCATTGTGCGACAAAATTGAAAAAAAAACGCTGTTTTGTAATTTTTGGGGGCTTCCGTTTCTACGTAGTACATTGTTCGGTAAAAATGACACCTGATATTTATTCTGTAGGTCCATACGATTAAAATGATATCCTACTTATATAGGTTTGATTTTGTCGGACTTCTTCAAAAAATCATAACTACATGCAGGAAAATTAATATGTTTAAAATTGTCATCTTCTGACCCCTATAACTTTTTTATTTTTCTGTGTATGGGGCGGTATGAGGACTCATTTTTTGCACCGTGATCTGAAGTTTTTAACGGTACCATTTTTGCATTGATAGGACTTATTGATCGTTTTTTATTCATTTTTAAATTATATAAAAAGTGACCAAAAATGCACTATTTTGGACTTTGGAATTTTTTTGCGCGCACACCATTGATCGAGCGGTTTAATTAATGATATATTTTTATAATTCGGACATTTCCGCACGCGGTGATACCATATATGTTTATTTTTATTCTTATTTACACTGTGGTTTTTTTTTTTTATTGGAAAAGGGGGGTGATTCAAACTTTTAATAGGGGAGGAGTTAAATGATCTTTATTCACTTTTTTTTTTTTAACTTTTTTTTTGCAGTGTTATAGGTCCCATAGGGACCTATAACACTCCACACACTGATCTCCTATGCTGATCACTGGTTTCTCATAAGAAACCAGTGATCAACGATTCTGCCGCATGACTGCTCAGGCCTGGATCTCAGGAACTGAGCAGTCATTCGGTGATCGGACAGTGAGGAGGCAGGAAGGGGCCTTCCCGCTGTCCTGTCAGCTGTTCGGGATGCCGCGATTAGCCGCGGCTATCCCGAACAGCCCGACTGAGCTAGCCGGCAACTTTCACTTTGAATCTGAGCGCGCGGCTAAAGGCTTAATAGCGCGCGGCGCCGCGATCAGTGCTGCGCGCTATTAGAGGTGGGTCCCGGCTTCACTATGACGCCGGGCCCGCCGTGATATGACGCGGGGTTACTGTGTAACCCCACGTTATATCAGAAGAGCAGGACCAAGGACGTACCGGTACGTCCTTGGTCCTTAAGGGGTTAAAGCCTCTTGAGTACTGCTGAGGCCTACTCCTGACTGCTCCTGGTGTAATGTATGGGGTAATTAAACACTCTTGGGTAGTGTTTTTTTTAATTTACTGATAATTTTATCGGTAATAAAATTGAATTTTCCAGAATGCTAATCGTTACACAATGGAACGCTTGTTGCGTGGGATTTTTTAATGAAAAAAATAAATAAAAAATTACGGACAGGGATTAACTCTGCTTCATGATTTTGGGCGAAAAAAGTCCTTTGGTGATCTGATCTTTTGGAGACAGATGCGCTTACACACATATTGAATTAGTTTTTGTAAAAAAATTTCAAACATTGTGTGGTTTATTATTTCTGAGAAGAATGTCTTTGGGTGGTCCACCGTCCTGCATTATAGAGTCTTGTGAACTGTTTGATATGCACTTGCTCTTACACAAAGGTATTTCTTTAAAAAAATTCTAAAATGTTGTTGTTTTTTGGAGGGGATTGTGTCAGGGCCGACAGGAGCGCTGGTGCGGTGTGACTCTCCGCTTTGAGGCAAGTCAACCCCAAGATGGCGTGACACTGCCGTATCCGGGATGCGTTATAGCACCTGGGGAGCTGGGGGGTGCCGGTGATGTGGAGCAAGACGATGTTATGGAAGAGGATGGTGTAGGAGGATGGAGTAGTTTACCCAATGAGCAGTGTAGGCGATATACCTGCCCTGACCATGCTTTGCAGACCAAGTATCAGTGGTCAGATGGACCCTTGCCCCTACACTGTGTGCCAGACATGCCATAATTTCCTTTTGCACAATGGAGTAAAAGTTGGGGATTGCCTTTTCTGCAAAAAAATTTCGTCCGGGTACCTTCCACTGCGGTGTCCCAATGGCAAATTTTTTAAAGGCCTCAGACTCCACCAGCTTGTATGGTAAAAGCTGGCGAGCTAGCAGTTCCGACAAGCCAGCTGTTAGACGCTGGGCTAGGGGGTGACTTTGAGACATTGTCTTCTTGCGCTCAAACATCTCCTTGACAGACACCTGACTGTGGGCAGATGAGCAGGAACTGCTCAAGGCGAGAGACGGAGAGGTGGTTGATAGGTGGCAAGGAGGGCAGCAGTGGTTGACCTGGCTGAAGATGCTGGACCAGGAGGAGGATGGCGGCTTTGACTTTGTGTGCTGCTTGTACTGACGTGTTGCTCCCATAGGTGTGTGTGATGTGACATCATGTGCCTTCGCAAAGCAGTTGTGCCTAGGTGGGTGCTGGACTTCCCACGACTCAGTTTCTTCTGGCACAGGTTGCAAATGGCCTCGCTGTTGTCAGAGGCAGACACACAAAAAAAATGCCACACTGCTGAGCTCTGCGATGACGGCATTCTGGTGATGGCAACAGCATGCGTTGATTGGCGTCCCGTCTGGCTGACCCCGGGTGCCGATGCATTCTGTCTGACTGTACCACTAGCTCCTTGCGACGACCTCACCCTGCTTCCAACTCGTCTCCTCCTCCTCTCTGTCTCCCTATCTGAACTTTCCCCCTCTTCTTCTCTTCTAGCAGGCACCTACATGGCATCCACGGACACATCGTCATCATCAACACATTTACCGCTATCTGACACCTCAAGAAAGGAAGCAGCAGCGGGTACAACATCCTCATCACACCGTACATCCATGTGTGTAATGCTGCCTGAGTGAGACATATCCCTGTTAACTACATCCTCTGGCAATAATGGTTGTGCATCACTCATGTCTTCAAACTAATGTGTAAATAACTCCTCTGACGGATCAAGTAAAGCTGCTGTGGTGCTAGTGTTGGTGGTGGCGGCAGGTGGGCAAGTGGTAGCCTAAGAGGTGCCCGAAGCTAAGCTAGAGGAGGAGAAAGACGGTGCGTCAATGTTCCGAGCGGAAGCTTTAGTAGTAGATTGGGTGTCTTGTGATAGCCAGTCAACTAAGTCATCAGAACTTTGGGGGTTCAGGGTACATGGCCTCTGAACACTGGCCATTCTAGGGTCTAAGGGAATCCCAGCACCACGACTGTTACGCCGAGCGCTCCGGGTCCCTGCTCCTCCCCAGACCCGCTGACCGGGAGCGCTGCACTGACAGTCACGATGGGGATGCAATTCGCATAGCGGGACGCGCCCGCTCGCGAATCGCATCCCAAGCCACTTACCCGTCCTGGTCCCCGGCTGTCATGTTCTGGCGCGCGCGGCTCCGCTCTCTAGGGCGCGCGCGCGCCAGCTCTCTAAGATTTATAGTCTAATTAGCTTCCACCTTGTTACGCCTAGCGCTCCGGGCCCCCGCTCCTCCCCGGAGCGCGTACGGCGTCTCTCTCTCCGCAGCGCCCCGGTCGGTCCCGCTGACCGGGAGCGCTGCACTGTCATGGCCGTCGGGGATGCGATTCGCACAGCGGGACGCGCCCGCTCGCGAATCGCATCCCAGGTCACTTACCCGTTCCCGTCCCCTGCTGTCATGTGCTGGCGCGCGCGGCTCCGCTCTCTAGGGCGCGCGCGCGCCAGCTCCCTGAGACTTAAAGGGCCAGTGCACCAATGATTGGTGCCTGGCCCAATTAGCTTAATTGGCTTCCACCTGCTCCCTGGCTATATCTGATCTCCTCCCTTGCACTCCCTTGCCGGATCTTGTTGCCCTTGTGCCTAGTGAAAGCGTTTTGTGTGTCCAAAGCCTGTGTACCAGAACTTCTGCTATCCACCCTGACTACGAACCTTGCCGCCTGCCCCCGACCTTCTGCTACGTCCGACCTTGCTTCTGTCTACTCCCTTGTACCGCGCCTATCTTCAGCAGTCAGAGAGGTTGAGCCGTTGCTAGTGGATACGACCTGGTCACTACCGCCGCAACAAGACCATCCCGCTTTGCGGCGGGCTCTGGTGAAAACCAGTAGTGTCTTAGAACCGGTCCACTAGCACGGTCCACGCCAATCCCTCTCTGGCACAGAGGATCCACCTCCTGCCAGCCGGCACCGTGACAGTAGATCCGGCCATGGATCCCGCTGAGGTCCCTCTGCCTTATATCTCTGATATCACCACGGTGGTCGCCCAGCAATCCCGACAGATCGCCCATCTAACCCACCAGCTGTCGGAAGTGTCCACCATTTTGCACCAACTTCAGTCGCAACTTCAGCAGCAATCATCTCCTCCGCCAGCTCCTGCACCCCTTCCGCAGCGAGTGGCCACTCCTAGCCTCCGCCTGTCCTTGCCGGACAAATTTAATGGGGACTCTTAAGTTTTGCCGTGGCTTTCTTTCGCAATGTTCCCTGCACTTGGAGATGATGTCGGACCAGTTTCCTACTGAAAGGTCTAAGGTGGCTTTCGTAGTCAGCCTTCTGTCTGGAAAAGCCCTGTCATGGGCCACACCGCTCTGGGACCGCAATGACCCCGTCACTGCCTCTGTACACTCCTTCTTCTCGGAAATTCGAAGTGTCTTTGAGGAACCTGCCCGAGCCTCTTCTGCTGAGACTGCCCTGCTGAACCTGGTCCAGGGTAATTCTTCCGTTGGCGAGTACGCCATACAATTCCGTACTCTTGCTTCTGAACTATCCTGGAATAATGAGGCCCTCTGCGCGACCTTTAAAAAAGGCCTATCCAGCAACATTAAAGATGTTCTGGCCGCACGAGAAACTCCTGCTAACCTGCATGAACTCATTCATCTAGCCACTCGCATTGACATGCGTTTTTCTGAGAGGCATCAAGAACTCCGCCAGGAAAAAGACTTAGATCTCTGGACACCTCTCCCACAGTCTCCATTGCAATCTGCGCCTAGGCCTCCCGCCGAGGAGGCCATGCAAGTGGATCGGTCTCGCCTGACCCTGGAAGAGAGGAATCGCCGTAAGGAAGAGAATCTTTGTCTGTACTGTGCCAGTACCGAACATTTTTTGGTGGATTGCCCTGTCCGTCCTCCACATCTGGGAAACGCACGCTCGCACCCAGCTCTCGTGGGTGTGGCGTCTCTTGATGCTAAGTCGGCTTCTCCACGTCTCACGGTGCCTGTACGGATTTCTACTTCAGCCAGCTCTTTCCTCTCAGCCGTGGCCTGCCTGGACTCTGGTGCCTCTGGGAATTTTATTCGGGAGTCCTTGGTGAATAAATTCCGCATCCCGGTGACCCGTCTTGTCAAGCCACTCCACATTTCCGCGGTCAACGGAGCCAGGTTGGATTGCACCGTGCGTTACCGCACCGAGCCCCTCCTAATGTGCATCGGAAATCATCACGAAAAAATTGAGTTTTTGGTTCTCTCCAATTGCACTTCCGAAATTCTCCTTGGACTACCCTGGCTTCAACACCATTCCCCAACCCTGGATTGGTCCACAGGGGAGATCAAGAGCTGGGGTACCTCTTGCTTCAAGGACTGCCTTAAACCGGTTCCCAGTACTCCCTGCCGTGACCCTGTGGTTCCTCCTGTATCCGGTCTCCCTAAGGTCGTTATGGACTCTGCCTGCCTTAAGAAGTGCCTCTCTCCCCCTCCCAGTCCAGTCAGGCAAGCCTCGGTGCCTCCTCATGGCCCTCGTCCTGGTGTCACACTGCCCCGTGCCAGGCCTCGCCCTCTGCCCTCCCTCCCCATTCCCACTCCTGCTGTTCTGCCTTCCGTTGAGGAATCCCTCCATCCTTTCCCGGTGTCCTCATCCCAGGGGAGGCAGTTACCGGAGAGAAGGGGAGACCTAAGGGGGGGGTACTGTTACGCCTAGCGCTCCGGGCCTCCGCTCCTCCCCGGAGCGCGTACGGCGTCTCTCTCTCCGCAGCGCCCCGGTCGGTCCCGCTGACCGGGAGGGCTGCACTGTCATGGCCGTCGGGGATGCGATTCGCACAGCGGGACGCGCCCGCTCGCGAATCGCATCCCAGGTCACTTACCCGTTCCCGTCCCCTGCTGTCATGTGCTGGCGCGCGCGGCTCCGCTCTCTAGGGCGCGCGCGCGCCAGCTCCCTGAGACTTAAAGGGCCAGTGCACCAATGATTGGTGCCTGGCCCAATTAGCTTAATTGGCTTCCACCTGCTCCCTGGCTATATCTGATCTCCTCCCTTGCACTCCCTTGCCGGATCTTGTTGCCCTTGTGCCTAGTGAAAGCGTTTTGTGTGTCCAAAGCCTGTGTACCAGAACTTCTGCTATCCACCCTGACTACGAACCTTGCCGCCTGCCCCCGACCTTCTGCTACGTCCGACCTTGCTTCTGTCTACTTCCTTGTACCGCGCCTATCTTCAGCAGTCAGAGAGGTTGAGCCGTTGCTAGTGGATACGACCTGGTCACTACCGCCGCAACAAGACCATCCCGCTTTGCGGCGGGCTCTGGTGAAAACCAGTAGTGTCTTAGAACCGGTCCACTAGCACGGTCCACGCCAATCCCTCTCTGGCACAGAGGATCCACCTCCTGCCAGCCGGCACCGTGACACACCTGCTCCCTGTCCATATAACCTCACTTCCCCTTCCCTTCCTGGCCGGATCTTGTTGCCTTGTGCCAGAGAAAGCGTTAGTGTTGTCCAAAGCCTGTGTTCCAGATCTTCTGCTATCCTCATTGACTACGAACCTTGCCGCCTGCCCCGACCTTCTGCTTTGTCTGACCTTGCCTCTGTCTAGTCCTTCTGTCCCACGCCTTCTCAGCAATCAGCGAGGTTGTGCCGTTGCCAGTGGATACGACCTGGTTGCTACCGCCGCAGCAAGACCATCCCGGTTTGCGCCGGGCTCTGGTGAAAACCAGTAGCAACCCTAGAACCAGTCCACCGAAACGGTCCACGCCAATCCCTCGCTGACACAGTGGATCCACATCCAGCTAGACCTTCCTCTGCCTGTAATTTTTTTGGTTAAATTTGCACAAGTGTCACACCTAATGTGATTTGCACTAGGGTGACACAATTTGCCCTGCAGGCAAGAAAAATGGCAACTGTGACGTGAACTAACAGTGACAACTGATTTTATTTAACAGCCAAAAAAGGTATTTTTTTTAATTTGCACAACTGTCACACCTAATGTGATTTGCACTAAGGTGACACAATTTGCCCTGCAGGCAGGAAAAATGGCAACTGTGACGTGAACTAACAGTGATGACTGATTTTATTTAATAGCCAAAAAAGGTATTTTTTTTAATTTGCACAACTGTCACACCTAATGTGATTTGCACTAGTGTGACAATGAGCAAAAAAACTTGCCAGCGGAGTTCCCCCTTTTATGCAGTGGTCCCCAACCAGGGTGCCTCCAGCTGTTGCAAAACACACGGACTGATCTATTTCAGCCCTTTGAATACTGTAGTAGTTAGTTGCTTTAAAGAAAAAAAAGCTTGCCAGCGGAGTTCCCCTTTTAGGCAGTGGTCCCCAACCAGGGTGCCTACAGCTGTTGCAAAACACACTGACTGATATCTTTCAGCCCTTTGAATGCTGCAGTAGTTAGTTGCTTGAAGGAACTTATGTTTGATTCTGGAGTACCCCTTTTTAACCAGCGGGTCCCTCTCAACCAGGACTGATATCTTTCAGCCCTAAAAAGGGCTTTTTTGGGTGCTGTCCTTAAAGCAGATGTTACACTAGTGCTTTAGGAGTAAACTGGACCCTGAATACACCACCTAACAGCAACCTAGCTATCGCTTTCCCTATACAGCAGGAGCAGCTTCTCTAACCCTCCACTTCCTGCAGCATGCTGAATGAGGCTAAAATGGCGTCTGTGCAAGAGGTAGGAGGGTCTGGAAGGTAGGGACTGCTGCTGATTGGCTGTAATGTGTCTGCTGACTCTGACTCACAGGGTCAAAGTTTACTGCAATGTTAAAGTATAGGGGGCGGATCGAAATTAACATATGTTCGCCCGGCGATGCGAAGTCGAACATGCGAAATTCGCCGGGAACTGTTCGCCGGCGAACAATTCGCGACATCTCTACTCAGCACTAGAGGGGCAAGAAAAAAACCAATGTATGCACGGATTCAGAGTCATAGGGGGAGATTTATCAAAGGATTTAGGCTAGAATTCCACTGAGGATTTTCACGCAAAAACGCCATTAAAAAAACGCCCATTTTGCTGCACGGCGTTCTTTCTGCGAAAAAATGCTGTATCCAGATGTTAGCTGCAAGTCAATAGTAAACTGCAAAATGCCAGATCCACTTGGCGTTTTTAAGTTTGGCTTTTTTTTTTTTTTTTTATATCCTTTGGGTGTTCTTCAGCTATTTTGGGCTCAGAGGCTGGTTTTCAAAAACGCCTTCCAAATCCTAGTTTGGCGTTTTTATCAGGAAAATCTTAGTGTTTTCCTCCCATAGAAGTCTATGGAAGTGTAAAAACGCCAAGAAAAAAATCCATGTGGGTTTTAACTTTGGTGTTTTTGCCGGCGGTTTTTATTCTTTTATTCTAGCGATCCAAAAAAAGTGATGGAGATACCTTTTTTAATAAAATTTTGTGGGTACCATTAAAAATAAAAAAAGATACAGTAGTGATGGAAAAAAATTTATGAAAATAAAAATGTAGTGTGTGTTTTTCACTTTTTTTCTTACATTTTTTGGGTAGTACTACTACTCCCAGCATGAAACATACTGTTCCATGATGGGAGTAGTAGTACCTGAACTAACTGACAGATCGCTCCGGGTCCGCTGGGATCCTCCTGCATAATGTATAGATTCGGCCGGCCGCTCCTCTATGGTCCCCAGCACTGCCGTATATATACACCTATTCATATTTCCCGCAGAGAGCTGTAATTGGCCAAATAGTTCTAGCCAATCACAACTCTCTGTGGGAAATATGAATAGGTGTACATATACTTAAGTGCAGGGGACCATAGAAGAGCGTCCAACCGCATCTATACATTATACAGGAAGATCACAGCGGGTGTCAGGAGTGACATCCGCTGTGATCTTTCCTTAACTGCAGATACTAGTACTCCCAACATGGAGCACACTCTGCAATCCCTGCATTAATAGACAGATCGCAACAGGTGTCAGAATTTACACTTGCTGCGATCTGTCTATTAATGCAGGTACTACAGCTCCCAGCATGGAACAGAGTGTGCTCCATGTCGGGAGTAGTAGTACCTGCACCTAAGGACAGATCACAGCAGTGTCACTCCTGACACCCCATGCAATCATCCTATCTATTGCAGAGATGGAACGGCTTTCTCCTGTGCTCCGCATCTCTGCTCTGTACTCCGGCCAGCCACTCACCATTCATATTTCCCACTGAGAGCGGGGATTAGCTGCAACCATCCGGCCAATCCCCTCTCTGGGCGGAAAGTATGAATGAGTGATGTGAATTTCTTTTCACCACACTGGCCGGCCCGGAGTATAGTGCAGAGATGTGAGCGCTGTATAGAGCCGCCCCGCATCTCTACTATGTTATAGACGATCGCATCGGGTGTCTGGAGCGACACCCCGGGCGATATGTCTATTAGTACAGGTACTACTACTCCCATCATGGAACAGTCTGTTACATGCTGGGAGTAGTAGTACTACCTAAAAAAATTTAAAACAGATTAAAAAAGGGAAACACACACATACTTTATAAAAAATTCATAAAAATTTTGTGATAAAAAATAAAAATTGTTAAATACATTTTTTTCCATCCCTACTGCATCCTTTTTTTTTTTTTGTACCCAAAACATTTAAAAAACAAAAACAAAAAGAACGCCAAAGGGGCCAAAAAAGACAAATTCCACACAAGGGTAAAAAAAGCCAGAAAAATAAACGCAATAAAAAATGCCAAAACGCAGGGAATAACAGTGGCAGTTTTTAAGCCTTAAACTGTTTTTTTTTTTTTAGTCTAAAATTGTGGTACAGAAAGTTGCAGTCTAAATACGTGCAACTTTTTCTTTAGAGGATTTTTATTCCATGCTGCATTCTAGGCTATTTTAGAGAAAAATGAATTAATGCTGAATTTATCAATAGCGATTACTTGGCGAAAATTCGCATCGGGCGAAAGTACGCTGAAATGTAAGACCATATTGAAGCAGGTTTAAATACAGTCTAAACCATAGATCCCGAAGTCCGTGCGCATAATTTATCAAGAGCCGCCCGACTTTGATAAATTAGGCACACAATAGACCGGTCTTACCCTATGTAGGTTGGTCAATATTGATCCGGAAAAAAGACAACTTTGATAAATCCCCCCCCCCCCATAATCCCTATACAGCTATGGCCTTAGTTTATACGCTGGAAATACCTGCTGACAGGTCCACTTTAGGACCTTTCCTACTTCAGAACAAAAATAAATACAACTTTGAGATATCAGTTTTTTCTTAATTTAATTATTAATTATGTTTACATTTTGTTCTTTCTTATGTATTGGGAGAAAAGTTTATCAAAACGTGTGTATAGGAAAAGTGGTGCAGTTGCCTGTGACAACTAATCAGGTTGATTTTTGCATTGAAGAAGCAATTTGAATGGTTACTATGGGCAACAACACTTTTTCCCTGCACAAGTTTTGATAAATCTCCCCCATTATGTTATAGAAAACATTTTTCTCTTTAAATCTTCTTAAAAGTGCAGTTTAGTTTCTCTACTAAAACCTTTTTGTAGTACTGTCCCATTTTGTTAAAGAAACAGCTTGTTGCATCTGTCTATCCTCTCCCAAACTATATTCTAATCTGATTTACAGAAGCGGCTCTTCCATCAGGCCACTTAGGCCACCGCCTAAGGCCTCCTGCTGGTGGTGCCTCGCTCCAGCCCCCAACCCTTCAAGTATCAGCCCCTCTGCTGCTTTAAGACATGTGCTTCATTCAGGCATGTCTACTTCTGCCCACCAGAGAGGTGCGCAGGGGAGGAAGGAGGGGTTACCCGTTTCGGTATGTCGGTGCATTCGTGCTTGGCCTCATCTCCAGCTTCCATTGTATCTGCTGTGGCTGCCGGTGAAGAGAAGATTACCGGGCAGCTGTGTAAATACTATGCCCTAGCCCATACTATGTCTTACTATCCCCTACCCTGCCATGTAACCACTATGTGAACAGTGACATAGTACGTGCTGTATTGCTACATCACTGTGCATATTATCCCTGTACTTTAATGTCACTGCGCATATTAACCATGTAGTGTATTGTCACTGTGCACACTATCCCTGTGCAGTACAGAGTTAATATGTGCAGTGATATTACAGTACAGGGTGAATATACACAGTGATGTCACAGTACAGGGTTGACATGTACATCGGCCTCACAGTACAGGTATAGCAGGAACAGAAAGAAATGTCCAGCGCTGGATGCGGTAAAACACAGGTACTTTATTGGAGGATCATCGGATACAAACTTGCATCAGGGCTTCTGCCCTGATGCAAGTTTGTATCCCATGATCCTACAATAAAGTACCTGTGTATTACCGCATCCAGCACTGGACATTTCTTTCTGTTCCTGCTGATCCAGTCTGGGGACGCTGCCGGCATGTCCGTGCGCTAGTGTTTGGGAGCACGAGGAAGAGTGCTGTCTACACAGAGCGTTGTTACGGTACAGGTATATTTCACACAGTGATGTCACAGTACAGTAATGATACATACAGTTGTGTCACAGTACAGGGATAATGCACACAGTCATGTCACAGTGCAGGGATAATACACTATGATGTCACAGTACAAGGATAATGCACACAGTAATGTCAAAGTACATGGAAAATACACAGTGATGTCACTCACAGTACAGGGATAATACACACAGTGATGTCACAGTACATAGGGCAATACACACGGGGAGTTTGTAAAGACCTGGGGATGGTGCTATAAAAAGGAACCTAAAATGTTTGTCTGGCCAATTTTGCAGTGACAAGTCTTGGCCGGGAGAATTCTTTATGGCAGTATGAGCCAGATAGCAAAGGAAAAGGGAACTCCACATATATGTACACTGCTCATAAAAATAAAGAGAACACTAAGATATCACATCCTAGATCTGAATGAATGGACTAATAGTAAGAAAAAATCCCATTACATAGTTGAATGTGCTGACAACAAAATTACACAAAATGTATCAACCCATGGAGGTGTGGATATGGAACCATACTCAAAATTAAAAAGTGGAAAAACACACTACAGGCTGATCCAACTTTGATATAATGTCCTCTTGCAGGAACTGCTGACCCACTCCAGCCACATGAGGTCTAGCATTGTCTTGCATTAAGAGGAACCCAGGGCCAACCGCACCAGCATATGGTCTCACGGGGTCTGAGGATTCCATCTCTGTACCTAATGGCAGTCAGGCTACCTGCGGCAAGCACATGGAGGGCTGTGCGGCGCCCCAAAGAAATCCCACCCCACACCATTACTGACCCACCGCCAAACCGGTCATGCTGGAGGATGTTGCAGGCAGCAGAATGTTCTCCACGGCATTTCCAGACTCTGTCACGTCTGTCACATGTGCTCAGTGTGAACCTGCTTTCATCTGTGAAAAGGAAAGGGCACCAGTGGCAAATTAGCAAATCTTGGTGTTCTCTGGCATATGCCAAACGTCCTGCACTGTGTTGGGCTGTAAGAACAACCCCCACCTGTGAACGTCGGGCCCTCATACAGTCTGTTTCTGACTGACTGAGTGGACACATGCACATTTGTGACCTGCTGGAGGTCATTTTGCAGGGCTCTGGCAGTGCTCCTCCTGCTCCTCTTTGCACAAAGGCGGAGGTAGCAGTACTGATGCTGGGTTGTTGCCCTCCTACTGCCTCCTCCATGTCTCCTGATGTTTTGGCCTGTCTCCTGGTAGCGCCTCCATGCTCTGGACACTACGCTGACAGACACAGCAAACCTTCTTACCACAGCTTGCATTGATGTGCTGTCCTGGATGAGCTGCACTACCTGAGCCACTTTTGTGGGTTGTAGACTCCGTCTCATGCTACTACTAGAGTGAAAGCACTGCCAGCATTCAAAAGTGACCAAAACATCAGTCAGGAAGCATAGGAACTGAAAAGCGGTCTGTGGTCACCACCTGCAGAACCACTCCTTTATTGGGGTGTCTTGCTAATTGCCTATAAGTTCCACCTGTTGTCTGTTCCATTTGAACAGCATGTGAAATTGATTGTCAATCAGTGTTGCTTCCTGATTGGACAGTGTGATTGACTTGGAGTTACATTGTGTTGTTTAAGTGTTCCCTTTATTTTTTTGAGCAGTGTATATTTCTATCTACTCCTGGGGGGACATGTATCAAATATTTTACCCCTGTTTTGTGTGTATTTTTTTGCGCAAAATTTTGCGCAAGCCCTTTTTTTGCGCATTTTTTTTGCGCACGTTTTGGTAGAGCATGTCCTCCAGATGTGGCTGAATCAGGGTACCTTGGAGTGACATTTATAGTACACATGGATTTATTAACTGCGTACTTTTCCTTTACACCAAAAATGTTGCCGCAAGAGCTGTTTTTTTTGCGCAAATAGAAGCCATCTTGGACTTAACATAGCAAGATGCTCTAAATCATCGATTCTATTTTCCAAAGAGTGGATTGAGGAGATTACTATATTTACCCGCAATTTATGAAGCTCATTGCGCTTGATTGATAAATTTAGCGCTTCTGCACATAATTTAGAATTCGGGAAAAGGGGTAAAATGCTTCTACCATACACAAATAATGATACATGTCCCCCCTGGTCCCTAGCTGGTCTTGCCACTGTTCTGGTTATTCTTTCTTCAGCCCCCACCACTCATCTCTTTAACAGGCTTCCTAGCACTGGGGCAGCATCTTCCAGCACCTCGGCTAGTAACTGTAGTGGTGTTTCATCTCGATCAGTGGTTGGCTAAGTAGAAAGGTCTTGCTCCTAGTGCTTATCTTATAAGCTGGTAGATGAGGCAAGTGGTGGGGGACCAGAAGAAGAAGCACCACATCTGTGGTGGGATTAGTGGACGTCCAGGGGTAGGTAAACACATAAATTTATTTTTTCTATTTTCCAAGGGCTTCAATACTGTATTATTTTATCTACAGCTCCTGAATACCCCTTTAATCATCGCTTTAACATTTTTGTGATATTTTTCTCCTTCCAGTTAAAGCTCATATAAAAATGATGGAATATAGAGACATTATAATACTCACCCTTCTTTTATAGTTATATATGTTAGAAGCATTTGTTTTTTTTTGGTCATCAATAAAAATGTTCAGTTTGTGCAAAGCCTGAGCCATAATATAGACGGCAATATACACTTGGTAAGGAGTTGTGTCTCCAGAAAAATTATACTCTATATTAAGTTTCATCTCCTCAGAACAATGATGATATGGATTTTGATCTGCCAATGGCATAAGAAAATCTTTTAATTTATTTCCTGTATAGCAATGGAATAAAGTCATCCAAAGATCTTCCAACAATGGATCAGAAGGTTGACTGGATAACTGAACAATATTGAAAAACTCTTTTCCAGTGATATTGTATGTGGGAATTGAGAACACTAAACTGCAATTACCAGGAATTACAACTACAGGAAGTACAAGGTCTGTCGCCAGTGACCATGAATTTGGAAGTATAAGAGTCTTGTTCTTTAGAAAATGAGCTACATTGTATAAAAACCTGATGTAAGTCATCGTATAGGAGCCACAGATAATAATAACATCAGTAGATGAAGCCTGTAAAGCTGGAGGGACATGATCCATATTATTTATAGATACAAGAAAAGTAAATTCTATACAAATCTGATGAGATGTAAATAGTTTGATCAACGCCTGTAACTCTCGCCGTCCATAGTCATCATCTGATGTGATGATCCCAACCCAATTCCACTGGAATCTCTCCAGGAGCTTTACAAATGCTGCATATTGTATCTTGTCATCAGGTACAGTACGAAAAAAGTTTGGGTAAAGCCTTTTATTACTAAGAAGAGGATCTCTTGCCCCATAACTGATCTAAGATAAAGAAAAAACAGCAGTATCCATACTGTGTCCGTAAATGTTAAATTATTCACATAAAAAAAAGGAATGAGAGACTTAACATTACAATAATATGTAAAACAACCAACATTAAGCTGAACAAATAAAAATAAAGTTCACTCTAACCAGTAATTCATAACCCCAAGAAATCAACCAATACCGATCAACATTAAATGGCCACTATCGCCAGATATATAAGGCAGCAAGTGGGCAGCCAATTCTTAAAACTAATGTGTGGAAAGCAGAAAAAATGGCAACCATAAAGACCCTGGGGGCTTCGACAAGGGATTATAATGGGTAGATGACTCAAAATATCTCCAAATAGCAAATCTTAGTTAACTTTGTTATCTCAGTAAACAATGAGAAATGGGTAGTCTAACTGATAACATCCACCGTCTATACTATTCAGCATTTTGATATTGGAAGGTGGCTGCTCCCAGCTGGTGAAGACGGATATACAGTGGTCCCTCAACATACGATGGTACGAGCCATCGTTTGTCGAATCCATCGTATGTTGAGGGATTCGTGCAATGTAAAGTATAGGAAGCTGTACTCACCTGTCCCCGCCGCTCCCGATGGTGACCCCACCTCCGCTGTCTTCTCCGGTCCTCTGCTGTCTTCCGCAAGGCCTTACTGGGCCTGCGTAACAACGTCATTACGCCGCTGCGTACATCGTTCCTATTGGATGACGTGCGCAGCAGCGTATTGACGTCATCGGAGAGGGCCGAGAAGACACCGGAAGACCAGCGCTGGAGCCGGAGCGCACCCCGGAGCATCGTGGAGGGGTAAGTAATACTTACCGCACCACACAGAGAACATTAAGCTACTATCCGGCAGCAGCTTAAGCATTTTGCGCTGCCGGATAGCACTTAATGCGATGGCCCCGACATAAAAAAGCATCGTATGTCGATGCTGACATCGACATGCGAAGGCCTCTGAGAGGCCATCGTATGTCGATTTGATCATATGTCGGGGCCATCGTAGGTCGGGGGGTCACTGTATACATATGTATCTACATGCCCATAACAGTGCTATGCCTGTGGCACAACTTCACCAGATAAGCACACCTCTTACCTCTACTACCCATTTCTACATCCTGAAGGGTAGCTGCACTAGATAGCGTCTTTTTTCTCTTCTTTTTTTGACATATACTCTGGATTCAGCTTTACATGGAGCAGAGAGTCATACAAGAGAACCATCATTCATTTATTGTCTAAGGAGCTGCTTCATTATTTTAATTATTTATGCATAAAAGTGACTTTAAAACTAAATCAGATTTCCACACAAGTCCTCAAAAGCAATTAGCAGATAATTCAAAGATAAAATTCGAGACTGGAGTTTTCAATCATTGGAATTACCATCAGATAGGACCTGTTTTATTAAAAGATCAGGGATTTAGTCTGATCATCACATGAAAGAGAATAATGGCAAAAAAAAAAGATTTCCGAGGACCTTTAGAAGAAGATTTCTTGATGTTCACCTGGTTGGAAAAGTTTACAAAACCCTTTCTTCACTTGTTAACCCCTTAAGGTTAGGGTTTTTCCGCTTTTTGCACTTTTGTTTTTTCCTCCTCACCTTTTAAAAATCATAACCCTTCCAATTTTGCACCTAAAAATCCATATCATGGCTTATTTTTTGCGCCACCAATTCTACTTTGCAGTTACATCAGTCATTTTACCCAAAAATCTACAGCGAAAGGGGAAAACAAATCATTGTGCAACGAAATTGAAGAAAAAACGCAATTTTGTAAATTTTGGGGGCTACCGTTTCTACGCAATACATTTTTTGGTAAAAATGACACCTTATATTTATTCTGTAGATCCATACAATTAAAATGATACCCTACTTATATAGGTTTGATTTTGTTGTACTTCTGTAAAAAAAAATCATAACTACATGCAGAAAAATTTATACGTTTAAAATTGCCGTCTTCTGACCCCTACAACTTTTTTATTTTTCCGCATATGGGGCGGTATGAGGGCTCATTTTTTGTGCCTTGATCTGAATTTTTTAGTGGTACAATTTTTGTATTGATCGGACTTTTTGATCGCTTTTTATTCATTTTTTCATGATATAAAAAGCGACCAAAAATACGTTATTTTGGACTTTGGAATTTTTTTGCGCGTACGCCATTGACCGTGCGGTTTAATTAATGATATATTTTTTATAGTTCGGACATTTACACACGCGGCAATACCACATATGTTTATATTAATTTACATGGTGTTTTTTTATGGGAAAAGGGGGGTGATTAGAAAATTTATTAAGGAAAGGGTTTATTATGGGAGTGTTATAGCTCCCATTGGGGGCTATAACACTGCACACACTGATTGCCAGCACTGTTCACTGCAAAGCCATAGCCTTGCAATGATCAGCGTTATCGATGGTGGATTGCTCAAGCCTGCATCTCAGGCTTGGAGCAATCAATCGCCGAGGGGACACGCCGGAGGCAGGTAAGAGGATCTCCACTCGTGTTCCAGCTGATCGGGACACCGCATTTTCACTGAACGCCACGTTTAAAGGGTTAATAGCGCGTGGCACCGCGATCGCTGCCGTGCGCTATTAACCCCCGGTCACGACGTGACCCCGCGTCATAGCAGGTCGGCCCCGGCAGATAATGAAAGCCGGGACCCTGGGCAAATAGTGTGCGGCACTGATCGTTGTGCCGCGTGCTATTAACCCTTTAGACACGGCATTCAAAGTTGATCGCAGCGCCTAAGGTAACAAAAATACACTCCCGGCAGCTCAGTCGGGCTGATCACTATGTCCCTAGATCAGCTAGAATGGAGAATGCCTTACCTGCCTCCGGCGCATCCGATCGCTGGTTGATTTCTCCAAGCCTTAAATCCAGGCTTGAGCAATTAACCACCGATAACACTGATCATTACCATGTTAATGCATGGCAGTGATCTGTGTAGCAGATCAGTGTGTGCAGTGCTATAGCCACTAGAGGGGGGTATAACACTGCAAAAAAAGTGTGAAGAAAATATTAGTAAAGATCATTTAACACCTTCCCTAATAAAAGTAACAATCACCCCCCTTTTCCCATAAAAAAAACTGTGTAAATAAAAATAAACATATGAGGTATTGCAGCGTGCAGAAATGTCCAAACTATAAAAATATATCATTAATTAACCCCTTCCCGCAAATGGACGTGTATACACGTCCATTTTTTCTGTGACTTAACGCAAATGGACGTGTATACACGTCCAATACATTTTCTATCACCATGTCCGTTGGCATGGTGATAGAAACGTCATCTCAGCTGTCCTGGACAGCTGACCGATGACACTATGCAGCTGGGGACCAATCAGACTGGTCCCCTGCTGCAGATCATTGTCATTAGTCAGTCAGTTAGTGACTGACTAATGACAAGGACTTGCGGGGTTCCGGGCTGATCGGGTCTCTGGTGACCCGATTGCCCGTAATATAATGATGATCGGAGCAGTCAGAGACCGCTCCGATCATCCTGAAGGGATAGGACCGAGGTGGCAGATGCCACCTCGCTCCTAAACCCCTGCCATTGGTCGTCAGGACTAGCGACCAATGGCAGGAGGGGGCAGGGGGGTTAAAGGTGAAATCCCCGCTCTGCCCCACCCCTGGATGTCGGGGCAGAGCGGGGGGAAGATGGCGGAGGGTCCCAGGACCAGCGATCGTGTCCCGGGACCAGCGATCGTGTCCCGGGGCCAGCGATCGCAGCGGGACACGTGGCGGTACCGGTGGAGGCAGCGGCGGATGGAGCTGTGAAGATCAACGGTAAGTGATCTTCACTGCTGCGTTCCAGAAGTTGCCAAACTGCAACTCCCAGCAAGCCCAGACAGCCAAAGGCTGTCTGGGCATGCTGGGAGTTGTAGTTTTGCAACATCTGGAGGCCCACAGTTTGGAGACCACTGTGCAGTGGTGTCCAAACTGTGCTCTTACAGATGTTGCAAAACTACAACTCCCAGCATGCCCAGACAGTCCAGGCATGCTGGGAGTTGTAGTGCTGTAACATGTGGCCCTTCAGATTTTGCAGCACTACAACTCCCAGCATGCCTGGACAGTCTGGGCATGCTTGGAGTTGAAGTTTTGCAACATTTGGAGGGCTACAGCTTGGACACCACTGCACAGTGGTCACCAAACTGTGACCCTCCAGATGTTGCAAAACTAACTCCCAACATGTCTTTCGGTAGTCTGGGCATGCTGGGAGTTGTAGTTTTGCAACAGCTGGAGGCACCCTTTTTGGGAAACACTGAGTTAAGTAACAAACTCAGTGTTTTGCCACCAGTGTGCCTCCAGCTGTTGCATAACTACAACCCCCAGCATGCACGGACAGCCAGAGGGCATGCTGGGAATGTTAGTAGTATGCCTCCAGCTGTTGCATAACTACAAGTCCCAGCATGCCCTCAGTTGTCACTGCATGCTGAGAGTTGTAGTTTTTGCAACGGCTGAAGCATATACTGGTTGCGAAGTTTGTTACCTAACTCAGTGTTTCGCAACCAGTGCGTCTCCAGCTGTTTCAAACTACAACTCCCAGCATGCACTGATAGACTGTACATGCAGGGAGTTGTAGTTCTGCAACAGCTGGAGGCAAACTGGTTGCGAAACACTGAGATAAGTAACAAACTGTGTTTTGCAACCAGTGTGCCTTCAGCTGTTGCATAACTACAACCCCCAGCATGCACGGACAGCCAGAGGACATGCTGGGAATGTTAGTAGTATGCCTCCAGCTGTTGCATAACTACAAGTCCCAGCATGCCCTCAGTTGTCACTGCATGCTGAGAGTTGTAGTTTTTGCAACGGCTGAAGCATATACTGGTTGCGAAGTTTGTTACCTAACTCAGTGTTTCGCAACCAGTGCGTCTCCAGCTGTTTCAAACTACAACTCCCAGCATGCACTGATAGACTGTACATGCAGGGAGTTGTAGTTCTGCAACAGCTGGAGGCAAACTGGTTGCGAAACACTGAGATAAGTAACAAACTGTGTTTTGCAACCAGTGTGCCTTCAGCTGTTGCATAACTTCAACCCCCAGCATGCACGGACAACCAAAGGGCATGCTGGTAGTGGTAGTTTTGCAACAGCTGGAGGTTTGACACCCCCCCATGTGAATGTACAGGGTACATTCACACGGGCAGGGGTCTACAGCAAACTTCATGATACAAGTTTGAGATGCAGCAAGTTTTCCGCCGCAGCTCAAACTCTCAGCGGAAAGCTCGCTGTAGACCCCAGCCGTGTGAGTGTACCCTAAAAACACCACACTATACTACATTACATAAAATAAAAAGTAAAACACTACATATACACATACCCCTACACAGCCCCCCTTCACCCCCCCCCCCCCCCCCAAATTAGGAAAAAAAAATTCTCGTATGACACTGTTTCCAAAACGGAGAATCCAGCTGTTGCAAGACAACTCTCAGTATTGCCGGACAGCGATTGACTTTCCAGGCATGCTGGAAGTTTTGCAACAGCTGGAATCACCCTGTTTGGGAAACCCTGCCATAGGGTATTTTTGGTATCGGAGGCAAGTGTAATTCTTGCATCCGGTTCCGTCCTCATGCAAATCCCTTATTTAGTCCTCAAATGTGCATGGCGCTCTCTCACTTCGGAGCCCTGTCGTATTTCAAGGAAACAGTTTAGGTCCACATATGGGGTATTTTCGTACTCAGGAGAAATTGCCTAACAAATTTTGGGGGGCTTTTTCTCCTTTTACCCCTTATGAAAAGGTGAAGTTGGGGTCTATACCAGCTGTCATTGTAAAAATGTTTTTACATTTTTTACACTAACATGCTGGGGTTGCCCCATACTTTTCCTTTTCACAAGAGGTAAGGTAAAAGGAAAAAAAGACCCCCAAAATTTGTAACGCAATTTCTCCTGAGTATGGAAATACCCCATATGTGGACATAAAATGCACTGCGGGCGCACAACAAGGCTCAGGAGTGAGAGCGCCATGTACATTTCAGGTGATTTGCACAGGGGTGGCTGATCGTTACAGCGGTTCTGACATAAACACAAAACAAAACAAAAAAACCCATGTGTGACCCCATTTTGAAAACTACACCCCTCACGTAATGTAATAAGGGGTACAGTGAGCATTTACGCCCCACAGGTGTCTGACCGATTTTTTTGAACAGTTGTCCGCAAAAATGAAAAATCTAATTTTTCATTTGCACAGCCCACTGTTCCAAAGATCTGTCAAAGGCCAGTGGGGTGTAAATGCTCACTGCACCCCTATTACATTCCTTGAAGGGTGCAGTTTCCAAAATAGGGTCACATGTGGGGGGGGGGGGTCCACTGTTCTGGCACCACGGGGGGCTTTGTAAAGCACATGACCCCCGACCTTCATTCCAAACAAATTCTCTCTCCAAAATCCCAATGGCGCTCCTTCTCTTCTGAGCATTGTAGTTTGCCCACAGAGCACTTTACATCCACATATGGAGTATTTCCATACACAGAAGAAACGGGGTTACAAATTTTGGGGGGCATTGTCTCCTATTACCTCTTGTAAAAATGGTAAGTTTGGGGGGAAAAAAACTGCATTTCAGTGAAAAATATATATTTTTTTAATTTACACATCCGACTTTAACGAAAAGTCATCAAACATCTGTGGGGTGTTAGGCTCACTGGACCCCTTGTTACATTCCTTGAGGGGTGTAGTTTCCAAAATAGTATGCCATGTGAATTTTTTTGCTGTTCTGGCACCATAGGGGCTTCCTAAATGTGACATGCCCCCCAAAAACAATTTCAGAAAAATTCACTCTCCAAAATCCCATAGTCGCTCCTTCCCTTCTGAGCCCCCTACTGTGCCCGCCGAACACTTGACATACACATATGAGGTATTTCCTTACTCGAGAGCAATAGGGTTACACATTTTGGGGGGATTTCTCTACTTTTACCCCTTATAAAGATTCCAAAACTGGGTCTACAAGAACATAAGAGTGTAAAAAATGCAGATTTTGAATTTTCTCCTTCACTTTGCTGCTATTCCTGTGAAATACCTAAATGGTTAACTTCCTTACTGATGTCATTTTGAATACGTTGAGAGGTGCAGTTTTTATAATGGGGTAATTTATGGGGTATTTCTAATAGGAAGGCCTTCAAATCCACTTCAAAACTGAACTGGTCCCTGAAATATTCAGATTTAGAAAATTTTGTGAAAAATTAGAAAATTGCTGCTATACTTTGAAGCCCTCTGATGTCTTCCAAAAGTAAAAACATGTCAACTTTATGATGCAAGCATAAAGTAGACATATTGTATTTGTGAATCAAAATCTCATTTATTTGGAATGCCTATTTCCCTTACAAGCAGAGAGCTTCAAAGTTTGAAAATTGCTAAATTTTCTAATTTTTCCTGAAATTTTGGAATTTTTCACCAAGAAAGGATGCAAGTATCGACGAAATTTTACCGCTATGTTAAAGTAGAATATGTCACGAAAAAACAATCTCGGAATCAAATTCATGAGTAAAAGCATCCCAGAGTTATTAATGCTTAGAGTGACAGTGGTCAGATGTGCAAAAAACGCTCTGGTCCTTAAGGTGAAAATGGGCTTGGTCCTTAAGGGGTTAAACCACATGGTAAATGGCGTATGAGGAAAAAATTTCCAAAGTCCAAAATAGCATTTTTTTGTCACTTTTTATATCATGAAAAAATTTATAAAAAGGGATGTAAAAAAAATCTGATCAACACAAAAATGGTACCGCTAAAAACTTCAGATCACGGCGCAAAAAATGAGCCTTACCGCCCCGGTAAAAAAAGTTACAGGGGTCAAAAGATGACAATTTTAAACATATTCATTTTTGTGCATGTAGTTATGATTTTTTTCCAGAAGTAAGACAAAATCAAATCTATATAAGTTAAGTATCATTTTAAACGTATAGACCTACAGAATAAAGAAAAGGTTATTTTTAGTAGAAACGGAAGCCACCAAAAGTTAAAGAATTGCATTTTTTTCTGAAATTTTCTTGCATAATATTTTTTTTCTGTTTTGGCATGGATTTTCTGGTAAAATGACTAATGTCACTGCAAAGTAGAATTGGTGGCGCAAAAAATAAGCCAAAATATGGAATTTTAGGTGCAAAATTTAAAGGGTTATGATTTTTAAAAGGTGGCTCCAGATAGTTAAAAAGAATTGTAGATTACTTCTATTAAAAAATCTTAATCTTTCCAGTAGTTATCAGCAGCTGAAGTTGAGTTGTTCTTTTCTGTCTGACAACAGTGCTCTCTGCTGACACCTCTGCTTGTCTCATGAACTGCCCAGAGTAGGAGCAAATCCCCATAGCAAACTTCTAATTCTTCAGACAGTTCCTGAGACAAGCAGGGTGTCAGTAGAGAGCACTCTTGTCGTAAAGAAAAGAACAACTCAACTTCAGCAACTGATAAGTATTGGAAGGATTAAGATTTTTTTAATAGAAGTAATTTACATATCTGTAATTTACATCTCTGTTTCTGGAGCCAGTTGATATATAAAAGTTTTTTTTTGCCTGGAATACCCCTTTAAGAGCTTGGACTCCATGACCCAGCATTTTTTATTTATTTATTTATTTATTTTGGCTTATGTTTTATTTGCTCCTTACATTCTAAAACCCAAAAATATATGGAAGACAAAATAGAAAAAAAATAAGAAATTGCAAAATTTTGTGTAGAAATACTTTTTTAGGGTTCACAATATGGTAAATCTGACATGATATATTTATACTAAACTTGGATATTCTTTATTTTTTTTTGTTTTAACGCCGAGATGGGACGTTGTTGTGGCTGGAGATTAGCTGAGTCGCAGTTTGGTTTGATGTGTCGGGTACCTTTATACTTCCATTGCCACCTTTTTAATTTAACACTCCCCTTTTGCACTCAACTCTACTATTACCCCCCCCCCCCCCTACACACACACACGCACACCACCCTTAATTGTTCCAGAACCGCCAGGGGGCAATATTGCCCACTTTGGGAAACACTGTACTAAGGTGTGAACTGCTGCTTGGAAGCTAAAAGGAAAGGGAAGGGGAAATTATATTGCATCACTGTGAACAAATAGCAGTAGGTACACTGGTATGTACTCAAGGGACAGATGCCCTGCCCTTTACTCCTATCTGTGTTGGTCACTGCTTAGAGTCCCTCACAGAGATCTTCACCTAACACCTGCCATCTCTAAAATGGCTGCCGAAACTATGTGCATAGGTTTTTATATAGTGACTCCTATTCTGCCTCCTATTTGACTGGGACAGCTGTTTGAAAAACATTATGGGATTCCCTGAGGTCATGTGATCCTTTAATTTTAACATTTAAAGGCAATTAGTACAGATGGTTTCATTTAACCCCTTAAGGACGCAGGGTTCTTCCGTTTTTGCATTTTCGTTTTTTCCTCCTTACCTATTAAAAATCATAACCCTTCAATTTTCCACCTAAAAATCCATATTATGGCTTAATTTTTGCGTCACCAATTCTACTTTGCAGTCACATTAGTCATTTTACCCAAAAATCCACAGCGAAACGGAAAAAAATCAAAAGAAAAATCGAAGAAAAAACACAATTTTGTAACTTTTGGGAGCTTCCGTTTCTACGTTGTGCATATGTCGGTAAAAATGACAACTTATCATTATTCTGTAGGTCCATATGGTTAAAATGGTACCCTACTTATGTAGGTTTGATTTTGTCGTACTTCTGGAAAAAATCTTAACTACATGCAGGAAAATTTTTAGTTTTAAAAATGTCCTCTTCTGACCCCTATAACTTTTTTATTTTTCCACGAACAGGGCGGTTTGAGATCTAATTTTTTGCACTGTGATCTGAAGTTTTTATCAGTACCCTTTTTGTTTTGACTTTTGACTTTTTGATCACTTTGTATTCATTAATTTTAATGGTATAAAAAGTGACCAAAAAGAGGTTTTTTTGGACTTTTGAATTGTTTTACGTGTACGCCATTGACCGTGCGGTTTAATTAAGGATATGTTTTTATATATCGGACAATTACGCACACGGTGATACCACATATGTTTATTTTTATTTACACTGTTTTATTTTTTTAATGGGAAAAGGGGGGTGATTCAAACTTCTATTAAGGAAGGGGTTAAATGATCTTTATTAACACTTTATTTTTGCAATGTTATAGCTCCCATAGGGGCCTATAACATTACATACACTGATCTTTTACACAGTTCACTGGCATGTATTATCATGCCTGTGATCAGTGTTATCAGCGCTTGACTGCTCCTGCCTGGATCTCAGGCACGGAGCAGTCATTCGCCGATCGGACACAGAGGAGGCAGGTAGGGTCCCTCCCGGTATCCTGTAAGCTGTTCGGGACACCGCAATTTCACCGTGGTGGTCCCGAACAGCCCGACTGAGAATCCAGGATAGTTTCACTTTCGCTTCAGATGCAGCGGTCAGCTTTGATCACCGCGTCTGAAGAGTTAATACAGGGCATCACCGCGATCGGTGATGTCCTGTATTAGACGCGGGTTACCGCATGACCCTGCGGCATATCGTGGGAGCCGGCGCAGGACGTAAATATACGCCCTTCGTCGTTTAGGGGTTAAACATTAAAATGGAAGGATAACATAAAGGGTTACTCCAGTGGAATTTTTGTTTTTGTTTTTCATATAAACCTTTTTTTTTCATATCAACTGGCTCCAGAAAGTTAAACAGATGTGTACATTTCTTCTATTAAAAAATCTTAATCCTTCCTGTACTTATCAGATGCTGTATACTGGAGAGGAAATTGAGGTGCACATTTCTGTCTGACCACAGTGCTCTCTGCTGACACCTCTGTCCGTGTCAGGAACCTCTCCTTCTCTGGACAGTTCTTTATATGGACAGAGGTGTCAGCAGAGAGCACTGTGGTCAGATTGCAAAAAACAACTCAACCTCCTCTGTAGTATACAGCAGCTGATGGGAGGGACTGGAAGGGTTACGATTTTTTAATAGAAGTAATTTACAAATCTGTTAAACTTTATGGCACCAGCTGATTTGAAAAAAAAAAATAAAAATACATAAATGTTTTCCACCAGAGTACCCTTTCAAATGCTGGTAATCCCTGGTGTCTACTGGTCCCTTCAGCACTCCCTTAATGTATTTGCAGGGTGCAGATAGGTTTCTGGGGAAGCCTGAGGCCTTACCTGTCCCTTTGTGTCTTCTATGGCCTTTAACAGGCTGTAGCAATTGAGCGCTGAGAGCATAGATCAATGTAAAGCAATAGCATTACATATATCTATATAAGCCAATGAAGGCTTATGATAGGCCCCTAGGAGGGCCAGAAATGTGTAAAAAAAAAGTTACAAAAATGTTTTGAGAAAAAAAAAACCCTCAATAAAAAATAAAATCTCCCCCCTTTTCCAATTTTTCAAATAAAACACTTTAGAAAAAGTAAAAAAAAAAAAACAAAAAAAAAAAAAAAAATTATATATATATATATATATATATATATATATATATATATACATACACATATATATATATATATATATATATATATATATATATATATATACGTAATAGGTATCACCGTGTGTGCTATTGTCTGAACTATTAATTTATCACATACTTGATTCCGCACAGCCAATGGCATAAACACAAATAAAATCCAAGCAAAACTACAGTAACATTTTTGTTACATTACATTCTAGAAATTATTTTTATAAAAAAGTGATCAAAAAGTCAAAACTACATATATGTGGTACCTTTAACCCCTTCCCGCTATTGGACGTATGCATACGTCCAGGCGAACTACACGTTCGCGCAAATGGACGTATGCATACGTCCAAGCGATCTCCTGCTCTGCCGCGGGCAGCGCAGGAGATCGCGGGTGGGACTCAGCTGTCAATCACAGCCGGAGTCCCAACGCAGCTGCCGGGGCCGCGTAGATCGCAGTTCTGATCACGGCATCTATGGTGTTTGCAGGGGGAGCGCTCTCCCCCTGCCCATCAACAGCGGCGCCGCGATAAAATAAGGGGGATCGAGGGTGTCCAAGACACCCTCGATCCCCCTTGAAGAGATAGGAGTGAGGTGGCAGGGTTGCCACCCCTCCTATCCCTGCTATTGATCGGCGGAGCGACCGACCAATAGCAGACTGGGGGCGGGGGGGGTTAAAGTTCGGTTCCCCCCGCTATGCCCACCCATCGGTGTCCGGGCACAGCGGGGGGAACCGCGTAGTAGCGGCGGCGGCCACTTACCCGGTGGCGGCTGTAATCATGGCGGCGGTGGAGGTGAGTATGGTGCCGCGTGTCTGGGGTCTGTTGCCTAGCAACATCTGCAGGGCGACAGTTTGGAGAGTAGTCTCTAAACTGTGGCCCTCCAGATGTTGCAAAACTACAACTCCCACCATGCCTTGACAGCTGTTTGCTGTGTTGGCATGCTGGGAGTTGTAGTTTTGCAAGATTTAGAGGGGTTCAGGCTAGAGATCACTAACAGTGGTCTCTAAACTGTAGCCCTCCAGATGTTACAAAACTACAACTCCCAGCATGCCCAGACAGCAGTTTGCTATCTTAGCATGCTGAGATTTGTAGTTTTGCAACATCTGGAGGGCCACAGTTTAGAGACCACTGTCAGTGATCTCCAGCCTGAACCCCTCTAAATCTTGCAAAACTACAACTCCCAGCATTCAGGAACAGCAAATGGCTATCTCGGCATGCTGGGAGTTGTACTTGCGTGCCTCCAGCTGTTGCATAACTACAACTCCCAGCATGCACTGACAGGATGTGCATGCTGGGAGTTGTAGTTTTGCAACAGCTGGAGGCACACTGGTTGGGAAATACCGAGTTAGGCAATAGGTTCTATTACCTAACTCAGTATTTTCCAACCAGTGTGCATCCAGCTGTTGCAAAACTACAACTCCCAGCATGCACGTTCTGTCAGTGCATGCTGGGAGTTGTAGTTTTGCCCCCCCCCCCCCCTCCCATGTGAACGTACAGGTTACATTCACACTGGCGGCGGATTACAGTGAATTCCCTGCTTCAAGTTTGAGCTGCAGCCGCAGCTCAAACTCCTAGCGGAAGACTCAGTGTAATCCGCCGTCAGTGTGAATGTAACCTAAAAACACTACACTAACATAAAATAAAGAGTAAAACACTATATATACACACGTACACTGCCCCCCCCTACCACCCCCCCTTCCCCCCCCCAATAAAAATGAAAAACGTATCCTACAGCGGTGTTTCCAAAACGGAGCCTCCAGCTGTTGCAAAACAAAAACTCCCAGCATTTCCGGACAGCCATTGACTGTCCAAGCATTCTGGGAGTTTAGCAACAGCTGGAGGCATCCTGTTTGGGAATCACTGGTGTAGAATACTCCTATGTCCACCCCTATGCAAATCCCTAATTTAGGCCTCAAATTCGCATGGCGCTCTCACTTTGGAGCCCTGTCGTATTTCAAGGCAACAGTTTAGGGCCACATATGGGGTATCGCTGTACTCGGGAGAAATTGCCTAACAAATTTTGGGGGGCTTTTTCTCCTTTTACCCCTTATGAAAAGGTAAAGTTAGGGTCTACACCAGCATGTTAGTGTAAAAAAAAATCATTTTTGTACACTAACATACTGGTGTTGCCCCATACTTTAAAATTTCACAAGCGGTAAAAGAAAGAAAGCCTCCGAAATTTGTAACGCAATTTCTCCTGAGTACGGAGATACCCCATATGTGGGCGCAAAGTGTTCTGGGGACGCACAACAAGGCTCAGAAGGGAGAGTGCGCCATGTAAATTTGAGGTCTAAATTGGTGATTTGCACAGGGGTGGCTGATTTTACAGCGGTTCTGACATAAGTGCAAAATAATAAATACCCAAATGTGACCCCATTTTGGAAACTACACCCCTCACGGAATGTAATAAGGGGTACAGTGAGCATTTACACCCCACAGGTGTCTGACAGATCTTTGAAACAGGGGTCTGTGAAAATGAAAAATAAAATTTTTTATTTGCACAGCCCACTGTTCCAAAGATCCGTCAAATGCCAGTGGGGTGTAAATTCTCCCTGCACCCCTTATTACCTTCCGTGAGGGGTGTAGTTTTAAAAATGGGGTCACATGTGGGGGGGTCCACTGTTCTGGCACCACGGGGGGCTTTGGAAATGCACATGGCCAAATTCTCTCTCCAAAAGCTCAATGATGCTCCTTCTCTTCTGAGCATTGTAGTTCGCCCCCAGTGCCCTTCACGTCCTTCCATACTCAGAAGAGATGGGGTTACAAAATTTGGAGGGTATTTTCTGCTTTTATCCCTTGTAAAAATGTTAAGTTTGGGGGAAAACAAGCATTTTAGTGTAAAGAAAATATTTTTTTTTTTTACATATGCAAAAGTCATGAAACACATGTGGGGTATTAAGGTTCACTTTACCCCTTGTTACGTTCCCCAAGGGGTCTAGTTTCCAAAATGGTATGCCATGTGTTTTTTTTGCTGTCCTGGCACCATAGGGGCTTCCTAAATGCGGCATGCCCCCAGAGCAAAATTTGCTTCCAAAAAGCCAAATGTGACTCCTTCTCTTCTGAGACCTGTAATGTGCCAGCAGAGCACTTTTCATCCCCATATTGGGTGTTTTCTGAATCGGGAGAAATTGGGCTTCAAATTTTGGGGGGTATTTTCTGCTATTACCTTTTTTAAAAATGTAACATTTTTGCTAAACCAAGCATTTTTGGTAAAAAAAAAAAATTTTTTTTTTACATATGCAAAAGTCGTGAAACACCTGTGGGGTATTAAGGTTCACTTTATCCCTTGTCTAGTTTCCAAAATGGTATGCCATGTGTTTTTTTTTTTTGCTGTCCTGGCACCATAGGGGCTTCCTAAATGCGACATGCCCCCCGAGCAAAATTTGCTCTCAAAAAGCCAAATATGACTCCTTCTCTTCTGAGCATTGTATTTCGCCCATAGTGCACTTCAGGTCAACTTATGGGGTACCTCCATACTCAGAAGAGATGGGGTTACAAATTTTGGGGGGTATTTTCTGCTATTAACCCTTGCAAAAATGTTAAATTTGGGGGGAAACACATTTTAGTGAAACATTTTTTTTTTTTTTTACATATGCAAAAGTCATGAAACACCTGTGGGTATTAAGGCTCACTTAATTCCTTGTTACATTCCTCAAGGGGTCTGGTTTCCAAAATGGCATGCCATGTGTTTTTTTTTTGCTGTTTTGGCACCATAGGGGCTTCCTAAATGCAACATGCCCCCCAAAAACCATTTCAGAAAAACGTACTCTCCAAAATCCCCTTGTCGCTCCTTCGCTTCTGAGCCCTCTACTGCGCCCGCCGAACAATTTACATAGACATATGAGGTATGTGCTTACTCGAGAGAAATTGGGCTACAAATTCAAGTATAAATTTTATCCTTTTACCCCTTGTAAAAATTCAAAAATTGGGTCTACAAGAACATGCAAGTGTAAAAAATGAAGATTTTGAATTTTCTCCTTCACTTTGCTGCTTTTCCTGTGAAACACCTAAAGGGTTAAAACACTTACTGAATGTCATTTTGAATACTTTGGGGGTGCAGTTTTTGTAATGGGGTCATTTATGGGGTATTTCTAATATGAAGACCCTTCAAATCCACTTCAAACCTGAACTGGTCCATGAAAAATAGCGAGTTTGAAATTTTGTGAAAAATTGTAAAATTGCTGCTGAACTTTGAAGCCCTCTGGTGTCTTCCAATAGTAAAAACATGTCAATTTTATGATGAAAATATAAAGTAGACATATTGTATATGTGAATCCAAAAAAAAAAAAATTTGGAATATCCATTTTCCTTACAAGCAGAGAGCTTCAAAGTTAGAAAAATGCTAAATTTTCAATTTTTTCATCAAATTTTGGGATTTTTCACCAAGAAAGGATGCAAGTTACCACAAAAATTTACCACTATGTTAAAGTAGAATATGTCACGAAAAAACAATCTCGGAATCAGATTGATAAGTAAAAGCATTCCAGAGTTATTAATGTTTAAAGTGACAGTGGTCAGATGTGCAAAAAAGGGCTGCGTCCTAGAGGTGAAAATGGGCTGTGTCCTTAAGTGGTTAAAACACTACAGCTCATGGCACAAAAAAATGTACCCTAACACAGCACACAAAGTTATTGTGGTCAGAACAGGGAAATTAACAGATTTTTTGTTTTCAATTATTTTATTTTTTTTTACTATAAAGCGAAACATAAATAATCCAAGTTTGGTCTCATTGGAATCTTACTGATCTAAAGAAGAAAATTAGCCTATCAGTTTTACCGTATAATGAAGGCCCAAAAACTTACTGCTACATAAATTTGCATATCTCATCCTAGAGATAAACTGTCACAGGATGTAAACATGCTGTGACAGTAAGGTGACATCACTAGTGCCGGTGCCACTAGTGCCCCCTGATCGGCACCCGCTCTGCCAATGCATCCAAGTCTCGTAGAATAGGTGCTATAGATGATGCGGTCACACTGACCGCAGCTTCTATAGTGTGACAGAGGAAGGAGGCTCACTCTGCTCTTCATCAGCATCCTGAAAAACGATTGTGGGGCATCGATGGTAGCCATGGCAACCAGAGGTCTGAAAATGGCCTCTGTTGTCATGGCTGCCTAAGCTGATCAGACGCTGCCTGAGTCTGATTGCCTGTACTATGTACTATAATACCTTGCAGCACATGAAATATTAACAAAAAAAAGTGAAAAAAATTAAAAGTTAACAGGACATGAGCCATAGGTTCTCTTTTCTAACTCGCTGTCTCCCCACCAGGGTGCCTCCAGCTGTGGCAGAACTACAACTCCCAGTTGTATGGTCTGTCAGTGCATGCAGGAAGTTGTAGTTTTGCAACAGCTGTAGCTTTGCACATGTCCCCCCCCCCCTCCCCCAATGTGAATGTATAGGGTTCATTTACATGGGCAGGGGTTTAAAATGAGTTTCCCTCTGCTGCAAATTTTCCGTCGCAGCTCATGCTCCCTGTGGGAAAATCGCAGTGAACCCCCGCCCCATGTGACTGTACCCTAAAACACTTACACCCCCCCAGTAAAAATGAAAAACTTCTCGTACAGCACTGTTTCCTAAACGGAGCCTCCAGCTGTTGCAAAACAACAACTTCCAGCATTGCTGGGCAGCAATTGACTGTCCAGGCATGCAGGCATGTTTACAACAGTTGGAGGCACCCTGTCTGGGAAACTCTGCCGTAGGGTGTTTTTAGTGGTGGAGGCAAGTGAAACACTTGCATCCGGATCTGTTTCTATGCAAATTCCTAATTTAGACCTCAAATGCGCATGGCACTCTTTCACTCCGGAGCCCTGTCGGATTTCAAGGAAACAGTTTGTGTTACAAATTTTGGGGGGCTTTTTCTCCTTTTATTTCTTATGAAAATGAAAAGTTTGTAACACTATTTCTTCTGAGTAAGGAAATACCCCATATGAGGACCCCAAAGGGCTCTGCTGGCGCACTACAGGGCTCAGAAAAGAAGAGGCAAAATGTGTTTTTTGGAGAGAGAATTTGGCTGGAATTGAGGGCCATGTGTGTTTACAAAGCCCCCATGCTGCCAAAACCGTGCACACCCCATATTTGACCCCATTTCGGAAACTACACCCTATAAGAAATGTAACAAGTGGAGTATTGAGCTTTTACACCCCACAGGTGTTTGACAAATTTGCGTTAAAGTTGGATGTGAAAATGGAAAAAAAAAAAAAATTTCCCGCATACACGAAATGTATACATGACAGAGAATACAACCTCCTTAACAAACATGCAGTACACTCCAAAAACAAGATCCACATAAACAAATAACTGCAGAGAAAAGGCATTTTCCTAGAAGCAGTACAGACAAAGATCAGGTACAGAAATATCTCTCATACAAAGGATCAGCTGTCAAACCGTAGAACACAGCAACACAGAGAGAGAGTCAAGAGACAGAAAATGCAGAGGTGAGACAGCAAACTACATTAGTGGACAGACCCCCCCCGAGCCCAGAAACAACACTTCTAAAGGAGTCCTGTTACGTGGATGGCAAACAGGAGTATCAATGCAAGGGCCCCAGATAAGTTCAAATCTACGCATGGCTTTTCGCTTCATGTACACCCCTTTCTCTAGTCTATTGTTACTGCTTGTTTTATTTGCTGCTATCAGGTTTATGTGCTTTTTGCACTTTACTCGCACACGTCTCTGGTACTGTATCCAGTGTTATTGCTGCTTTGTTGTAACCTGCATATTATCATATCAATATACTAGTTTTCCTTGTGCCTCCCTACTTATATCTTGTATGTACTGGTGCTGTCTTATGTGATTATGTGTAATATTTTTAATATTCTTTTACCTTGTATATGTATAATAAAGATTTTTTCTATTCATTGCTGATATATTCAGTGTGTGGTGCATTTGAGTACTAATAGGTGTTGGTGACTATATATGCACCACATTCTACTATTTTTGTAGAACATTTCTATCGGAGAATTATAATGTACACCCCTTTCTCTAGTCTGATGACATGGTTTAATTTAGTGATAAGATCAGAAATAGTAGGAAGGGAGGCCCTCAGCCAGTGTTGTGCGATTAACTTACGAGCCTGGTATAAGATTCTACTAATACCTATAAATAATCCACCGCTTTCATCCAACCGCTCTAGATAATTCAAACGGGCAGCCATACACTTTACTCATCAGTTGCCCCACTTCAACCCACAACCGTGTAAGTGCAGCACAGTCCCACATCACATGGAGCAAATGGGCGTCGGGCAAGGCTCATCGGGGACAGCAGGAGTCTGGCCGTACCCCAATCTTATGCAGAAATGCAGGAGTACGACACAGCTCCTGTGTTTTTAAGGAACTACTTGGCTTATTGATGCTTCTGGGCTTGGGCCGTACATTTTTAGAGGTTTAGCAATAGCTAAATACATGCGTAAGAGAAATTTTAACATTGATCTTTCAATGTAGGGGGTTATGAAACCCTCTGGTGTACTGCTGATGCCTGCTCCTGTGTCTTTCAGGAATTACTTGGCTTACTGATGCTTCTGGGCTTGGGCCTTACATTTTTGGATGTTTAGCACAAGCTAAATACATGCTTAATATAAATTTCAACATTGATCTTTAAATGTAAGGGGGTATGAAACCCTTGGGTGTACTGCTGATGCCTGCTCCTGATTGTGTGTTTAAGGAACTACTTTGCTTACTGATGCTGCTGGGCTTGGGCCTTACATTTTTGGATGGTAGCACTAGCTAACATGCATCTTCAATAGAGATTTTAACATTCATCTTTTAATGTTAGGGGTTGTGAATCCCTCTTGTGTACTCATGCTGCTGCCTACTCCTGTATGTGTCATATAGCAACTACATGGTTAAGTGATGCTGCTGAGCCTAGGACATTACCTATATATATTTATGGTAGCACTAGGTACCATACATCTTCAATTGAAATTTCAAAATTCATCTTTTATTATTAGAGATTGTGAGGCCCTATTGTCTCCTCATCTGCCGCCAACTCCAGGCTGTGCCATTCAGACACTATATGGTCTCTTCATGCTTCAGCCAACTCCAGGCTGTGCTATTCAGGCAATATATGGTTTACTGATGCTGCTGGGCCTGGGTATATAAATGTAGTTATGGTAGCACAAGCTACCCAAAATCTTTGGTTTAAAATTCGGAAATCATTTTATAATTTTAGGGATTGTGAAGGCCTAGTATCTACTCATGCTGCTGCCAACTCCTGGCTGTATCATTCAGCCACTATATGGTCTCCTCATGCTGCCAACACCTCCACGCTGTGTCATTCAGCCACTATATGGTCTCCTCATGCTGCCAACACCTCCACGTTGTGTCATTCAGCCACTATATGGTCTCCTCATGCGTCAGCCTCATCCAAGCTTTGTCATCCAGCCACTAAATGGTCTCCTCATGCTGCCAACACCTCCACGTTGTGTCATTCATTCACTATATGGTCTCCTCATGCGTCAGCCTCATCCAAGCTGTGTCATCCAGCCACTATATGGTGTCCTCATGCTGCAAACACCACCACGCTGTGTCATTCAGCCACTATATGGTCTCCTCATGCTGCCAAAACCTCCACGCTGTGTCATTGAGCCACTATATGGTCTCCTCATACTGATGCCACCTCCAGGCTTTGTCATTGTGCCGCTCTGCGGCAGTAATTCTAAAAGCAATGCCAGTAATCTGGATGTTTTTGTGAATAACAGTATTCTTTCACTACCCTAGCACTCTGTATATGCGTGTTGGAACACAGCAAAGTGTTCTACACCCCTATTGAGGCTCTCTGTAGACCAGAAACAGCTGTTTTTAACCCCTTAATGATGCAGGTCGTAAATATACATCCTAGTAACGTAGTACTTAACGCAAAACGACGTACATTTACGTCCTATACATAACCGCGAGCATCGGAGCGATGCTCGGGTCGTTTGCGGCAGGTCCCGGCTTCCGATAGCAGCCAGGGACCCGCCCGTAATAGCGGACATCCGCAATTGTGCTGATGTCTGCCATTAACCCCTCAGATGCCGTGATCAATACAGATCACGGCATCTGCAGAAGTGCAGCATTTAATGTGGATGATCGGATCGCCCGCAGCGCTGCCACAGCAATCCGATCATCTGTAATGGTGGACGGAGGTCCCCTCACCTGCCTCTGTCTGTCTCCCGGCGTCTTCTGCTCTAGTCTGTGATCGAACAGACCAGAGCAGAAGATAGCCGATAATACTGATCAGTGATATGTCCTTTGCATAGCACTGAACAGTATTAGCAATCAAATGATTGCTATAAATAGTCCCCTATGGGGACTATTAAAGTGTAATAATAAATGTAAAAAAAGTAAAAAATAAAAGTAAAAAAAAAATGTGAAAAATTCCCTCCCCCAATAAAAATGTAAATTGTCAGTTTTTCCCCATTTTACCCCCAAAAAGTGTAAAAATGTTTTTTTTATAAATATATTTGGTATCAACAGGTGCGTAAATATCCTAACTATTAAAATATAATGTTAATTATCCAATACGATGAACGTCATGAAAAAAGTAAAAAATTGCTGTTTTTTTTATAACATTTTAATCCCAAAAAAAATTGATAAAAAAATTTATAAAAAGTTTTATTGATGCAAATGTGGTATCAAAAAAATTACAGATCATGGCGCAAAAAATTATCGAAATGGAGGGGTTTTAAAGGCACTAATTTGGTTAAAAAGCTTGCAATCTTTTTTTAAGCGGTATAATAATAGAAAAGTATGTAATCATGGGTATCATTTTAATCATATTGACCCACAGAATAAAGAAAACATGTCTATTTTACCGTAAAGTGTACAGAATGAAAACAAAACCTTCCAAAATTTGCTAAATTGTGGTTTTCTTATCAATTTCCCCACACAAATAGTATTTTTTTGGTTGTGCCATACATTTCATGGTAAAATGAGTGATGTCATTACAAAGGAGAACTGGTAGTGCAAAAGAAAGCCTTCATACTAGTCTGTGGAAGAAAATATAGAAGAGTTATGATTTTTAGAAGGCAAGGAGGAAAAAATCGAAAACGTAAAAATAAAATTGTCTGAGTCCTTAACCCCTTAAGGACCCAGGACGTATGGATACGCCCTGGGTTTTAGATCGTTAAGGACCCAGGGCGTATCCCTGAATCGGCTCAAATCGCCGGTGGGAATTCACCAGCTATTTGCGGCGATCGCCGACATGGGGCACGGGGCAGGGACCAGACCGGGGTGACTGCTGATATCTATCAGCAGGCACCTCGCGCAAATGCCCAGGGGGGTCACCAGACCCCCCATATCGGCGATCGCCACAAATAGCTGGTGAATTCACACCGGCGATTTGAGCCGATTCCGGGTCATACGGGTCTATCGTGACCCGGTGACCCAGAATATAAGGGGGATCACAGATGTCCAAGACACCCATGATCCCCCTGAAGGGATAGGAGTGAGGTGACAGGAGCGCCACCCTTCCTATCCCTGCTATTGGTCGTCAAGATCGGGGGCGGGGGGGTTAACTTTCGGTTTCTCCGTTCTGCCCACCTACAATAGGCCGGGCAGAACGGAGAAACTGAAGGGGATCGGCGCCGAAGTCCACTTACCCATCGACGGCGGCAGCAGGCAGCGATCGGCGATGGGGATCGACGGAAGAAGAAGACAGCGGTGCGGCTCCCTGGATCCTACAGAAGCCGGTGAGTTGACCAGCAACATCTAGAGGGCTACAGGCTGAGACCACTATACAGTGGTCTCTAAACTGTAGCCCTCCAGATGTTGCAAAACTACAACTCCCAGCATACCCAGACAGCTGTTTGCATTGTGGGCATGTTGGGATTTGTAGTTTTGCAACAGCTGGAGGGCTACAGTTTGGAGATCACTGTGCAGTGGTCTCTAAACTGTAGCCCTCCAGATGTTGCAAAACTGCAAATCCCAGCATGCCCAAACAGCAAACAGCTGTCTCTGCATGATGGGAGTTGTAGTTGCATACCTTCAGCTGTTGCCGGAGGCACGCTGGTTGGAAAATACTGAGTTAGGTAACAGAACCTAACTGGAAGTTTTCCAACCAGTGTGCCTCCAGCTGTTGCAAAAGTACAACTCCCAGCAGTACATGCTGGGAGTTGTAGTTTTGAAACAGCTGGAGGTTTGCCCCCCCCCCCCCCCCATGTGAATGTACAGGGTACAATCACACAGGCGAGTTTACAGTGAGATTTCTGCTTCAAGTTTGGGCTGCGGCAAATTTTTCGCCACAGCGCACACTCCTAGCGGGAAATTCACTGTAAACGCCCACCAGTGCGAATGTACCCTAAAAACACTACACTACACTACCACCTAATAAAGAGTAAAATACAACATATACACCCCTTACACTGTCCCCCCCCCCCCATAAAAATGAAAAACGTATCGTACGGTAGTGTTTCCAAAACGGAGCCTCCAGCTGTTGCAAAACAACAACTCCCAGAATTTCCAGACAGCCATTGACTGTCCAGGCATGCTGGGAGTTTAGCAACAGCTGGAGGCACCATGTTTGGGAATCACTGGCATAGAATACCCCTATGTCCACCCCTACACAATCCCTAATTTAGTCCTCAAATGTGCATGGCGCTCTCTCACTTCGGAGCCCTGTCGTATTTCAAGGAAATAGTTTAGGGCCACATATGGGGTACTTACGTACTAGGGAGAAATTGCACTACAAATTTTGGGGTCTTTTTATCCTTTTAACCCTTATGAAAAGAAAATGTTGGGGGCTACACCAGCCTGTTAATGTAAAAAAAGAAAAAAAAAAGTTTTACACTAACATGCTGGCGTTGCCCCATACTTTTTATTTTCAGAAGCGGTAAAAGCAAAAAATGACCCCCAAAATTTGTAAAGCAATTTCTCCCGAGTACGGAAGTACCCTAAATGTGGGCGTAAAATGCTCTGCGGGCGCACAACAAGGCTCAGAAGTGAGAGAGTGCACTATGTACATATGAGGCCTAAATTGGTGATTTGCACAGGGGTGGCTGATTTTACAGTGGTTCTGACATAAACGCAAAAAAAATAAATACCCACATGTGACCCCATTTTGGAAACTACACACCTCACTGAAAGTAACAAGGGGTATAGGGAGCCTTTACACCCCACAGGTGTTTGACAAATTTTCTTTAAAGTTGGATGGGAAAAAAAAAAAATTTTTTACTAAAATGCTGGTGTTACCCTAAATTTTTCATTTTCACAAGGGAAAATAGGAAAAAAGCCCCCCAAAATTTGTAACCCCATTTCTTCTGAGTAAGAACATACCCCATATGTGGATGTCAAGTGCTCTGCGGGCGCACTACAATGCTCAGAAGAGAAGGAGCTCCATTGGGATTTTGAAGAGAAAATTTCTCCTGAATTTAAGGCCGCGTGTTTACAAATTCCCCATAGTGCCAGAACAATGGACCCCACCCACATGTGACCCCATTTTGGAAACTACACCCCGCACGGAATGTAATAAGGGGTACAGTGAGTATTTATGCCCCACCGGTGTCTGACAGATTTTTGGAACAGTAGTCCGTGAAAATGAAAAATGTAATTTTCCATTTGCACAGCCCACTGTTCCAAAGATCTGTCAAATGCCAGTGGGACATAAATACTCACTGCACCCCTTATTAAATTCTGTGAGGGGTGTAGTTTACAAAATGAGGTCACATGTGGGGGGGGGTCTACTGTTCTGGCACCACGGGGGGGGGGGGGGTTGTAAACGCACATGGCCCATGACTTCTGTTCCAAACAAATTCTCTTTCCAAAAGCTCAATGGCGCTCCTCCTCTTCTGAGCATTGTAGTGTGCCAGCAGAGCACTTGACGTCCACACATGGGGTATTTCCATAATCAGAAGAAATGGGGTTACAAATTTTGGGGGTCATTTTCTCCTATAACCCCTTGTAAAAATGTAAAATTTGGGGGGGAAACTGCATTTTAGTGAAAAACATTTTTTTTCATTTACACATTCGACTTTAACGAAAAGTTTCAAACACCTGTGGGGTGTTAAGGCTCACTGGACCCCTTTTAACCTGCCTTGAGGGGTGTAGTTTCCAAAATGGGATGCTATGTCGGGGTTTTCTGCTGTTCTGGCACATTCCTAAATGTGACCTGCCCCCAAAATACCATTTCAGCAAAAGTCACTCTCCAAAATCCCATTGTTGCTCCTTCCCTTCTGAGCCCTCTACTGCGCCCGCCGAACACTTGACATACACATGAGGTATTTCCTTACTCGAGAGAAATTGGGTTACAAATTTTGGGGGACTTTTCTTCTATTACCCCTTGTAAAAATTCAAAAACTGGGGTTTACAAGAACATGCGAGTGTAAAAAAATAAGATTTTGTATTACTTACCATAAAATCTCTTTCTCGAAGGATCCATTGGGGGACACAGACCATGGGTGTATGCTGCTGTCTCTAGGAGGTATGACACTATGGCAACAAAAAACGTTGGCTCCTCCCAGCAGGATATACCCGCCTCCAGGCCCTGAGCTAATCAGTTTTAGTTCCAGAGCAAAAGGAGAGGACCGACAGGTCAAGAAGAAAACACAAACTGTCCCAGAACCAGATAAAATATATAACTGAACTCACCCTCGGACAGAGAACCAAAGAGAAACCCAAAAGGGCGGGAGCTGTGTCCCCCAATGGATCCTTCGAGAAAGATATTTTACGGTAAGTAATAAAAATCTCCTTTTCTCTATCGGCTCAATTGGGGGACACAGACCATGGGACGTACCAAAGCCGTCCCTTGGGTGGGAAGAAGAACACCCGCTTAGGCGGACGGCTGAACCACCGCCGCCTGCCGGACCTTCCGGCCCAGACTAGCATCAGCCGATGCGAAGGTATGAACCCGGTAACAACCTCGAGAAAGTATGCAAAGATGACCAGGTAGCCGCTTGCAGATCTGGCCTTGTTCTGGAGAACCCAAGATGCCCCAACAGAACGGGTAGAATGAGCCAAAACCCTGAAGGGAGGGATCTTCCCCCTACAGTGATAGGCTTCTGAAATAGCAGACCGGATCCACCAAAAAATGGTCAAAACCTTGGAAGCAGGTTGTCCCTTGCAACGACCTTCCGTAAGGACGAAAAAGGAATCGCACTGATGAAAGGAAGCGGTGACAGAGAGGTAGGACCAAACGGCCCGCACCACAGCCAGATTGTGGAGTAAACGCTCCTTGGGATGAGAAGGATCGTAAAAAAAGGATAGAAGGACGAAGTCCTCATTGAGATGAAAAGCCAAAACGACCTTAGGCAAAAAAGAAGGAACTGGCCGGAAAACAACCTTGTCCTGGTGAATCACCAGAAATGGAGAATGGCAGGAAAGAGCTGCCAATTCGGACACTCTCCGAATAGAGGTGATAGCTATACGAAACACCACTTTCCAAGAAAGAATGCGCAAGGACAATTCCCTAAGAGGTTCAAAAGGGGGACCTTGGAGGACACCCAGAACCAGATTTAAGTCCCACGGGGGAGAATGGAACCGATAAGGAGGGGCAGCATGTGCTACTCCTTGAAGAAAGGTCCGGACATGAGAATTAGAAGCCAGAGGACGCTGGAAAAGAATAGAAAGGGCCGAAACCTGACCCTTAAGGGAACTGAGAGACAACCCCAGTTCCAATCCTGACTGCAAGAAAGAGAGAAGAAAAGAAACCAAAAAAGTAACAGGACACAAGACCTGAGCTTCACACCAACTAAAATAAGACCGCCAGGTACGGTGGTAAATTTTTGCCGAGGAGGACTTACGAGCCCTGAGCATGGTGCGAATGATTTGGGAAGAGAAACCGTGGCTCTCAAAACCGCGGTCTCAACAGCCACGCCGTCAAAAGCAGAGATGGTAATAGGGGTGGCACAGGAGACCTGAGATAGGAGGTCTGGATGATAGGGAAGGCGCAATGTTAAGTCGTTCAGGAGCCTGCCAATGACGATGAATCACGCCTGCCGAGCCCAGTTTGGGCCATTAGAATGGCGGAAACGCCCCACTGAGAGTTTCCTCAGGACCCCGAAAAGAAGAGAAAGGGAGAAAACCGATAAGGTAGGGCAAAGCTCGACCACCAAACAGACAAGATAGGGCAAGGCTCGACCAAGAGAGGAACGCTTCGGTTGTGGCGGGACAAGCAGAGGTCCACGCCTGGAGCGCCCCAGGGGTTGCAGATCACAGCAAACACCCCTGGATGTAGGGACCAGTGGCCTTGGATGACTGAGGACCGGCCAAGAAGACCACACCCCAGGGACGGCCAGACTGAAGATAACTGAGATGGCCGGAAACCTGAGTTCCGCCCAGGAGGGAAATTCCCAAGAAGCAAGCAAAGAAAGAATTGCCCTAGGCCCCAAAAATGTTGAAGGGGAAAAGCTTCTCGGGGGGGCCAAGACCCCAGAACGGGCGGTCCCTGAAAACACCTCCCCAGCCTGACAGACTGGCAGGGATGGACAGGAAGGAGCACCCCCGAAAAAAATGAGGGGGAAAACAAAGCCACCATAGAAAGGACCGACAAGACTGACGAGAGAGAATGATCTTGCGGTCGAGAGACAATGGAGACCTGTCCCACCGGAAGAAGAGGTCGGTGATGAAACTGGGCAAATGGCACGGCCTCCACGGCCGTCGCCAACCGACCCAAGACATCCATGCAAAAGCGAATGGAAACTGGAGCAGGGAGCCGAAGTCATCAGACTCTTGAAAAGAGTCGGCGGAGTCGAAAGCGGGCAGAGGCCGCATCGAACTGGAGCCCCAAGAGAGCGGTTAGGCTTGTCCCAATTGACCACCCAACCGAAGTGAGACAAGGTCTAGAGGTTGAGACTAAGACTCTCCAGGATCTGGGTCCTGGCTGGAGCTCAGATCAGGAGGTAGTCCAAATAAGGAATCACGGAAACAACTGTTGTCCGTAAAAAGGCCATCACAGGTACCAGGACTTTGGTAAAGGTCCGCGGAGAAGTGGCCAGACCGAAATGGATAGCCACATTAGAAAATGACCATCCGGAAATGCAGAGCGGATGTACCGCTGATGACCGGAAAACAATGAGATGTGGAGGCAGGCATCCTTGATGTCCACCGAGGAACGAAAACTCCCCTTGAACCATGCACCGAACGGAGAGACTCCATTCGGGATGAAAACGCAAGATGATGGCTGAGATACTCAAGAACCAAGACTGGGCGAACAGAAACGCCTTTCTTGGAGACCACAAAGAGGTTGGAATAAACCTTGAAAACGTTCCCCTGAAGCTGCATGTCCAGGCATCCCGAAGGGTAAGAGGCGACCAACCACCCGAGAGAAGTCGGCGGGTGGGGGCGACCCTTCAGGCCGAGGAAGGCCTACGGGTGCCTGATGGGACCGCCAAATGGCCGGGACGGATAGCCGACCTCCGGGAGGAATGGGATCGGAAAGAGGAGCCGTCTTCCCATGAAGGCGCCTGGCTGGACCCTTTGTTGGTACCCTTTGTTGGTACCAAAGGTCCGAAAAACCGGAAGGAGGACTTACGATGGAAAGCGGTTCTGAGTCTTACCAGAGGTAATAAATAACTCTTTTTCCCCGCCACTCGCCTCACTTCCTGAAGGTGGCGTCCGCATTCCAGGCTTAAAGCCACATGAAGGGATGGTGGCTACCAGGTAGCTTGTGGTAAAGGCAGCACAGTGACTGCACTGTACAGAACACAGAAAAATCTCCGGCTGCGGAGCATCGGAGAGCTAGATTAAATAAATCCTCCAGAGGGATCTTGAACACTACCCTGGCGGAGTTGGAAGACCATACTAAAAGGGCCTTTGACACCCAGGCAGAAGCAAAAGCAGGAAGAACCTGCTGCCTCAAAGGCAGAGATTGCCAAAGTATCAACCTTCATGTCTGCTGGATTCTTGAATGCAGCTGCATCAGCCAACGGCCATGTAGGCGCCTTAGAGAGGCAGGAGACCGGCGGATCCACAGTTGGAGAGGAGGTCCACCGAGCTATGAGGTCCTTGGCAAAGGAATACTGCACTTGAACATTCTTCGTTTCCTGAAACTTTTGTCAGGGTGACTTCAGGCGGATACCCACAGGGTGTAAAATTCAGCGTGAGAGCTGAAAGTCTTGAGTGCCGGTCGGGCACAAAGAAAGGAGACTTCTGGAGCCACGTCCGAAGTTCCTGGGTCCTTTAAATGGAAGGTGTCTCTTATGGCCGCAACCACTGAGTACACCACATTCGGGAAACATCCGTGCGGTACTCTGAGTAGAAGGCCGATTCAGAAACCTCATCCACAAGTTCTCCAGGTGAATGGGAACGAGGTGAGGCAGTCCTGGAAGAGGTCGGATACGATGAAAGGAAACTTCTGGACCATGTCCGAAGTTCCTGGGTCCTTTAGCTGGAAGGGGTCTCTTATGGCCGCAACCAATGAGTACACCACATTAGGCACATCCGTGCGGTCCTCTGTGTCGGATGCCGAATCAGAAACTTCTTCCACAAGTTCTCCAGGTGAATGGGAAAGTGTGAGGCGGCCCTGGAAGAGAGAGAGACAGACCTGGTACGCGGGTCTGGAGAGCCAGAGCGGTGAGCCTGGGAGCATTCTCTAGAGGAGCGATGCTTGCTACAGGTCGGAGTAACGGGGCGATGCCCATGAGGGGAACGCTCGTGCCTGCCAGAAGACTCGGGGGATGAGTCAGATGACACACCCCTATGATGCTGCGAGAGCATCAGAACAGGGGGAGAGCGGTACCCTCCGGAGGGCCGGTGTAGGGAAGGTCTCTCCAAGGCAGTCACCACATAACGGGAGACCTGGATATAGACTGGGAGAGGGAGGGAACCCAGGGTGGAGGAGCGGCCGAACCCACCGGGTCTGGAAGAACAACCGGGGTAGAGTAGCAGGGGGGTCTGGGGGAGCAGTCAGAACAAGTGGTTCAGCAGAACCAGACAGTTTAAAGTTACAGTATTAACAGATTAAAGGAGTGGCTAACACTCCAGTTAACTGTTTAGAGGGAGGCCGTTCTGGGCCTCTCTCACCCAAGACTGTGTTCCATTCCACTGTGTTGCTGATACAGTCTGCTGACGCCTTGAGATCCCATAGACCACAATGGACCTATTTTAAAATTAAACCACAACACTGTAACACTCTGTCCCACCCTGGGACTCGAACCTGTGGTGGTCTCCAGGCTGTCAGAGAGGAGAGATGCCGGCCAATAGCAAGGGAGGGGCGTGTTAGGAGCAGGGGGCACCGCTGATTGGCCCCTGCCACCATAATCGTGCGCACAGCGCTGATTGGTGTTCAGTTCGCGCCCTGAGAAGTATTAACAAGAAGTGATGGAGCCCCCTCCTTGTCACGAGCGCACATGCAAATGGGGAATTGAGTGGACTAGACGCCGCCGGAAGCAGCCGCTGCTGAAAGTGAAAGTAAGCCGGCGCTCAGAGCGCCTGCATAGAAGAACGCCGCGGCTAGCAGCCGCTTCAATGTAAAAGACAGACATGCAGTCGTTTACACACACACACACACACACACACACACACACACACACACACATATATATATATATGAATAAAGTGAAGAAAGCTGTGCTCCATCCAAACTGCCACTGCTCACCCCAGTAATAAAGGACCCCCTGTCCAGGCCAGCCCCATTAGACCCATGAGAAAGGTGGGCCAAAAACTGAGGGTCTCCAGATGTTGCAAATCTGCACCTAAGGAGAAAGGGAAATATACTCACCTCAGTCAGAAGAACTTACCTCATGAAATCTTCCTATGAAGTCTTCAGGCAGCTTTTGTCACCTGCATCATGCCGGGCTACCATGTGCGAGCGAGGCAAGCAGAGAATAGGGGGACCCGGACCCATGAGGTACAACCCAGGCGCTGACCGTTGGCGAGAGGGGGTGAACAGCGCATATACGCAATGTCTGTGCCCCTTACTCGCAAAGGAGAAACAGTGAGCCGCAGTTCCTGAATTCCCACCTGATAACAGGAAAGAAAATGGAATAAAAAATCTAACACATCCTTAAATCTAGGAAAATAATAAAACATAAGACCTGGTCTGGAGAGAACTCCAGACCATGTCCACCTCCTTAGACACTAAGCTTAAAACTGATTAGCTCAGGGCCTGGAGGCGGGTATATCCTGCTGGGAGGAGCCGACTTTTTTGTTGCCATAGTGTCATACCTCCTAGAGACAGCAGCATACACCCACGTGTAGCCGATAGAGAAATTAAGATTTTGAATTTTCTCCTTCAGTTTGCTGCTATTCCTGTGAAACACCTAAAGGGTTAACACACTTCCTGAATTTCATTTTGGATACTTTGAGGGGTGCAGTTTTTATAATGGGGTCATTTGTGGGGGGTTTCTAATATATAGGCCCTTCAAATACACTTCAAATCTGAACTGGTCCCTGAAAAATTCAGATTTAGAAAATTTTGTGAAAAATTTGAAAATTGCCGCTGAACTTTGAAGCCCCCTAATGTCTTCCAAAAGTAAAAACATGTCAACTTTATGATGAAAATATAAAGTAAGTGCATAGAAGTACTTAATGTAGATGTACCAGTGTCACGATGCCGGCTGGCAGGTAGTGGATCCTCTGTGCCAGAGAGGGATTGGCGTGGACCGTGCTAGTGGACCGGTTCTAAGCCACTACTGGTTTTCACCAGAGCCCGCCGCAAAGCGGGATGGTCTTGCTGCGGCGGTAGTGACCAGGTCGTATCTACTAGCAACGGCTCACCTCTCTGGCTGCTGAAGATAGGCGCGGTACAAGGGAGTAGACAGAAGCAAGGTCGGACGTAGCAGAAGGTCGGGGCAGGCAGCAAGGATCGTAGTCAGGTGCAACGGCAGAAGGTCTGGAAACACAGGCAAGGAACACACAAGGAACGCTTTCACTGGCACTAAGGCAACAAGATCCGGCGAGGGAGTGAAGGGGAAGTGAGGTGATATAGGGAAGTGCACAGGTGTAACCACTAATTGGAACCACTGCGCCAATCAGCGGCGCAGTGGCCCTTTAAATCGCAGAGACCCGGCGCGCGCGCGCCCTAGGGAGCGGGGCCGCGCGCGCCGGGACAGAACAGACGGAGAGCGAGTCAGGTAGGGGAGCCGGGGTGCGCATCGCGAGCGGGCGCTACCCGCATCGCGAATCGCATCCCGGCTGGCAGCGGAATCGCAGCGCCCCGGGTCAGAGGAAGTGACCGGAGCGCTGCCGCGGGGAGAGTGAAGCGAGCGCTCCGGGGAGGAGCGGGGACCCGGAGCGCTCGGCGTAACAGTACCCCCCCCCTTGGGTCTCCCCCTCTTCTTAGAGCCTGAGAACCTGAGGAGCAGACTTTTGTCTAGGATGTTGTCCTCAGGTTCCCAGGATCTCTCTTCAGGACCACAACCCTCCCAGTCCACTAAAAAAAAATTTTTCCCTCTGACCTTTTTGGCAGCTAAGATTTCTTTGACCGAGAAGATGTCCGAGGAGCCGGAAACAGGAGTGGGAGGAACAGACTTGGGAGAAAAACGGTTGAGGATGAGTGGTTTGAGAAGAGAGACGTGAAAGGCATTAGGGATACGAAGAGAGGGAGGAAGAAGAAGTTTATAAGAGACAGGATTAATTTGACACAAAATTTTGAAAGGACCAAGATAGCGTGGTCCCAACTTGTAGCTAGGGACACGGAAGCGGACATATTTAGCGGAGAGCCATACCTTGTCTCCAGGGGAAAAAACGGGGGGAGCTCTTCTTTTCTTATCCGCGAACTTCTTCATGCGTGATGAAGCCTGTAAGAGAGAATTTTGGGTCTCTCTCCATATGATGGAAAGGTCACGAGAAATTTCATCCACAGCGGGCAGACCAGAGGGCAAGGGAGTAGGGAGGGGGGGAAGAGGGTGACGGCCGTACACCACGAAAAATGGGGATTTGGAGGAAGACTCAGAGACCCTGAAGTTATACGAGAATTCGGCCCATGGGAGGAGATCTGCCCAGTCATCCTGGCGGGAGGAAACAAAATGTCGCAAATAATCACCCAAGATCTGGTTAATCCTTTCTACTTGTCCATTGGACTGGGGATGATATGCAGAAGAAAAATTTAATTTAATCTTGAGTTGTTTACAGAGAGCCCTCCAGAATTTAGACACGAATTGGACGCCTCTATCCGAGACAATCTGCGTAGGCAATCCGTGAAGACGAAAAATGTGTACAAAAAATTGTTTAGCCAACTGAGGCGCAGAAGGAAGACCAGGAAGAGGGATGAAATGTGCCATTTTGGAGAATCGATCAACGACCACCCAAATAACAGTGTTGCCACGGGAAGGGGGTAAATCAGTAATAAAATCCATACCAATCAGAGACCAAGGCTGTTCGGGGACAGGCAGAGGATGAAGAAAACCAGCGGGCTTCTGGCGAGGAGTCTTATCCCGGGCACAGATAGTGCAGGCACGCACAAAGTCCACAACATCCGTCTCCAAAGTCGGCCACCAATAGAAGCGGGAGATGAGTTGCACAGATTTCTTGATACCCGCATGACCTGCGAGATGGGAGGAGTGACCCCATTTGAGGATTCCGAGGCGTTGGCGAGGAGAAACAAAGGTCTTTCCTGGAGGAGTCTGCCTGATGGAGGCAGGAGAAGTGGAGATCAGGCGATCAGGTGGAATGATGTGTTGCGGAGAGAGTTCAACTTCTGAGGCATCCGAGGAACGAGAGAGAGCATCGGCCCTAATGTTCTTATCGGCAGGACGAAAGTGAATCTCAAAATTAAATCGGGCAAAGAACAGAGACCACCGGGCCTGGCGAGGATTCAGCCGTTGGGCAGACTGGAGGTAGGAGAGGTTCTTGTGGTCGGTGTAGATAATAACAGGAGAACTTGATCCCTCCAGCAGATGTCTCCATTCCTCAAGTGCTAATTTAATGGCTAGAAGCTCTCGATCCCCGATGGAGTAGTTCCTCTCCGCTGGAGAGAAGGTCCTAGAGAAAAAACCACAAGTGACAGCATGCCCGGAAGAATTTTTTTGTAGAAGAACAGCTCCAGCTCCCACTGAGGAGGCATCAACCTCCAATAGGAAGGGTTTGGAAGGGTCAGGTCTGGAGAGGACGGGAGCCGAAGAAAAGGCAGACTTGAGTCGTTTAAAGGCGTCTTCTGCTTGAGGAGGCCAGGACTTGGGATCAGCATTTTTTTTGGTTAAAGCCACGATAGGAGCCACAATGGTAGAAAAATGTGGAATAAATTGCCTGTAATAATTGGCGAACCCCAAAAAGCGTTGGATAGCACGGAGTCCGGAGGGGCGTGGCCAATCTAAGACGGCAGAGAGTTTGTCTGGATCCATCTGTAGTCCCTGGCCAGAGACCAAATATCCTAGAAAAGGAAGAGATTGGCATTCAAACAGACATTTCTCAATTTTGGCATAGAGTTGGTTGTCACGAAGTCTCTGAAGAACCATACGGACATGCTGGCGGTGTTCTTCTAGATTGGCAGAAAAAATTAGGATATCGTCCAGATATACAACAACACAGGAGTATAACAGATCACGAAAAATTTCATTGACAAAGTCTTGGAAGACGGCAGGGGCGTTGCACAGTCCAAAGGGCATGACCAGATACTCAAAGTGTCCATCTCTGGTGTTAAATGCCGTTTTCCACTCGTCCCCCTCTCTGATGCGGATGAGGTTATAGGCGCCTCTTAAGTCCAATTTAGTGAAGATGTGGGCACCTTGGAGGCGATCAAAGAGTTCAGAGATGAGGGGTAAGGGGTAGCGGTTCTTAACCGTGATTTTATTAAGACCGCGGTAGTCAATGCAAGGACGTAGGGAGCCATCCTTTTTGGAGACAAAGAAAAATCCGGCTCCGGCAGGAGAGGAGGATTTACGGATAAAGCCCTTTTTTAGATTCTCCTGGACGTATTCGGACATGGCAAGAGTCTCTGGGGCAGAGAGAGGATAAATTCTGCCCCGGGGTGGAGTAGTGCCCGGGAGGAGGTCGATAGGGCAATCATAAGGCCTGTGAGGAGGTAGAGTCTCAGCTTGTTTTTTGCAGAAAACATCCGCGAAGTCCATATAGGCCTTAGGGAGACCGGTTACTGGAGGAACCACAGAGTTACGGCAAGGGTTACTGGGAACCGGTTTTAGACAGTTCTTGGAACAAGAGGACCCCCAACTCTTGATCTCCCCAGTGGACCAATCCAGGGTAGGGGAATGAAGTTGAAGCCAGGGAAGTCCAAGGAGAATTTCCGAGGTGCAATTGGGGAGGACCAAAAGTTCAATCCTCTCATGATGAGATCCGATGCTCATAAGAAGGGGCTCCGTGCGGAAACGTATGGTACAGTCCAATCTTTCATTATTTACACAATTGATGTAGAGGGGTCTGGCGAGACTGGTCACCGGGATGTTGAACTTGTTGACGAGAGAGGCCAAAATAAAATTTCCTGCAGATCCAGAGTCCAAGAAAGCCACTGTAGAGAAGGAGAAGGCAGAGGCAGACATCCGCACAGGCACAGTAAGACGTGGAGAAGCAGAGTAGACATCAAGGACTGTCTCACCTTTGTGCGGAGTCAGCGTACGTCTTTCCAGGCGGGGAGGACGGATAGGACAATCTCTCAGGAAGTGTTCGGTACTAGCACAGTACAGGCAGAGGTTCTCCATACGGCGTCGTGTCCTCTCTTGAGGTGTCAGGCGAGACCGGTCGACCTGCATAGCCTCCACGGCGGGAGGCACAGGAACAGATTGCAGGGGACCAGAGGAGAGAGGAGCCGAGGAGAAGAAACGCCTCGTGCGAACAGAGTCCATATCTTGGCGGAGTTCCTGACGCCTTTTGGAAAAACGTATGTCAATGCGATTGGCTAGGTGAATAAGTTCATGTAGATTAGCAGGAATTTCTCGTGCGGCCAGAACATCTTTAATGTTGCTGGATAGGCCTTTTTTGAAGGTCGCGCAGAGGGCCTCATTATTCCAGGACAATTCTGAAGCAAGAGTACGGAATTGTACGGCATACTCGCCAACGGAAGAATTACCCTGGACCAGGTTCAACAGGGCAGTCTCAGCAGAAGAGGCTCGGGCAGGTTCCTCAAAGACACTTCGGATTTCCGAGAAGAAGGAGTGTACAGAGGCAGTGACGGGGTCATTGCGGTCCCAGAGCGGTGTGGCCCATGACAGGGCTTTTCCGGACAGAAGGCTGACTACGAAAGCCACCTTAGACCTTTCAGTGGGAAACAGGTCCGACATCATCTCCAGATGCAGGGAACATTGGGAAAGAAAGCCACGGCAAAACTTAGAGTCCCCATCAAATTTATCCGGCAAGGATAAGCGTATCCCAGGAGCGGCCACTCGCTGCGGAGGAGGTGCAGGAGCTGGCGGAGGAGATGACTGCTGAAGCTGTGGTAGTAACTGTTGTAGCATAACGGTCAGTTGAGACAGCTGTTGGCCTTGTTGCGCTATCTGTTGTGACTGCTGGGCGACCACCGTGGTGAGGTCAGCGACAACTGGCAGAGGAACTTCAGCGGGATCCATGGCCGGATCTACTGTCACGATGCCGGCTGGCAGGTAGTGGATCCTCTGTGCCAGAGAGGGATTGGCGTGGACCGTGCTAGTGGACCGGTTCTAAGCCACTACTGGTTTTCACCAGAGCCCGCCGCAAAGCGGGATGGTCTTGCTGCGGCGGTAGTGACCAGGTCGTATCTACTAGCAACGGCTCACCTCTCTGGCTGCTGAAGATAGGCGCGGTACAAGGGAGTAGACAGAAGCAAGGTCGGACGTAGCAGAAGGTCGGGGCAGGCAGCAAGGATCGTAGTCAGGGGCAACGGCAGAAGGTCTGGAAACACAGGCAAGGAACACACAAGGAACGCTTTCACTGGCACTAAGGCAACAAGATCCGGCGAGGGAGTGAAGGGGAAGTGAGGTGATATAGGGAAGTGCACAGGTGTAACCACTAATTGGAACCACTGCGCCAATCAGCGGCGCAGTGGCCCTTTAAATCGCAGAGACCCGGCGCGCGCGCGCCCTAGGGAGCGGGGCCGCGCGCGCCGGGACAGAACAGACGGAGAGCGAGTCAGGTAGGGGAGCCGGGGTGCGCATCGCGAGCGGGCGCTACCCGCATCGCGAATCGCATCCCGGCTGGCAGCGGAATCGCAGCGCCCCGGGTCAGAGGACGTGACCGGAGCGCTGCCGCGGGGAGAGTGAAGCGAGCGCTCCGGGGAGGAGCGGGGACCCGGAGCGCTCGGCGTAACAACCAGTCTAGGGTAAGAGGGAATATGTTTAGTTAATCAGAGAAAAATCTTGAAAAACATATCAATTGAGATGTTTATTAGTATTCAAAACAAACCGTTCAAGATATAAATGCAAAGAACATTGTATACAGATATAGTGAAGCAGCTCCAATTGATAAACAGAGATTAGCGAACAAGAAATGCCCTGGTCTGGTGGTCCTGCCTAGGTATAGTAGGTCCCCTGTCCTTGTGACATGGGTCTACTCCGGAACCTCCTGATTGTCCCTATGCTAGGGCAGGCAATTCAGAAAAACGGGCAGATAAACAAGTAGTTATCACTAGCTGCATGATTAACATTCCACTAATTACAAACAAACCGCAATGGCATGATATTTGACACGTGTTTTTAATCAAAGCAGAAAACATCCGTGGGTGTGCCCCAGGGGAAATATTCAGTATTCATAAACGTTATACAAGAGTCATAATAGACATGCATCAGAAACGTTGTACATATATGCATCAATAAATAACAATGTATATCCAATGCGTTTCGCTAGCTTAAGACAGTACAAGTAGCTTATCAGGGATACATAAGAATACTCAGGGTACTGGTCCTATATTGACCCTGGCACCAAAATGTGTGTGCCTACACATGTGTGAAGTAATGGTTCAACCAATACGGGAGAAATGGTCCTCACTGTGGTTAGAGGAGAGGGCTGTAGTATGTGATTGGACAGTTGCCTCTAGTTGTGGACTCGGGAATCTTATAGCTAATGTACATCAAGAGTCCGTATGTCCCAAGTTTGTAGTCATCCGTAAAAATAGGGTGAGTTGGAATCTAGTGGGTGTAGTATGGGGTACTGAGGTATATCCCTCGGAGAGGTGAGGAGACGTGGGCGTGTATCTTAGAATGATATCTTGGTGTTGGTTCCAGCTGATTGTAGAGGCGACCCCAATGGCGTGATCCCACCCTAGTGATAATATGGTGTAGTTTCACGTGCGGTCACTGTCCGCGGAAAATATAAATTAGACATATTGTATTTGTGAATCAATATATAATTTATTTGGAATGTCTGTTTTCCTTACAAGCCGAGACCTTCAAAGTTAGAAAAATGCAAATGTTTCAATTTTTTCATCAAATTTTTGAATTTTTCACCAAGAAATGAAGTAGAATATGTCACGAAAAAACAATCTCGGAATCAGAATGAAAAGTAAAAGCATCCCAGAGTTATTAATGCTTAAAGTGACAGTGGTCAGATGTGCAAAAAATGGCCGGGTCCTTAAAGGGGTACTCCGGTGAAAACCTTTTTTCTTTTAAATCAACTGGTAGCAGAAAGTTAAACATATTTGTAAATTACTTCTATTAAAAAATCTTAATCCTTCCAGTACTTATTAGCTGCTGAATGCTACAGAGGAAATTCCTTTCTTTTTGGAACACTGATGACATCACGAGCACAGTGCTCTCTGCTGACATCTCTTTCCATTTTAGCAACCAAGCAGATGTATGCTAAGGGCAGCATGGTGGCTCAGTGGTTAGCACTGCTGTTTTGCAGTGCTGGGGACTTGGGTTCAAATCCCACTAAGGACAACAATAAATAATAAAGCGTTATTATTATTATTATTATTATAACGTCAGCAGAGAGAACTATGCTCTTGATGTCATCAGAGAGCATTCCAAAAAGAAAATAATTTCCTCTGTAGTATTCAGCAGCTAATAAGTATAGGAAGGATTAAGATATTTTTTTAATAGAAGTCATTTACAAATATGTCCGGCAACTCACAGTAAGAAGCTAGCTGCTAATCGACACGAGGTCTGTCCATGGGGCAGGGAAGAGTGAGGGAAGCTCAGGAGGCGATTAACCGGTTGATTTCGTGCACATGCACTTCATGAGGCCGGATGAAGTGCATGTGCACGAAATCAAACGGTTAATCACCTCCTGAGCTTCCCTCACTCTTCCCTGCCCCATGGACGGACCTTGTGTTGATTAGCAGCTAGCGTCTTACTGTGAGTTGCCGGACCCTTTTTCTTTGTTACTAGTATTTATTGAATTGCATTGTTTCTGTCCAGGCACAACTGTTACGCAGGACATTTCTTATATACATGGACTACCACCAATTTTTTTCGGATATTTGTGGGACCTCTATTATTGAATTTATTGCATCCTTTTAATAGACCATTAGGTGCCATCGCCACTATCTTTCTCTATTTTATATAATTTACAAATATGTTTAACTTTCTGCCAGCAGTTGATTTACAAGAAAAAAGGTTTTCACCGGAGTACCCCTTTAAGGTGAAAATGGGCTGGGTCCTTAAGGGGTTTAGGACCAAATGGGCTGAGTCCTTAAGGGGATAATATAGATTTACCGCGACTAAATTAGGATCGAAACAAATGTTTTCAAAAAATTCGGCAAATCGGCCAAAGTTAATTTTTCAAAAGTTCGCTCATCTCTATTACCAATGGTCTGATTATCTCACCAAGTAAACTACCTCAGATAGACATAGCATGTGTATCAATAATAAGTTACAAGTTGTAAATGGATTCCAAAAAGGAGCCTAGGTAAATCGGGAAGGCTTAGGACACTATTCGTGGATGTGAACGACCACGAACCACAGAGTAATTAGATACAGAGACAGTATGTACATTTTTACACTTAGATATTTTCTCTACTTACATGTGTATATCCATATAAGTTTAACAGCTGGGCCATAGGGAGAGTAGTACCAGACTGTAAATCTCCAATAAAACCGACCAATGCATAATTCTTCATACAGGAATAGTTTGGAGCTGTCACTGTGTGTCCAGACAGTATCTGCAGAACATCTTTTATAACTTTATTCTCATGTCCACAAGAGTCATATATGTGATATCCCAGGGTGACATTGGGAAGGGTATCTGAACTATTGTTAATTTCTTCTATAGCAGAGAGAAAAGCCCTCAGATGTGTATATTCTCTGGGGTGAGCACTATGGAACAATACAAGACAACTGTGTTACTAGATATATACAGCAGCAATTGTGTTATAAGAAGGAAGAATAAACTATAGGGGGGAAATTTGTTATTTGAGCTAGAGAGTAAATCTGTATGATAAAAAAAACAGCAGAAGAACTCATAACCTTGGTCTAATCTGCTGTTAGAAAACTCTTCCACCCTTGTAAAGCTTTGTATGACACCAAGCAATAAACTTAAAAAGGTACTCCACCCCTAAAGGGTACTCCACCCCAAAGGATAGGCGATAAGATGTCTGATCGCAAGGGTCCCGCAGCTGGGGACCCCCACGTTCTCAGCAGTGGCCCATTGCTGTCATCACAAGCACAGAGGAAAATGTCTGTGCGTGATGACGGGGCGATACAGGGGCCGGAGCACTGTGACGTCATGCAGAGGCAGACTGACAACACTCAGGGCCCCCGGACCAAAATAAGTAAGGGCCCCCTGCGATGCTCTGCTGCTGGTCACAATTCTGCCCTATTATACCCAAATCCCTCCACCACCCCTACACAGAATATAAACTAAATTGTATATATAAGAAACACTTTAAGGTAGGTAAAATAATTTTCCATGACCAATAATACCAGTATACAATAAGTAAATATTTACCACCACACAATAACTGGATAATACCGCCATACTGTACTGGATAAAACCACTATACACAGACCAGACTGTATACAATATAAGTGATTATATACAGGACTATATGGCGGTAGATATCAGCTGTACACAGGATGTGTTTACCATATAAGTGCTTACAGTTACATCTAGGGACTCGCAATTACATCTTTTCTCATCGGCAACGTCCTCTTTCCTTTTCTTCTCCGTCTGGATCAGACCGCCATGTCCATCTCTCAATATCTGCAGGACAAACATGTCAGACTTTACATTTTTCCAGTGTCTTCCCATCCTCTGCACAATCTGCCCATCCATAGGCCCACAAACTGTAATAATGCCCTCCTTGGTGTTCTGCACAGTAAGGTAGGTAAGTAGGTAGGTAGTCAGGTAAATAGATAACTAGGTAGGTAGATCAGGAAGCCAGATATGTAGGTAGGTGACTAGCCAGGTAGGTTGCTAGCTAGGTGGTTAGGCAGCCATTTATTAAGGCCAGGTAAGTACATAGCTAGGTAGCCAGGTATTTAATAAGGTAGCAAGATATGTAGGTAGGTATTTAGGCAGCCAGGTATGTAGGTAGTTAGATAGCCAGGTTTGTAGGTAAGTAGTTAGGCATCCAGGTGCAAAGTTAGGTAGCCAGGGTGTTAGTCAAGTAGGTAGCCAGCACCCTCTCCACCCAGTGGCGGATCCTGAATCCAGTCTCGGGAGGGGCACTATGAAAACCCCCTATGTAAGTAGAAGGTAGCCCTCCTATTAGTTTAGTAGTTTGTCCCCATATTAGCTAGGCAGGAACATAGTAGATAGTCCTTCACATTAGGTGTAGGCAACAGAGTTCCCTCACAGTAGGTGTGGGCAGCAGAGTTCCCCATAGTAGGTATAGGCGGCAGAGTTCCCCCATAGTGGGTGTAGGCAGCAGAGTTCCCCCTCAGTGGGTGTAGCAGAGTTAGAGTCCCCCCCCCAGTAGGTGTAGGCAGCAGTGTTAGTGTTACCCCTCCCCCAGAAGGTGTAGGCAGCAGAGATGGAGTCCCCACCAAGTAGGTGTAGACAGCAGAGTTAGATACCCCCAGTAGGTGTAGACAGCAGAGTTAGAGGCCCCCCAGTAGGTGTAGACAGCAGAGTTTGAGTCCCCCCCCCATGGGTGTAGACAGCAGAGTTAGAGTCCCCCCCAGTAGGTGTAGACAGCAGAGTTAGAGTTCCCCCCTCAGTAGGTGTAGACATCAGAGTTAGAGACACCCCAGTAGGTGTAGACAGCAGAGTTTGAGTCCTCCCCAGTAGGTGTAAACAGCAGAGTTAGAGACCCCCCAGTAGGTGTAGACAGCAGAGTTAGAGCCCCCCCCCCCCCCCCAGTAGGTGTAGACAGCAGTTAGTCTCTCGCTCCCCCAGTAGGTGTAGGCAGCAGAGATAGAGCCCCCCCCCCCCAGTCGGTGTAGACAGCAGAGTTAGAGCCCCCCCCAGTAGGTGTAGACAGCAGTTAGTCTCTCACTCCCCCAGTAGGTGTAGGCAGCAGAGATAGAGTCCCCCCCCAGTAGGTGTAGGCAGCAGAGTTAGAGTCCCTGCCAAAAGGTGTAGACAGCAGAGTTAGAGACCCCCCAGTGGGTGTAGACAGCAGAGTTAGAGCCCCCCCCCCAGTAGGTGTAGACAGCAGTTAGTCTCTCACTCCCCCAGTAGGTGTAGGCAGCAGAGATAGAGTCCCCCCCCCAGTAGGTGTAGGCAGCAGAGTTAGAGTCCCCCCCCCCGAGTCGGTGTAGACAGCAGAGTTAGAGCCCCCCAGTAGGTGTAGACAGCAGAGATAGAGACACCCCAGTAGGTGTAGACAACAGTTAGAGTTCTCCCTCAGTAAGTGTAGACAGCAGAGTTTGAGTCCCCCCTAGTAGGTGTAGACAGCAGAGTTAGAGTCCCCCCAGTAGATGTAGACAGCAGAGTTAGAATCCCCCAGTAGGTGTAGACAGCAGAGTTAGAGTTCCCCCTCAGTAAGTGTAGACAGCAGAGTTTGAGTCCCCCCCTAGTAGGTGTAGACAACAGAGTTAGAGTCCCCCCAGTAGGTGTAGACAGCAGAGTTAGAGGCCCCCAGTAGGTGTAGACAGCAGAGTTATAGTTCCCGCCCCCCTGTAGGTGTAGACAGCAGAGTTGGGGTCCCCCCAGTAGGTGAAGGCAGCAGAGTTAGAGACCCCCCAGTAGGTGTAGACAGCAGAGTTAGAGCCCCCCCCAGTAGGTGTAGACAGCAGTTAGTCTCTCACTCCCCCAGTAGGTGTAGGCAGCAGAGATAGAGCCCCCCCCCCAGTAGGTGTAGGCAGCAGAGTTAGAGTCCCCCCCAGTCGGTGTAGACAGCAGAGTTAGAGTCCCTGCCAAAAGGTGTAGACAGCAGAGTTAGAGACCCCCCAGTAGGTGTAGACAGCAGAGTTAGAGTCCCCCCCCCGAGTCGGTGTAGACAGCAGAGTTAGAGCCCCCCCAGTAGGTGTAGACAGCAGAGTTAGAGTTCCCCCCTCAGTAAGTGTAGACAGCAGAGATAGAGACATCCCAGTAGGTGTAGACAGCAGAGTTTGAGTCCCCCCCCTAGTAGGTGTAGACAACAGAGTTAGAATCCCCCAGTAGGTTTAGACAGCAGAGTTAGAGTCCCCCCCCCCCTAGTATGTGTAGATAGCAGAGTTAGATGCCCCCAGTAGGTGTAGACAGCAGAGTTATAGTTCCCGCCCCCCCGTAGGTGTAGACAGCAGAGTTGGGGTTCCCCCCCCCCAGTAGATGAAGGCAGCAGAGTTAGAGACCCCCCTCCAGTAGGTGTAGACAGCAAAGTTAAAGACCCCCCTAATAGGTGTAGACAGCAGAGTTAGAGGCCCCCCCCAGTAGGTATAGACAGCAGAGTTTGAGTCCCCCCCCCCAGCAGGTGTAGACAGCAGAGATAGTCTCCCCCAGTAGGTGTAGATTGCAGAGTTAGTCTCTCCCCCCCCCCCCCAGTAGGTGTAGGCAGCAGAGTTAGAGCCCAACCCCCAGTAGGTGTAGACCGCATAGTTAGATCCCCCCCCCCAATTAGGTGCAGGCAGCAGTGTTAGAGTTCCCCCTAGTAGGTGCAAGTGGCAGAGTTAGAGTCCCCCCACCCCACACAGTAGGTGTAGACAGCAGAGTTAGAGTCCCCCCTCCCCCAGTAGGTGCCGGCAGATGCTCACCTGTATGTGTCCCACACTGCGATCTCCTCAGCAGCAGGGGCCCGCGTCTGTCTTCCTCCACAGTGCAGGCGCAGATGAGTGAAATCATCGGCGACTGCACTGCGTGGGGCGGAAGTCACGTCTCCTCTGTAGGCGAAGATGCTGCTCATGCAGAGGGGATGCCTTCTTCTGTACGTGCGTGTACCTGCTGGGGATCCGGGACAAGTGTCTTTGATCCCCAGTAGCGGCGGCAGCTGGCCCCTTACCCGGCCAAGCCCTCGGACGACATCCGATCGGACCGACCGGTCAGTCCGCCAATGATGTCACGGTTCTCCGGCCCCTGTAGGTATAGACAGCAGAGTTAGAGTCCCTCCTCAGTAGGCGTAGACAGTAGAGTTAGAGTCACCCCCCGTAGGTGAAGGCAGCAGAGTTATTCTCCCCCCCCCCAGTAGATGTAGGCAGCAGAGTTAGAGTTCCCCCCAGTAGATGTAGACAGCAGAGTTAGAGACCCCCCCCCCCCAGTACATGTAGACAGCAGAGTTAAAGTCTCCACCAGTAGGTGTAGACTGCAGAGATAGAGTTCCCCCAGTAGGTGTAGACAGCAGGGTTAGAGCCCCCACAGTAGCTATAGACAGCAGAGTTAGATCCCCCCCCAAGTAGCTGCAGGCAGCATAGTTAGAATTCTCCCTAGTAGGTGTAGACAGCAGAGTTAGAGTCCCCCCCCCCCAGTAAGTGTAGCAGGCAGATGCTCAACTGTATGTGTTCCACGCAGCGATCTCCTGAGCAGTAGGGGCCCGCGTCTGTCTTCTTCTACAGTGCAGGCGCCGATGAGTGACGTCATCGGCGCCTGCATTGTGTGGAGGTGGAAGTCACGTCTCCTCTGTGTAGGTTAAGATGCGGCTCACGCAGAGGGGACGTCTTCTCCTGCATGTGCGTGTACCGCACATACAGGAGAAGGTAGCGCTGTCTGCTGGGGATCCGGGAAAAGTGTCCTGGATCCTCAGTAGCGGCGGCAGCGGACCCCTTACCTTGCCAGGCCCTTGGACGACGTCCGATCAGACCGGCCAGTCAGTCCGTTCCTGACGTCACGGTGCTCCGGCCCTGTACTGCCCCGTCATCACGCACAGAGATTTTACTCTGTGCTATGATGATGGTTGGGTGCCGCTACTGAGAACTTTTAATGTGTCTAAACTTCAGTGGAGATCCTGGAGATCACTGGTTTAAAGGGGTACTCCGTCCCTAGACATGTTATTCCCTATCTAAAAGGATAGGGAATAAGATGTCTGATTGCGGGGTTCCAGCCGCTGGGGACTCCCGTGATCAGACATCTTATTCCTTATCCTTTAGGTAGGGGATAAGATGTCTACGGACGGAGTACCCCTTTAAACCAGTGATCTCCAGGATCTCCACTGAAGTGTAGAAACATTAAAAGTCATGAAAGCAACTGACTCTATCATTCTCTTAAGCTCTCTCTGTGATTCAATCAGTCTGCGGTACAGTTGTGCTTAAAAGTTTGTCTAAGGAAGAAATTGTGACATTTGGCCATTGATTTAAACAATATCATAAAACCTGCATTTTATATAAAGAAATATAAACATATGAAGCCATTTCTTTTCATATATTTGGTTAGTTCATTAAATCATAATGATAACAGAAATCAAATGGCTCTGATCAAATGTTGCTTTAGCATTAATGTTATTTTGTTCCAGGAATGTATCTAACCCTGTTTTAAAGCTGTTAATTGTTCCTGCTGTGACCAGTTCCTGAGGTAGACCGTTCCATAAATTCACAGTCCTCACGGTAAAGAAGGCGTGTCGCCCCTTTAGACTAAACCTTTTCTTCTCCAGACGGAGGGAGTGCCCCCTCGTCCTTTGGGGAGGTTTAACCTGGAACAGTTTTTCTCCATATTTTTTGTATGGGCCATTTATATACTTATATACGTTTATCATATCCCCCCTTAAACGTCTCTTCTCAAGACTAAACAATTGTAACTCCTTTAATCGCTCCTCATAGCTAAGATGTTCCATGCCCCATATTAGTTTAGTCGCGCGTCTCTGCACCCTTTCCAACTCCGCAGTGTCCCTTTTATGAACAGGCGACCAAAACTGAACAGCATATTCCAGGTGAGGCCGTACCAATGCTTTATAAAGGGGGAGTATTATGTCCCTGTCCCTTGAGTCCATGCCTCTTTTTATACATGGCAATATCCTGCCGGCTTTGGAAGCAGCAGCCTGACATTGCATGCTATTCTGTAGTCTGTGATCTACAAGTACACCCAGATCCTTCTCTACCAGTGACTCTGCCAGTTTAATCCCCCCTAAGACATACGATGCATGCAGGTTATTAGTACCCAGATGCATAACTTTACATTTATCCACATTGAACCTCATTTGCCAAGTGGATGCCCAGACACTTAGTCTATCCAAGTCATCTTGTAACTTATGCACATCCTCTATAGACTGTACTGTGCTACAAAGCTTGGTGTCATCTGTAAAGATAGAAACAGAGCTGTTAATACCATCCTCTATATCATTGATAAATAAATTAAACAACAGCGGGCCCAGTACTGAACCTTGGGGTACACCACTAATAACCGGGGACCAATCAGAGTACGAATCATTGACCACCACTCTCTGGGTACGATCCATGAGCCAGTGTTCAATCCAGTTACAAACTAAAGTTTCCAAGCCCAAAGACCTTAACTTACATGTCAGACGTCTGTGAGGGACAGTATCAAACGCTTTGGCAAAATCCAGAAACACTATATCCACAGCCATTCCTCTGTCAAGGCTTCTACTCACCTCTTCATAAAAGCAAATTAGATTGGTTTGACAACTTCTATCCTTAGTAAACCCATGCTGACTATCACTTATAATACAATTATCCCCTATGTATTCCTGTATGTAATCCCTTATAAGTCCTTCAAACAATTTACCCACAATGCACGTTAGACTTACCGGTCTATAGTTTCCTGGCGAAGACCTAGAGCCCTTCTTGAAGATTGATACCACATTAGACTTGCGCAAGAGCTTGCTCTTTCTGAGTGTTGCTGTGTAAGAGGGGGCGTGAAAGAGGAGTTTCAAAAACTGTGATTATCTGTTGTGCGGAGTGAATCTGTGGAGTGGGTGCGACTGCCTATAGCCCACATTCATATTTTGGGTAAGTTTTTCTCTTTTGCACATAGTGGGATAACTGTTAGAGTTTAAACACCCTTTTTTTTTTTTTTTTTTCTCTGTTCCACCTCTAGGGGGAGGAGGAGTAGATTGGGCACAGGTGTATAAATCTTAGCTTGGGACTCTTATTGAGAGCTTGCGCTTTCTGAGTGTTGCTGTGTAAGAGGGGGCGTGAAAGAGGAGTTTCAAAAACTGGAGTTTGAAAGCAGGAGGTTGAGATCGCTGTGAGTGCTAAATTCTGAACCCACAAGGTCTACAAAAAATTTTTGAGTGTAATTTTGACTGTCTGTTTTTTCCTATACATTTGTGAAATCCCCATTACTAGATGGCCTCCATGTTGGAAAAGGCAGTCCAATGTACATCCTGTTCAATGTATGCAATCCTTGAACAACAGTTTGAGGGTGCATATTGTTATGCGAGATGTGTGCTAGTTGTCCGTTTGGAAGCCCAGATCCTGCATCTAGAGGGGCGACTGGCAACAATGAGAAGCATTAACAACATGGAGAGGAGTCTCCTGCTCACTGAGCAGGCACTCTCGGGAGTAGAGGTGGGGGAGGACAGTGGGATGGAGTTGCAGGACAGTCAGGCAGTTAGCTGGGTTACAGTTAGAAAGAGGGGTAGGGGAAAAAGTGTCAGGGAGGCTAGTCCTGAACTGGCACACCCCAACAAGTTTGCCCGCTTGGCAGATGAGGGGGATGCCATTACAGAGCTAGCAGAACTGCAGCAGGATACCACCTCTGACCGCCAGGGGGGTGTCTGCTCCAGTAAGGAGGGAGGGAGGAGTAAAGGTCAGGCCAGACAGGTACTAGTGGTGGGGGACTCAATTATTAGGGGGACAGACAGGGCAATCTGTCACAAAGACCGGGATCGCCGAACAGTGTGTTGTCTGCCTGGCGCACGAGTTCGGCACATCGCGGATCGGGTTGACAGGTTGTTGGGCGGGGCTGGAGAGGACCCAGCAGTCATGGTACATATTGGCACCAATGACAAAGTAAGAGGTAGGTGGAGTGTCCTTAAAAATGATTTCAGGGACTTAGGCCGCAAGCTTAAGGCAAGGACCTCCAAGGTAGTCTTTTCTGAAATACTACCAGTACCACGAGCCGCACCAGAGAGGCAGCGGGAGATCAGGGAGGTAAACAAGTGGCTCAGAAGCTGGTGTAGGAAGGAAGGGTTTGGGTTCATGGAGAACTGGGCTGACTTCGCTGTCGGTTACCGGCTCTACCGTAGGGACGGGCTGCACCTCAATGGGGAGGGTGCAGCTTTGCTTGGGGAGAAGATGGCTAGAAGGGTGGAGGAGTGTTTAAACTAGGGACTTGGGGGGAGGGAACCTACAGCAAAGAGGGGGAAGATAGTGTAGATAGAGAGGTGGGAATTATAAATGTACCTGGGGGTGGAGCGGAGGGAGGGGTTAGAATAGTTAATAGGAATAAGCTTCATAGGAAAATAAAACTTACACCCTTGAATCCCATTAACCCCAATAACATAAAGGTTGGAAATGTAAAGTGTATGTTCACAAATGCCAGAAGCCTAGCAAATAAAATGGGGGAGCTTGAGGCCTTGATACTGGAGGAACATATTGATATAGTTGGGGTCACTGAGACATGGCTGGACTCCTCGCATGACTGGGCTGTCAATCTGCAGGGGTTTACATTGTTTCGCAAGGATAGAATGAACAGAAAAGGTGGTGGAGTCTGTCTGTATGTAAGATGTGGTATGAAAGTCAGTGTGAACGATGCCATAGTGTGTGATGATTCTGAGGATGTGGAATCACTGTGGGTAGAATTACAAAAGGAGGGAAATACTGAAAAAATAATATTTGGGGTAATCTACAGACCCCCTAATATCACTGAAGAGATAGAAGTTCAGCTTCATAAACAAATAGAGAGGGCCGCCCGGGCAGGTACAGTGGTAATAATGGGAGATTTTAACTATCCAGATATAGATTGGGGTCCGGGGTTGGCTAAAACTACAAAGGGGCGACAATTCCTAAATTTATTGCAGGATAATTTTATGGGCCAGTTTGTGGAGGACCCAACAAGAAGTGATGCCTTGTTGGATCTGATCATTTCCAACAACGCAGAGCTGGTTGGTAATGTAACTGTGCGGGAAAACCTTGGGAATAGCGACCACAATATAGTTACTTTTGACTTAAAATGTAGAAAACAAAGACAGGCGGGGAAGGCAAAAACATATAACTTTAAAAAGGCAAATTTCCCTGGGCTGAGATCTGCACTACAGGACATAGACTGGGGGAGGTGTTGTCAAATACTGATACAGAAGGTAAATGGGACATCTTTAAATCAACTCTAAATAACTATACAGCTAAATATATACCAAAGGGGAACAAATATAAACGATTAAAACTAAATCCTACATGGCTGACACATGATGTTAAAAGAGCAATAAACAACAAAAAAATAGCCTTCAAAAAATACAAATCTGATGGGTCAGCTATAACATTTAAACAGTACAAGGAGCTTAATAAAATCTGTAAAAATGTAATAAAAACAGCAAAAATTCAAAATGAGAGACAGGTGGCCAAAGAAAGCAAAACTAATCCTAAATATTTTTTTAGACATATAAATGCAAAAAAACCAAGGACAGAGCATGTAGGACCCCTTAATAATGATAATGGGGAGGTTGTCACAGGCGATCAAGAGAAGGCGGAGCTACTGAATGGGTTCTTTAGTTCTGTATACACTATGGAAGAAGGAGCTGACATTGGCCAGGTCAGTGTTGGTAACACATCATGTAATGTACTGAACTGGCTTAATGTAGAGATGGTACAAGGTAAGTTAAGTGATATAAATGTAAGCAAATCCCCAGGACCGGATGGACTACACCCAAGAGTTCTTAGAGAGGTAAGTTCAGTAATATCTGTACCCCTGTTCATGATATTTAGAGATTCTCTGGTGTCTGGTATTGTGCCAAGGGACTGGCGCAAGGCGAATGTGGTGCCAATCTTCAAAAAGGGCTCTAGGTCTTCCCCAGGAAACTATAGACCGGTAAGTTTAACGTGCATTGTGGGTAAATTGTTTGAAGGACTTATAAGGGATTACATACAGGAATACATAGGGGATAATTGTATTATAAGTGATAGCCAGCATGGGTTTACTAAGGATAGAAGTTGTCAAACCAATCTAATTTGCTTTTATGAAGAGGTGAGTAGAAGCCTTGACAGAGGAATGGCTGTGGATATAGTGTTTCTGGATTTTGCTAAAGCATTTGATACTGTCCCTCATAGACGTCTGACAGGTAAGTTAAGGTCTTTGGGTTTGGAAATTTTAGTTTGTAACTGGATTGAACACTGGCTCATGGATCGTACCCAGAGAGTGGTGGTCAATGATTCGTACTCTGATTGGTCCCCGGTTATTAGTGGTGTACCCCAAGGTTCTGTACTGGGCCCGCTGTTGTTTAATTTATTTATTAATGATATAGAGGATGGTATTAACAGCTCTGTTTCTATCTTTGCAGATGACACCAAGCTTTGTGGCACAGTACAGTCTATAGAGGATGTGTATAGGTTACAAGATGACTTGGATAGACTAAGTGTCTGGGCATCCACTTGGCAAATGAGGTTCAATGTGGATAAATGTAAAGTTATGCATCTGGGTACTAATAACCTGCATGCATCGTATGTCTTAGAGGGGATTAAACTGGCAGAGTCACTGGTAGAGAAGGATCTGGGTGTACTTGTGGATCACAGACTACAGAATAGCATGCAATGTCAGGCTGCTGCATCCAAAGCCGGCAGGATATTGTCATGTATCAAAAGAGGCATGGACTCAAGGGACAGGGACATAATACTCCCTCTTTATAAATCATTGGTACGGCCTTACCTGGAATATGCTGTTCAGTTTTGGGCACCTGTCCATAAAAGGGACACTGCGGAGTTGGAAAGGGTGCAGAGACGCGCGACTAAACTAATATGGGGAATGGAACATCTTAGCTATGAGGAGCGATTAAAGGAGTTACAATTGTTTAGTCTTGAGAAGAGACGTTTAAGGGGGGATATGATAAACATATATAAGTATATTAATGGCCCATACAAAAAATATGGAGAAAAACTGTTCCAGGTTAAACCCCCCCAAAGGACGAGGGGGCACTCCCTCCGTCTGGAGAAGAAAAAGTTTAGTCTCAAGGGGCGACACGCCTTCTTTACCATGAGAACTGTGAACTTATGGAACAGTCTACCTCAGGAACTGGTCACAGCAGGAACAATTAACAGCTTTAAAACAGGATTAGATACATTCCTGGAACAAAATAAGATTAATGCTTATGAAGAAATATAAAATCTCATCCCTTCCCCAATATCGCGCCACACCCCTACCCCTTAATTCCCTGGTTGAACTTGATGGACATATGTCTTTTTTCGACCGTACTAACTATGTAACTATGTAACTATGTAAGTCCCTTGGCACAATACCAGACACCACAGAATCTCTAAATATCATGAACAAGGGTACAGATATTACTGAACTTACCTCTCTAAGAACTCTTGGGTGTAGTCCATCCGGCCCTGGAGATTTGCTTACATTTACTTTACTTAACTTACCTTGTACCATCTCTACATTAAGCCAGTTCAGTACATTACAGAGTACAAATACCTCTGCTTCAGCCTGCCGCGCTACGTTAAGGGGAACAACCCCTTAATCATGTACACAGGTGTGGAGCAGGAATGTGGTTAAATATGCTGGTAGGTAACTCATTCTTAACTCTTTCTGCGCTGGTTATTTTTAAATGCCCTGCATGCATAACAACGAACATTTTTCTATAACCACAGCTACTATAAAAATGCCTTATAACTGCACACTTTATTAAGTCCTTTCCGTTCGATTGTTTCTAGCTCGGTTATCCAATATGCCTCACACCTCAGTAATGCTTTTTTATTTTTTCTACTTCTTCAACTACTTGCCATCTGAGATCTGTTACTGTGTGTCCAAATTGTTTAAATTGAGGTGCTATTATTGTTTCCCCATATTGCGTTTCTTTCATACCCTCTTGGTCCAAATATGAATACCTTCTTATCATGGATTTATGTTCACCAAGCCATGTTTTGATTTGTCTGGAATTTGACCCACAGAGGCTTTGCTGCAAGGGCATTTTAGGAGGTAAATCACATTTGAACTTAGACAGGAATAGAAACCTTGATTTTTTTATTTTTGTGCCCTTTGTAGAATGGTGAATACAATCACTTCTCATAATACCATGGCATTGGGAACATGATAGACAAGGATATGTGCCTTTCATTTTGGTAGCAAAAAAATCCATGTTTTTTAGTTTTTTTTTAGGTTTTAAATCACTCCTTATCAATCTGTCACCAAAAGTTTTACCTTTTTAAAGGCAAACAGCGGAGGATCTTTAAACAGTTTGTCATATTTAGTATCTGCTCTCAAAATTTTCCAAAATTTTTTAATCACATTTTGTATGATTTTAGAACGTTTATCGTATCGTCCTGTATTTATATATACACACACACACATATATATATATATATATATATATATATATATATATATATATATATATATATCTCTGTGCGATGTCTCCAGGCTATATGTACCAAAAACATGCACATCTTCATAATTTGCCATACAGGTATTAGCCAAACTGGGGGCTACTGACGAGACAACAGAAATGCCTCCTATTTGGAGGAAAAAGTCATCATGGAACGGAAAGTAATTTTTAGACAGCGCTAGATACAACAGGGACATCAAGAAATTAAATTTTTAGTTACCGTATATACTCGAGTATAAGCCGACCCGAGTATAAGCCGAGACCCCTAATTTCAACCCAAAATCCCAGGAAAAGTTATTGACTCGAGTATAAGCCTAGGGTGGGAAATACCTCATCCCCCCCTGTCATCATCCAGACCCGTCATTAACATCCTCATCATCATCCCCTTGTCATCATCCCACACATCCCCCTTCATCATCCTCTTATCATCCCACACATCCCCCCTTCATCATCCCCTTATCATCCCACACATCCCCCCTTCATCATCCCCTTGTCATCATCCCACACATCCCCCCTTCATCATCCCCTTATCATCCCGCACATCCCCCCTTCATCATCCCCTTATCATCCCACACATCCCCCCTTCATCATCCCCTTATCATCCCACACCCCCCCCCTTCATCATCCCCACCCCCCTTCATCATCCCCACACCCCCCCTTCATCATCCTCTTCTCATCATTCGCCCTCAGTGGTCTTCAACCTGCGGACCTCCAGAGGTTTCAAAACTACAACTCCCAGCAAGCCCGGGCAGCCATCGGCTGTCCGGGCTTGCTGGGAGTTGTAGTTTTGAAACCTCCGGAGGTCCGCAGGTTGAAGACCACTGCGGCCTTCAACATCATCCAGCCCCCTCTCACCCCCCTTTAGTTCTGAGTACTCACCTCCGCTCGGCGCTGGTCATGTCCTGCAGGGCTGTCCGGTGAGGAGGTGGTCCGGTGGGGAGGTGGTCCGGGCTGCTATCTTCACCGGGGGCGCCTCTTCTCCGCGCTTCCGGCCCGGAATAGAGGCGTTGCCTTGACAATGACGCAGAAGTACGTTGGCAATGAACGCACCTATGCGTCGTTGTCACGGCAACGTGACTATTCTGAGGCCGGGCCCGAAGCGCTTAGAAGAGGCCTCCCCGGTGAAGATAGCAGCCCGGTACCAGTATCCCACCGGACCACCTCCTCACCGGACCACCTCCTCACCGGACAGTCCTGCAGGACCGGACCAGCGCCGAGCGGAGGTGAGTACTCAGAACTAAAGGGGGTGAGAGGGGGCTGGATGATGTTGAAGGCCGCAGTGGTCTTCAACCTGCGGACCTCCGGAGGTTTCAAAACTACAACTCCCAGCAAGCCCGGACAGCCGATGGCTGCCCGGGCTTGCTGGGAGTTGTAGTTTTGAAACCTCTGGAGGTCCGCAGGTTGAAGACCACTGCGGGTGGGGGAGTTCACTCGAGTATAAGCCGAGGGGGGTGTTTTCAGCACGAAAAATCGTGCTGAAAAACTCGGCCTATACTCGAGTATATACGGTACTTTTACTTGCGTTCCTTGCCAAAAGGTCTTGCACACATTGCTTGCCCTCATATTGGGGAATGTTTGTGTACAAGCTTGTACATCTAATGTACAAAGGAAAGTGACATTTTCAAAACTAAAATTTTTCCAATTTATCCAAGAAATGATTAGTATCTAATAAACATCTACTCAATTTCAGGTTGTAAATAACAATCCATAGAGGCTGCAACAGGGTCACCGATCCTGACATGCTCGGACGTCCAGGAGGCCTCTCTTGATTCTTGTGGATCTTCGGCAAGGTGTAAAAAAAAGTCACTCTCGGATTATCATTTATTAATGTTTTTGCTAATTTTTCAGAAATAATACCTTCCAATACACTTCCTTTCACATAATCATCTATCTCTCGTTTAAATGTCCATGTTGGATCCCCCTAAGTTTTATATACGTTTTAGAATCTGATAATTGAAGCAAAGCCTCTTCCATGTAATACTCTGGACACATAACTACAATGCCCCCCCCCCCCACCTTATCAGCCCTCTTTACTATAAGGAAAAACAATCACCTCCAAGGAAGGGTGGAACTCAGGCGCTGAAGGACCAGACAAATCTCAGGAAAACATAACATTTATTCCCAGTATGCAATGCGTTTCGCGGATAAGCGCTTCATCAGGCATATGGACAGGGGAACAGGAAATACTATTTATACACTCCAGACAAGTTTAACCCCTCATTGTCAGACACAATCATCCAATGGGGAAGTAACAACATACAACAAAAATTAACCATTCACTATGTCTGGTTAACCATTATATGTTACCATTGTATGTTGTATATGGTTAACCAGACATAGTGAATGGTTAATTTTTGTTGTATGTTGTTACTCCCCCATTGGATGATTGTGTCTGACAATGAAGGGTTAATATTGTCTGGAGTGTATAAATAGTGTTTCCTGTTCCCCTGTCCATATGCCTGATGAAGCGCTTATGCGCGAAACGCGTTGCATACTGGGAATAAATGTTATGTTGTCCTGAGATTTGCCTGGTCCTTCAGCGCCTGAGTTCCACCCTTCCTTGGAGATGATTGTTTTTCCAGTGCCCTATTTGTGGAGTGGCAGCAGTGGATCATTACTACATACCTTTATCTATGTTGTGCTGGCTCTTGCACAAACTGCTTTGGTAAGCGCAAATTTACATTGAGCGTCTTGCATGATTTGGCGTTATTACACTATGGAGCGCTCCTTTTTTGTCTTTTTCTACTCTTTACTATAAGGGAGTGGTCATTGCAGACAGAATCAAGAGCATTTTTTTCCTCTTTTGTGAGATTAGATTTAACAAACATACCCTGGCCCCATTTCTCTTCTATTTCATTTAACACAACTTGGGTAAATGCTTCTAAAGCCATTTTTACTTCAGGATCAAATGTTGGAGTTTTTCGTTGAGCGGCTGGGATTTCTGTCCCAGTTCCTTTAGGTTCTAACAATCCACTAGATATGGCAAACTGTTTAACCACTTAAGGACACATGACGTTCTCATATGTCTCCATTTACGAGTCCTTAAGGACACATGACGTATGAGAACGTCATGCGCTTTCCCGGCCCCCCGCAGCAATCCGGAGCGGAGCCGGTGCCCGATGTCTGCTGAAATCGTTCAGCAGGCATCGCGGCATATCGCCCAGGGGGGTCTTGATGACCCCCCATGTCGGAGATGGGCGCAGATCGCTGGACAATTCAGCCCAGCGATCTGAGGCGGATTCCGGGTCAATCGGGTCTCCAGTGACCCGGAATTACTGGCTGATCGGGCCTTCTCTGATGGCCCCAAACAGCCATAGTCAGCAGGGGAGAGGTGGCACTGGTACCACCTCACGATCGCCCTGATTCGTCGGCCGGTTTACCGGCCGACCAATCAGGGCACCTGCTGCGGGTCACTCCCGCAACCCGCTCCGCCCCTCTTCCGGAGGACGTGAGCGGGTGCGGGACGTGGACCCCGGCAGCTGGGGACCCCGATCCCCGGCGTCCCTGTTGGGATCGGGGCCCCAGGAGCGGCGGCGGTGACGAGGGACTGACCTGCAGCGTGGATCGTTGGACGTGAGTGACAGACTCCTGCTGTTGCTTAGCAACAGCTCCCAGCATGCAAAAAGGGCATGCTGGGAGCTGTAGTTACGCAACAGCAGGAGGCAGACCACCACAACTCCCAGCATTCCCTTATGGGCATGCTGGGACTTATAGTTTTGCAACAGCTGGAGGCACTTTTTTTCTATGGAAAAGTGTACCTTCAGCTGTTGTATAACTACAACTCCCAGCTTGCACAATCAGCTAAAGTGCATGATGGGAGTTGTAGTGGTGCATCTGCTGGTTGCATAACTACAACTCCCAGCATGCCCGTTGGCTGTCGGTGACTGCTGAGAGTTGTAGTTTTGCAACAGCTGAAGGCACACTGGTTGTGAAACAGAGTTTTTTTTTTTTTCTTAACTCAGTTTTTCACGACCTGTGTGCCTCCAGCTGTTGCAAACTACAACTCCCAGCATGCACCGGACATGCTGAAAGTTGTTTTGCAACAGCTGGAGGCACACTGGTTGTGAAACACTGAGTTAAGTAGCAAACCAGTGTGTCTCCAGCTGTTGCATAACTACTATCCCCAGCATTCCCAGCCAAAGTAGTATGCCTCCAGCTGTTGCAAAACTACAACTCCCAGCATGCACTGATAGACCGTACATGCTGGGAGTTGTAGTTTTGCAACAGCTGGATGTTCCCCCCCCCAATGTGAATGTACAGGGTACACTCACATGGGCGGAGGTTTACAGTAAGTATCCGGCTGCAAGTTTGAGCTGCTGTGAACCCCCGCCCGTGCGACTGTACTCTAAAAACACTACACTACCACAAAATAAAATAAAAAGTAAAAAACACTACATATACACATACCCCTACACAGCCCCCCTCCCCAATAAAAATGAAAAAAGTCTGGTTTCCAAAACGGAGCCTCCAGCTGTTGCAAAAGTATTGCCAGTATTGCCATACAGCCACTGACTGTCCAGGCATGCTGGGAGTTTTACAACAGCTGGAGGCACCCTGTTTGGGAATCACTGGCGTAGAATACCCCTATGTCCACCCCTATGCAAGTCCCTAATTTAGGCCTCAAATGCACATGGCGCTCTCACTTTGGAGCCCTGTCGTATTTCAAGGCAACAGTTTAGGGTCACATATGGGGTATCGCCGTACTCGGGAGAAATTGTGTTACAAATTTTGGGGGGTATTTTCTGCTTTTACCGTTCTTAAAAATGTAAAATTTTTGGGAAACCAAGCATTTTAGGTAAAACATTTTTATTTATTTTTTACATATGCAAAAGTCGTGAAACACCTGTGGGGTATTAAGGTTCACTTTACCCCTTGTTACGTTCCCTGAGGGGTCTAGTTTCCAAAATGGTATGCCATGTGGTTTTTTTTTTGCTGTTCTGGCACCATAGGGGCTTCCTAAATGCGGCATGCCCCCAGAGCAAAATTTGCTTTAAAAAAGCCAAATGTAACTCCTTCTCTTCTGAGACCTGTAGTGCGCCAGCAGAGCACTTTCCACCCCCATATAGCGCGTTTTCCGAATCGGGAAAAATTGGGCTTCAAACTTTGGGGGGTATTTTCTGCTATTACCCTTTTTAAAAATGAAAAATTTTTGGGAAACCAAGCATTTTAGGGAAAAAAAAAAATTTTTTCTTTACATATGCAAAAGTCGTGAAACACCTGTTGGGTATTAAGGTTCACTTTACCCCTTGTTACGTTCCCCAAGGGGTCTAGTTTCCAAAATGGTATGCCATGTGTTTTTTTTGCTGTTCTGGCACCATAGGGGCTTCCTAAATGCGGCATGCCCCCAGAGCAAAATTTGCTTTCAAAAAGCCAAATGTGACTCCTTCTCTTCTGAGACCTGTAGTGCGCCAGCAGAGCCCTTTTCACCCCCATATGGGGTGTTTTCTGAATCGGGAGAAATTGGGCTTCAAATTTTGGGAGTTATTTTCTGTTATTATCCTTTTTTAAAATGTAACATTTTTTTTTTTACATATGCAAAAGTCGTGAATCACCTGTGGGGTATTCCCCGAGGGGTCTAGTTTCCAAAATGGTATGACGTGTTTTTTTTTTTTTTTTGCTGTTCTGGCACTATAGGGGCTTCCTAAAGGTGACATGCCCAGCAAAAACCATTTGTCGCTCCTTCCCTTCTGAGCCCTCTACTGCGCCCGCCGAACAATTAACATAGACATATGAGGTATGCTCTTACTCGAGAGAAATTGGGTTTCACATACCAGTAAAAATTTTCTCCTTTTCACCCCTTGTAAAAATTCAAAAATTGGGTCTACTAGAACATGCGAGTGTAAAAAATGAAGATTTTGAATTATCTCCTTCACTTTGCTGCTATTCCTGTGAAACACCTAAAGGGTTAAAACACCTACTGAATGTCATTTTGAATACTTTGGAGGGTGAAGTTTTTATAATGGGGTCATTTGTGGGGTATTTCTAATATGAAGACCCTTCAAATCCACTTCAAAACTGAACTGGTCACTGAAAAATAGTGAGTTTGAAAATTTGGTGAAAAATGTAAAAATTGCAGCTGAACTTTGAAGCCCTCTGGTATCTTCCAAAAGTAAAAACATTTAAATTTTATGATGCAAACATAAAGTAGACATATTGTATTTGTGAATAAAAATAAAATGTATTTGGAATATCCATTTTTCTTACAAGCAGAGAGCTTCAAAGTTAGAAAAATGCAAAATTTTCAATTTTTTCATCAAATTTTGAAATTTTTCACCAAGAAAGAATGCAATTTATCACAAAAAATTACCACTTTGTTAAAGTAGAATATGTCACGAAAAAACAATCTCGGAATCAGAATGATATGTAAAAGCATTCCATAGTTATTAATGTTTAAAGTGACAGTAGTCAAATGTTCAAAAAACGCTCTGGTCCTAAGGTGTAAAATGGCTTGGTCCTTAAGGGGTTAAAGATCCTCCGCTGTTTGCCTTTAAAAAAAAAGGTAAATCTATTGGTGACACATTGATAAGGAGCGATGTAAAACCTAAAAATAAACCAAGAATTTCATGTTCCCAATGCCATAGTATAAAACAAAGTGATTGTATTCATCATCCTACAAAGGGCACAAAAATAAAAAATAAAGGTTTCTATTCCTGTCTAAGTTCAAATGTGATTTACCTCCTAAAATGCCCTTGCGGCAAAGCATATGTGGGTCAAACTTCCGGACAAATTAAATAAGGCTTGGTGAACATAAATCCATGATGAGAAGGTATTCACATTTGGATCAAGAGGAAATGAAAGAAACGCAATATGGGGAAAAAAGTGTAGCACGTCATTTTAAAACAGTTTGGACACACAGGGGGAGATTCTCCAAAACTACTGTAACTTCTATTCCAGCGATATTATTCACACCTTTTTTTTTCTCCTCACATTTTCAAAGGTCTTTTGTGCTGTTTTGAAAATATGTGAAAATCCATTTCTGTGCCTCTTTAGTCTTTTTTCCCGCCCCCAATTTTTTTTTGTTGCAGCCATATTGGATTTTTTTTGTGCCAAAATTGCAGGGTTTTTTTTTGGCCAAATTTTACATCCCAGAAAATTCTGGCAGAAACATGTAGTGCCCAGACAAGCGACAACTCTACTCTAATAAATGTATTATTTTTGGGCGCAAAATTCTTCGAGAATCTCCCCCACAGTAACAGATCTCAGATGGCAAGTAGTTGAAGAAGTAGAAAAAAAGAAACAATAAGGAAGAAAATAAAAAAGCATTATTGAGGCATGAGGCATATTGGATAACAGAGCTAGAAACAATCAAACCGAAAAGGACTTAATGAAGTGTGCAGTTATAAGGCATTTTTATAGTAGCTGTGGTTATAGAAAAATGTTGGTTGTTATGCATGTAGTGCATTTAAAAATAACCAGTGCAGAAAGAGTTAAGAATGAGTTACCTACCAGCATATTTAACCACATTCCTGCTCCACACCTGTGTACATGATTAAGGGGTTGTTCCCCGCAACGTAGCACGGTAGGCTGAAGCAGAGGTATTTGTCATCTTACCTTTTGGGATGTAAACCATCGTACCCCATTATAGATATTATGTACCTATCATATGTGATCGTAAGGAATATCATGCAAATAAAGCAAGAATTCTGCAAAAAAGACCTGAACGTAGTGGTCGTAATTCCATATGAATACATACTTATCTACACACACACGTGCTCGCCGCATGCAATGCAGGTAGATCTTACTAAGCTTGTATATATGGTGAACGATAGCATCATTTACCTGTGATGGACTTGTTCTAACTTTAAAGGGGTTCTCCAGAGCTTAGACATCTTATCCCTATCCAAAAGGATAGGGGATAAGTTGCCTGATCCCGGGAGTCCCGCTGCTGGGGACTCCCGTGATCTTGCACGCGGCACCCCGTTTATAATCAGTCCCTGGAGCGTGTTCACTCCGGGTCTGATTTCTGTCGATCCCGGGGCCGGCGGTGTGTGACATCACGTCTCTGCCCCCGTGTGACCTCACGCTCCGCCCATCAAGGCAAGTCTATGGGAGGGGGCGTGACAGCTATCACGCCCCCTCCCGTAGGCTTGCATTGAGAGGTGGAGAGTGGCGTCACACGGGGGCGGAGGCGTGCCATCACACGCCGTCGGCCCTGTGGTCGCCAGTAATCAGACCCGGAGCGAACACGCTCCGGGGACTGATTACAAACGGGGTGCCGCGTGCAAGATCACGGGGGTCCCCAGCAGCGGGACTCCCGCGATCAGGCATCTTATCCCCTATCCTTTGCATAGGGGATAAGATGTCTAAGCACTGGAGAACTCCTTTAATAATACAGTGGATACGATGGCGTAACCATTTGCTATTGAATAAAATGATTTCCAAATCCTTGAACACGCCAGTAAGTACTGTTTTATACCTTATGAACAAGTGGAAGATCCAGGGATCTCTTGAAACCAAGCCAAGGTCAAGTAGACAAAAACGGATTTTAGCCACATCTGCCCGAAGAAATGTTTTGGATACAAAGAAAAACCCACAGGAGGAATTTATGGCCAGACACCCCACAATTGAAAAAAACAACCCATGCACATAGAGAATGTGTACATGAACAAGAAACTTTAAAAACAATAAAAATGATACCCAAACTGGTACATCAGAATACAGAGTTTAACCATGAATATGGGTCATGATTAGCATCCACCATATATGACCTTGCTAAACAGCAACACACAGAGCCCAACATGTTTCTCTACTATCCACACAGCTTCATCATCCCCCCTGACAATTACCCTTGACACACAGTAGGTCCTTTTTGGAGTCATATTAGCAGCAGCATAAAAGACACATAGATCATAGTTATCAGATGTGTAGAAGAGTGATTGTCCACTAGAAATAGTGATTTGTATTATTATTTTTTATACTGTTGCTCTTTATTATATATATGTATATATATGTATATACTGATTTGTACTTACCCTGTACACATCCTTATACGGAAAGTTCTTCCTTTCTGCTTCCACTGACTTACCCAGGAATGTACAGTGAAGATCCCTCCGATAATGATATCTCCTTCATGAGAATATTTGTACTCAAATGTATAATTCTTTATTGTAAGATGACATTGAGCTGCAGGATCCTGGATCTCAGAGATGCAGAAGGTCACACAGAGAACAAACAACAATAATAACATGGTTAGTACAAGACAAGAGAAGATGCATACAGTGTGCACCCTCCGATGTCCCAGCAGATGTATCAGGACCAACAGCACAGACACACAAGGATTCATGCAGCTCTACTGCAGAGGTTGTAGCAGGGAGAGGTTTATATAACCAGATTCAATGAATTTAACCTTAAAATAAATCAAATACAGAACATTGATATAAATCATAACATCAAAAGAAAAAAGTCACAACCACTTGGGAGCACCGAGCACTGAACTAGTGCAGCTAGGATTTACATTTTAAATAAACCAATTCCTATCTGATTTGATGAATAAAAAGTAACCTTAAAATAATATGATCAAACTTTAAATTAAAATATTACAAATAAAGTTGAGTGAACTTTTTAAAGGGGAACTCTGCTGGAATTTTTTTTATATCAACTGGTGCCAGAAATTGAAACAGAATTATAAATTACTTCTATTTTAACCTTAAGGACCAGGCCAATTTTATTTTTGCGTTTTCGTTTTTTCCTCCTAGCCTTCTAAAATCCATAACTCTTTTATATTTCCATCTACAGACCCATTTAAGGACTGTTTTTTGTGTGACCAATTGTACTTTGCAATGAAACCTCTCATTTTACCAAAAAATGTACAGCAAATCCAAATAATTATTTTTTTAGGGAGGGAATTTCAATGAAAACCACAATTTTGCACATTTTGGAGGGTTTCATTTTCACACTGTGCACTTTATGGTAAAAATGACGTGTTCTTTATTCTGTGGGTCAATACAATTAAAATTATACCCATGGCTAGATACTTTTCTACTTTTGTACCGCTTAAAGATATATCAAACTTTTTGTACAAAATCAGTAATATAAAATCACCCTATTTTGACCACCTATATTTTCTGTATATTGAGCGGTATAAGGGCTTCTTTTTGCGCCATCATCTGTACTTTTTATCGATACAACATGTGCATATATAAAACTTTTAGATCACTTTTTATTTTTTATTTTTTTGGAATAAAATGTGACAAAAAAGCAGCATTTTTTGACTTTTTTAAAATTTTTTACGTTTACGCCGTTCACCGTACTGGATCATTAACATTATATATTGATAGTTTGGTCATTTATGCACGCGGCGATACCTTATATGTTTATAAAATGATATTAAAAAATGTTTTACGCATTTTGGGGGTAAAATAGGAAAAAGGGACGATTTTCATTTTTATTGTGTAAGAATATTTATTGTATAGAATATTCGATAGAATAAATAGACATCGGGGGCGTGGCTTGGGCACGCTGGAGATGAGCTGCGTGTGTTGAGAGCTCCTGCAAGGGCCGTGATTTAGGGGCTTTTTCCGGGCTATGGGAGGCAGGAAAAAATACAAAAAACCCTCTAAGAAGACCTCTGAAGCTAAGCACCGCACAATAGAGGAGTTTTTTACAGTGCCCGTCCCTGCTGCTGCGGCTCTTACCGAGTTTGCAGCGCTGCCTTCTCTCCCTGCACCGCCGGAACACTGTCGACTCCACTCACACAGCCAGGAGCGCACGGACTGCCGGCAGCTGCCCACCGCGACAACACAGGGCTCTGGAGTGCCACACTGCTGCTGATCCCCAGCACTTGGGGACCGAAGCCGGCATACATAAGGTCAGCCAACTTTTTTCTCCTTCACCCACTGAGGCCACTTACCGGTAACCAACAATGGCGGCGCTCCCCCCTCGTGCTGCAGCGGCCTTCTCCCCTTCTGTGCAGCCTCCTGCAATGAAATCAATGGCCGCACTGCCGAATCCCCACACTGGGAGCTATGCAGACTCTGTTTCCCTGAGCCCACAACCCGAGTACCCCACTCCAGATGAGGCTGCTAAATATGTCAAGGCTCCACTCTCTGTCCCCCCTGGCATCAAATTGCCTCAAATGTTACATCAGAGGGCTGCTTTACCTGGTTTGCCTGCTCAGACTTCAGCCACATCCTCCACTAACCATGCTGTGCTCCCTGCAGGGAATCAACTGACAGAAAATGCCTCTCACTCCACTTTTCCTTCACATTCTGATCCAAATTCCCTCACTTCCAACCCAAGTCTGTCTACATATACCAAACCTCCTGAAAGTGTTCCTGGTCCACCTGCTGGTGACGTTACTGACTGGTCAGCTGACATGGACTCCGACAATTCCCAGTCTGATGGGGGTCCAATTGACTCTTCCGCTGAAAGCGACATGCCAGAATATTGGGGTGCTAGCCCCCCCGCAAAGAAAAAACTGTTCAAAACGCCTATGAAGCACTCCCGCTCTGCTAACCGCAGTCCCGGCCACTCATCTTCTGATGATACCCTGAAATCATACCAAACTAACGGCCAAACATGCCGCACGCCTGGTAAACGAACCACGACTCCACCATCTGTTCTCGCCCCACAACCGGCATGCCCATCTTTACCGTCGCCTGAAATGGCAGCCACCACTCTTAAAAATCACCCGGAACTACAAGCCTTGTTAGCTTTATTGCCAACCAAGTCTGATATGCTAACACTTGCATCTGACCTAAAATCTGCCTGGTGACAGGATCTCAAACCGGTGAAGTCTGCGGTCTCTGCCATACAAACCCGTGTTGAAACATTGGAAGACTTTCAGACATCGGTCTCCTCTCAACTCCAAGACTTGCAACAAGCTACTCAAAATCTGTAGCTGCAAAAATCAGCTACTACCGAACACTTAGACGACCTTAACAACCGCAATAGGAGGAACAACATTAGACTCAAGGGCCTTCCCGAACCTGTTCCTCCGCATGAAATAACAGGTACCCTCCAAAAAATATTCAACACCATTCTGCAAAGGCCCCTAGATTCCCCACTGGAGCTAGACAGAGTGCATAGAGCCCTGAAGGCTAAAAGTCAAGACCCTTCCAGACCTAGAGATGATATCTGCAGAGTACATCATTTCCTCCTAAAAGAGGAGATAATGCGTAAAGCAAGACGTCTCCCCAACATTTCATATAACGGCACCACTGTTCAAATCTATCCCAACCTCTCGCTCCGGACCCTCAGACTGAGGGCAACACTGAAACCCCTCCTGCAACTTTTTCAGAATGCCCGGATCACCTACAGATGGGGATTTCCATTCTCCCTGACAGCTAAACATGGAACTGTGACTGCTACTATTCGTTGCCCAGAAGACCTCCCTGAGTTCTTAATGACATTCAGACTCCCAAATGTGCCGCTGCCGGATTGGCACAAAAAGTATCTGCCGCTGTCTCCTATTGGACTCCCTATTCCGAATAGACAGCGTGACCCGACTGGAGGACAAGTCGACCCTACACCAGGACCCCTTCCCCAGAGATCCAAACGCAAGACCTGATGTGATGGGTTTTGTATTATTCTTTTCGCTTACCTGCCTCAACAAGTATTGGCTTCTTTGAATGTACTATTCACTTAATTTATGATGCCCTGTTCCCCAGGAACTTGGCCATCAGTGTGGGTGCTGGACCCAGTGGCCTCTTCCTGGGTAACTAATTTCATCTAACAGGATTTTGTTGATTAATTTGTTCTTGTGTTACGTATATATCTTGTTTGTATACCTCCCTTCCTCTCACCCTCTACCCTTCCCCCCACATTCCCCCCTTAAGGGAGTGGCTATACCTCCCACTTCACTTGGACACTAAGTGGGGGACATGACTTACACACAAGACCCACTAGCTACCTCCTCCCTCCCCTACATTTTCTATGAGTTCGTTAACTATGCATCTTACTGCCTCCCACTCAGTAACCATCACGCAGCCTAATGCTGCTAGTTGTACACTACCCCTTAGTTAAACAAGCTCCCTCCTGCTGACTGTAGGAAGGGACCCATTCACTCGCAGTTAGGCCCTTGCTTTTGGCTCTTTTTGACCCTTTTAGAGGCCTTCCTTGCATTTTTTTTTACTGGACCCTCCGTCCAGTGCCTCTTCCATGTTACCCACCCTAGGTGCGTGATTGGGCTGGACCCGATCACTTTTCTGGCCCATATGGCCCAGCCTTGTAGTACCCGCGCACCCATTCCCTTATGGTTGCTCTCTACTCTCCCTATCTCCTCTGCTCATACCTCTGTTTCTTTTCTTTTCTCCCCTAGGACATCATCTTGCTATTCACGACAACCTTGTGGACGAGAGACATCGGTGATCTGCACTCCAGGCGGTAAGTGGATCCTCAACACTACATGCCACAATGGCAGCTAATATCACATTGACCTCCCTTAATGTTAAGGGCTTCAATACCCCAGAGAAAAGGGCCCAAATTCTCTACTCACAGCATAAGCAAAAAACACACATTCTTGCACTCCAAGAGACTCATTTCAAAGAAGGACATGTACCCAAGCTACAAAATAAATATTACACCACCTGGCTCCACAGTGTGAACCCAGTTTCACGAACCAAAGGAGTCTCTATTGCATTTCACAAAGCGTTGCCAGTCGCAATGACTGCCTCAGTACTAGACCCTGATGCCAGATACATTTTTACTAATTGTACCATTTCAAATCACGCGGTGACTATTGCTGCCATTTATGCACCAAATGTGAACCAAGTCCCCTTCTTCCTGAGAACACTGGAGTCCTTAGCTGATTTTGCTACTGGACCGATTCTACTTTGTGGAGACTTAAACTTGCCCATGTTCCCTGAGGTTGACACGTCCTCTGGGAAATCGTACCTCTCACACAGTAAATTGCGAGCTCTAAGGAGGAAACTTCACTCTCTTCAATTGGTGGATGTCTGGCGCTCCCTCCATCCACAGGGCAGAGACTACTCTTTTTACTCCCATTCAAAACAAATGTACAGCCGCATAGATTACATCTTCTGCTCCCATCATCTTCTTCCCTCGATAACTAGCTCCCGCATAGAAGTCATCACATTCTCAGACCATGCACCTGTCAATTGCTCATTCACACTCCCCTCTTGGGTTAAGCCTCATTCCTCTTGGCGCTTAAATGAATCCTTGCTCCTGGACACCATGTGCATGCAGGAACTCAAGGAAACCATAATGCACTTCAAAAATGACCACATAGCTGATACGTCTTCCTCTATGGTTAAATGGGAGGCGCTGAAATGTGTTCTAAGAGGTGTATTGATAAGCCATGGGGCGAGACTCAAGAGGGAAGTGTCGGCCAAACTCCAAACGCTGCTGCAGCAACTACACTCTCTCAAAACACTACACAAGAGATCACAACAAGACCTTGTGTTCCGGGACCTGAATCGAGTTTGCACAGAGATCCTCTCTCTACTGAACGCTAAACATCTACACTATAAACAAATAACCGGTCGGCTGTTTTATGAATGGGGTAATAAGTCGGGCTGACTGCTGGCCCGGGCTCTGAGAGCTAAAAAGTCCTCCCTATTTATTTCTAGCATTAAATCCCCATCTGGAGAGGAGTTTTCCCTCACGCCCACCATCCTCGAATCATTCAGACAATACTACACGTCCCTTCATAATCTGCCAAAACCACCAGGGTTGGCGTCACGCCCACATAGTGGTCCCTCCTTAGCTCATTACATTAGTGATACTGCTCTCCCTCGACTTCCAGATATGACGATTCAGGCAATGGAAAGACCCTTCTCTTCGGACGAACTAGAAGCAGCCATATCTTCCCTGCCTGCCAGCAAGAGCCCGGATGGATATACAGCTAGATTTTTTAAATCCCTCTCCCCTGAGTTGTCTGCTCCATTGCTTGAGGCGTTCAATGACATATTGGATGTCTCGCCCCCCCCCTCCCTCCTTTCTCAAGGCCTATATTACAGTGCTCCCAAAAGAGGGCAAAGATCCCCTACAATGTTCCAGCTATCGCCCAATATCCCTTATTAATACAGATGCCAAATTGTTTGCTAAGTTAATCGCTAACAGACTATCCACACATATGCCATTCCTAGTCCACCCGGATCAAGTTGGTTTTATAACTGGTAGAGAGGCCAGAGACAACACCCTTCGCACATTCTCAGTGATTCATCACGCTCGAGCAAGTGGTGTTCCCCTCCTCTTATTATCAATAGATGCTGAAAAGGCCTTCGACTGGTTGAACTGGGAATTTTTTGAGGAATCTTTGGCTCAAATAGGGCTGGGTAAGTCAATGTTGGGTCGTATAATGGCGCTATATTCTAATCCACAGGCACAAATTATAGTGAATGGCCGGCTATCTGCACCATTTAGCATTCGCAATGGCACAAGGCAGGGATGTCCCCTGTCTCCGCTCCTCTATGTTCTCTGTATGGAACACTTGCTAACAGCCATACGTAATAACACGGATGTTAGGGGATTATCCACTCCTTTGGGCCATTGCAAATGTTCAGCATTTGCCGACGATCTGCTCCTATTTATAACCTCCCCACTCATTTCACTTCCCTCATTAATGTCCACAAAACATGCCTTTTCGAGATATAGTAATTACAAACTCAACCCCACAAAATGAGAGGCTTTAAACATATCCATTAACCAAACACTTCTTGGCCAACTCCAATCGTCTTATCCCTTCCGCTGGCAAACAACCTCCATCAAGTACTTAGGTATACAGGTCCCGACTGACCCGTTAAACACATTCCGTCTTAATTTCCCTCCACTATTGAAGCAATTCAAATCAGACCTGACCAAGTGGGATAGTAAAGATTTCTCTTGGATTGGCAGGATTAATATTTTAAAAATGAATATTCTCCCACGTCTGCTATACCTCTTTTCCTGTATACCATGTCACATTCCCAAAACCTTATTTAAAGAACTCTGTGCACTCCAATCAGGATTTGTATGGGCACACAAACATTCACGACTGGCGCGCAGCGTCCTTGTCAGGAGGAAGACGGAGGGGGGCTTAGCCTTGCCTGATTACATATCACACTATGTGGCTTCAATACTGTCCCGAGTCATCGACTGCTTCTTTCATTCCAAAGACAAACAATGGGTCCTTTTCGAAGGCTTCATGGCTAATATCGCTCCACATAATCTTCTCTGGCTGCCCCATCTGTCTATCAACTCACAGAGACTTGCGGGCCTCCCACCAATACTCCATTCCATAGCTAAATCAAAACTGACTTACATGAACCGACTATCGCTTTTTTCTTCTGACGGACCACTGACACCCATCTTTAACAATCCAGACTTCCCGCCAGCAGCTAACGCCCGCTCTTTACTTACCTTACATCGCCAGGACGGAGCTACCCTTCTCACTCTCCTGACTACCACATCTCTCAGACCCCTACAGGACCTCCTGGACGGTGCACCTCCAACGGCCGCTCACACACTTCAATATGCTCAATTAAGACACTTTTATCTATCAGCTAGGAATCGTTTACACCTTCACCGCTCCCTCACTCAATTCGAGTCATTGTGTGTCTCCCCCTCTACGTTGCATCGACCGATCAGTGTCCTCTATCCCATCGTTTTAGCTGCATCCTCTATCTCCCCACCTGCTTATCGAGCTGGATGGGAGAGGGACATTGGCCGCCCGATCAACGACGGCGATTGGAACAAAGCTCTCTCTCTATGCCACCGCACATCCATCTCCTGCAGGGCGCAAAAGACTAATTACAAGCTTCTCACCAGATGGTACAGAGTACCTGCTTTGTTGGCCAAATTTTATCCAGAAGTCTCTGATGCTTGCTGGAGATGTGGTGCGGCTGGAGGCACTATTCTCCATATCTGGCTCGGCTGCCCCCCAATTACATCATTCTGGGCCGGAGTTCTAAGGGTTGTTGCACACCTCACAACTTATAAACTGCAGAATACACCCGAAATTCTCCTACTGAACATCCTCCCATGTGGTATCCCGAAACACACCTTAAAACTGATTTCATTTCTTCTCCTGGCGGCTAGGACAATAATACCGAGACTGTGGAGATCCAAAACTCCTCCTACCATATCTAATTGGTTTCAGGAGATATCCTATCTACATAGGATGTTGGAGTTGAGGGCAGAATCCCTTCGCCAAATAGACACATACCACAAGATCTGGCATCCCTGGACACAATTCACGTCCTCTAGGCTATATGAGGAGGTTCACCTATCCAATTGATAGCCGATAGCTTCCCCCATTAGACATATTCACGACAGGTACACCGTGGCCCTTGACTGTCACTTAGGTCATACGTCGCTCGCCTGGCTGTAGCGGAGATCCGGTGTCTACTCGCCACACAAGGTATGTCTTTAATCTCGCCTGTCCTTTTCACTTGTCTATTCTATCCCCCCTTCCTTTCCTTCTCTCTCGTTGCTCTAACACAACTTCCCCTTCTCTTTTCGTTCTTTACTTACCTGTTATTGAAGCGACCCTTCAAGTGCTATGTCAGTTGTCCTTGATGTCCCCATGCTGCCTCGTGTCTCATAGATTTAGTATGACTGTATGTCTATACTACTGAATACACATGAGATAATGGCCATGTACGGCGACTCGCTAATTGGATGACTGTACTTTTACGACGATTGTTACGTCCTGTAGGTCGTATGCCATTTTGTTCATGTCTTCATTTGATATCGCATGTATGTTAGTACTTTGATACTTATTGTACATCTGTTAAAAATCAATAAACACTTATTGTTATAAAAAAAAATAATAATAATAAATAGACATCTTCCTGCAATTGTATGCCTTCTAGAGACCCACCTAACTAAGGATTCGCTGACTATTCTGGGTAAGGGATAGGCAAAAGAAGTTTTCCACTCTACCTTCTCAGAATACTCATCTGGGGTGTCAGTTTTAATCCATAGGGCATTAAATATGCAAGTGTTAAACTCCCAAATTGATTATAGAGGTAGATTTGTATTTCTTTATGTTAAATGGGAGGGCAGGTTATCTATTTTAGCATTTACATAAATTCCTCCTCCCTTTTCAACTGAAGTGCTTCAAGTGTTAATGGATTTTCAAAAGGATAAGGAGTTTATTGACCTAGGTTGTAATGGGTGACATGAATTGTGTCATGAATAAGGAGATGGATTGGCAGGGTAGAAATCTGAATTAGTAATACTCTTTTGTATAATTGGTGTCAAGAGGTGGGGTGGGAGGATGCGTGGCGAAGTTTATACCCGTAATAGAGGAAATTCTCGTGTTATAATGCCACTCACAAAACAGCTTCTAGAATCAATCACTTTTTGGTTAATAGCGTAGGAATAATTTTTACTCATAAAATGGCGTACAAACCCAAGTGTATATTGGACCATGCAATGTTAGTTTGTTGTATAAAAAAGGAGATTAAGAAACAAGAAGCAATAAGGAGTATGTATATAAATCCCCACTGGTTAAAAATTGAGGATGTAACAAAGGGGGTAAGCACTGAGAAATAAATAAACGGACAGCAGATATCCTAGTAGTTTGGGATACATTAAAAGCTTTTCTGAGGGGGCTACTTATTAGAAATATCACTAGGTTTAAAAGGAAATGTAAGGAGAAGGATAAGGTTATAATGGGAAAAATAGCTGTAGCTGAAAGTGTATATGAGAACAACCCTACTGATGAGAATTGGGGTCAAGTGAAACAGGCGCAAGATATGTATAGTTAAATTGTCTTAGAAAAGGCCCAACATACTATCTTCTTTAGGAAACAAAGACAATGGGGGAGATTTATCAAAACCTGTGCAGAAAAAAGTTGCTGAGTTGCCCATAGCAACCAATCAGATTGCTTCTTTCATTTTTGAAAAGGCCTCTGCAAAATGAAAGAAGCGACCTGATTGGTTGCTATGGGCAACTCAGCAACTTTTCCTCTACACAGGTTTTGATAAATCTCCCCCAATATGTTGAAACAGGTAAACCAAATAAGACACTTATGGGGATTATTAACCAGAAAGGGAAAAAAAACAATTGTAGGGATAAAAGACAAAGAAGGAAGGGAATGTACGAAACAGGAGGAAATAACAAATGTATCAATTCAATTTTACCAGGATTTATACTCTAGGGAAAGTTATGTGACAGATGGGGAAATTGATACATTTTTGGATGAGATTGGGCTTTCTAATATTAAAAGGGGGTTATCCAGGAAAAAACTTTTTTTATATATCAACTGGCTCCAGAAAGTTAAACAGATTTGTAAATTACTTCTATTAAAAAATCTTAATCCTTTCAGTACTTATGAGCTTCTGAAGTTAAGATTGTTCTTTTCTGTCTAAGTGCTCTCTGATGACACATGCCTCGGGAACTGTCCAGTTTAGAAGAGGTTTGCTATGGGGATTTGCTTCTAAACTGGGCGGTTCCCAAGACATGTGTCATCATAGAGCACATAGACAGAAAAGAACAACCTTAACTTCAGAAGCTCATAAGTACTAAAAGGATTAAGATTTTTTAATATAAGTAATTTACAAATCTGTTTAACTTTCTGGAGCCAGTTGATATATATAAAAAAAAGTTTTTTCCTGGATAACCCCTTTAATGAGGAAGAAAAGAATAAGATAAGGGAAAATATTAGCATAGCAGAATTGGAATTTGCTCTGAAATCCTTTTCACATAATTCTGCCCCGGGGTCGGACGGTCTGGTCTTTGAAGTTTACAAAAGTTTTAGTGATCCGCTGTTGCCATACCTTTTAGAGGTTTATAATGAATCCTTGAGTAGGGGGGAGTTATCCCCAACTATGGCTGAAGCCATTATTGTATTAATTCCTAATAAAAGTAGGGAAAGTGGTGTAATGGATGATTTTAGGCTAATATCGCTCCTAAATACAGACCAGAAAATATTAGCTAAAATATGGACCAGGCGCTTGCAACAAGTGATTGATAAGTTAATAGGGAAGGAACAAAAAGGATTCATGCAGGGCAGAAACATTTATAATAACATTAGAAGAGTCCCTGCTCCATCCTGTCCCTTGACGCTCAAAAGGCGTTTGACGGGGTGGAGTTGGGCTTCCTCTTCAAGATAGTGGAACACATGAATCTTGCAGAATATTTCTTACAAGGGTTGAGGGCCTTATATAAATCCCCTAAAGCCAAAATTAATATTAATAATATTATCTCAGGAGGCGGTGTGGCTACAGAGAGGAACTAGGCAACTAGGCAGGGCTGCCCCCTGACGCCGCTCCTCTTCTCCCTCTTCATTGAACCACTGGCACAGCTGATTAGGGGCTCCAGGCTGTTTGATGGGTTTGGTGTTGAGGGAGAGGAGGAGAAATTACTGCTTTATTCGGATGACGTGGTACTATTTGTAACAGACCCTAAAAGAAAATGATTAAGTATTATTGAATTGATTAAGGATTTTGGTAAATATTCTGGCTTTCAGATTAACTGGAAGAAATCGGGCTACTAATGTTGTCAGGAGAGAGCCAGGGCTGCCAGGGAGAGATACATGTGCTGCAAGAAAATGAGGCCCTAGACTATTTAGGAATTAAAATATCTAGAAATATAGAAGATTTTGTTCAGCTGAATATTGTTCCATTGAGACAGAAAGTAAGAAATAAAATCCAAATATGGAAAAAACTGCGCATGAATATGGCTGAAAGGATTATTCTGATAAAAATTATTATTTTTCCCATGGTCTTGCATGTGGTAAGAGCAGCACCTAAATAGTTAGGGGAACATCACTTTAATAAAATACAGAGTGAGATCAATGTTTTTTTATGGGAGGGGAAACAGACACATATAAAACACACATTTTTGAGTCCTCCCTTGATTAGTGGAGGCTTTGGTATACCAAATATGCAATTGTATTATATAGCGGCACAAATCGAATATTTCATTAAGGAAGATGATGTATTAAAAGTTTTTTTTCTCTAAATTGGGAAGCAAGGGAGGTAGCACAGTAGAATTAATTGAAAGTGGAAGATATATGCACACTGACTGGGGAAGAATTCCCACCTGTAATATGTTTAACAAAGTATGGAGATTCACGAGACGATTACTGGGTATTAAGGGGAGTGTGTACTATACACTATTGTGGGGTAATGGATATTTTCCAGAAATGTTGAAATTGAAAGATAATTAGTAATTAGAGTTAAAGAGTTATTTAGAGGTAATTAGAGTTAAAGATTTAGTATAAAAGAGTGGAGAACACTTAAATGCGAATTTAATATAAATCAGAATAATAATGTTTTGTACTTACAAATTAGAAGCGCATTTGAAAAGGAGAAAAATAATCCCAGATGGGTAATAAATAGACATGAGTTAATGGATTATATATTCGGGCTTCGGTCCTCTTCTATAAAGGTTCTGGGTATTGTATATTGGTTAGATTTTCCCTGGAAAAATCGCCTCCAAAAAGTAGGGATAAATGGAAGCAAGAGTAGGGTCAGATAGATGGGGAAGAATGGAGGGAAGTGTTTTCTAATATCGCACAATCATCCCTTAATATGAATCATAAAATTTCAATGATAAAATTGATACATAGGATTCCGTATACACCGGGGTTCCTACATAGGTTAGGAAAAAGAGTGGATTCAAAGTGCCCAAAGTGTGACATGGAAGGAGCAGACTTGTCACATATGGTGTGGGTATGCCCAAAACTGTGCTCGTTTTGGATGGAGGTATATAAAATAGAGGTGAAATTGGGAATAAAGATAATGTTTGATATTAAAACTGCCATTTTAGGGATAGGAATAAGGGAGCAGGAGAAGAATAGTGTTATAATCAAGGTCTTTAGAATGACTAGAATAATGATTCTGAGGAGATGGTTCGCACCTGAGGGTCCATTTTGTGTTGAGTGGCCGAAGGAAATAGAACAAATGAGAAGATTTGAGGCTATTACCGTGGAAAAAAGATGGGACGGAAAATAGAAATTGAGTGGAAGAAGTGGGGGGAGGCATCCTAGCTGGTAGTGGGTTGGGGAAAAAAAATTATACCCATGGCTAGATACTTTTCTATTTTTGTACCGCTTAAAGAAATATCAAACTTTTTGTACAAAATAAGTAATATAAAATCACCCTATTTTAACCACCTATAACTTTTTCATTTTTCTGTATATTGAGCCGTTTTACCCCTTAAGGACTGAGCCCTTTTTCACCTTAAGGACTCTGGAATGCTTTTAGTTATCATTCTGATTCCGAGATAGTTTTTTCGTGACATATTTTACTTTAACATAGTGGTAAAATTTTGTGGTAACTTGCATCCTTTCTTGGTGAAAAATCCCAAAATTTTATGAAAAATGTGAAAATTTTGCATTTTTCTAACTTTGAAGCTCTCTGCTTGTAAGGAAAATGGATATTCCCCCAAAAAAAATTTTATGCACATATACAATATGTCTACTTTATGTTTGCATCATAAAATTGACGTGTTTTTACTTTTGGAAGACATCAGAGGGCTTCAAAGTTCAGCAGCAATTTTCCAATTTTTCACAAAATTTTGAAACTCGCTTTTTTTCAGGGACCAGTTCAGGTTTGAAGTGGATTTGAAGGGTCTTCATATTAGAAATACCCCATAAAAGACCCCATTATAAAAACTGCACCCCCCCCCAAAGTATTCAAAATGACATTCAGTCAGTGTTTTAACCCTTTAGGTGTTTCACAGGAATAGCAGCAAAGTGAAGGAGAAAATTTACAATCTTCATTTTTTACACTCGCATGTTTTTGTAGAACCAATTTTTAAATTTTTTCAAGGGGTAAAAAGGAGAAAATGTTTACTTGTATTTGAAACCCAATTTTTCTCGAGTAAGGACATACCTCATATGTCTATGTTAATTGTTCGGCGGACGCAGTAGAGGGCTCAGAAGGGAAGGAGCGACAAATGGTTTTTGGGGTGCCAGAACAGCAAAAAAAAAACACATGGCATACCATTTTGGAAACTAGACCCCTCGGGGAACATAACAAGGGGTAAAGTGAGCCTTAATACCCCACAGGTGATTCACGACTTTTGCATATGTAAAAAAAAAAAAAAAAAAATTTTTCCCTAAAATGCTTGGTTTCCCAAAAGTTTAACATTTTTAAAAAGGGTAATAGAAGAAAATATCCCCCAAAATTTGAAGCCCAATTTCTCCCAATTCAGAAAACACCCCATATGGGGGTGAAAAGTGCTCTGCTGGCGCACTACAGGTCTCAGAAGAGAAGGAGTCACATTTGGCTTTTTTGAAGGAAATTTTGCTCTGTGCGCATGCCGCATTTAGGAAGCCCCTATGGTGCCAGGACAGCAAAAAACCCCACATGGCATACCATTTTGGAAACTAGACCCCTTGGGGAACGTAACAAGGGGTAAAGTGAACCTTAATACCCCACAGGGGTTTCACAACTTTTGCATATGTAACTTGCATAGGGGTGGACATAGGGGTATTCTACGCCAGTGATTCCCAAACAGGGTGCCTACAGCTGTTGTAAAACTCCCAGCATGCCTAGTCATTCAGTGGCTATCTGGCAATACTGGGAGTAGTTGTTTTGCAACAGCTGGAGGCTCCGTTTTGGAAACAGTGGCGTACCAGACGTTTTTCATTTTTATTGGGGAGGGGGGCTGTGTAGGGGTATGTGTATATGTAGTGTTTTTTACTTTTTATTTTGTGTTAATGTAGTGTAGTGTTTTTAGGGTACAGTCGCACGGGCAGGGGTTCACAGTAATTTCTCTCTGGCAGTTTGAGCTGCGGCAGAAAATTTGCCGCAGCTCAAACTTGCAGCCGGATACTTACTGTAATCCTCCGCCCATGTGAGTGTACCCTGTACGTTCACATTGGGGGGGGGGGGGGGGGTGGACGGACGGACATCCAGCTGTTGCAAAACTACAACTCCCAGCATGTACGGTCTATCAGTGCATGCTGGGAGTTGTAGTTTTGCAACCGCTGGAGGCTCCGTTTTGGAAACAGTGGCGTACCAGATGTTTTTCATTTTTATTGGGGAGGGGAGGGGGTATGTGTATATGTAGTGTTTTTTACTTTTTATTTTATTTTGTCTTAGTCTAGTGTTTTTAGGGTACAGTCGCATGGGCGGGGGGTTCACAGTAGTTTCTCGCTGGCAGTTTGAGCTGCGACAGAAAATTTGCCGCAGCTCAAACTTGCAGCCGGATACTTACTGTAATCCTCCGCCCATGTGAGTGTACCCTGTACATTCACATTGGGGGGGGGGGGGGAGAAACATCCAGCTGTTGCAAAACTACAACTGCCAGCATGTACAGTCTATCAGTGCATGCTGGGAGTTGTAGTTTTGCAACAGCTGGAGGCACACTAGTTGTGAAACACCGAGTTTGGTAACAAACTCAGTGTTTTGCAACCAGTGTGCCTTCAGCTGTTGCAAAAGCTACAACCCCCAGCATGTACGGACAGCGGAAGGTCTTGTAGTTATGCAACAGCTCGAGGCATACTACTTTGGCTGGGGATGCTGGAGATTGTAGTTATGCAACAGCTGGAGACACACTGGTTTGCTACATAACTCAGTGTGCCTTCAGCTGTTGCAAAACTACAACTCCCAGCAGTCACCGACAGCCAACGGGCATGCTGGGAGTTGTAGTTATGCAACCAGCAGATGCACTACTACAACTCCCAGCATGCACTTTAGCTGTTTGTGCAAGCTGGGAGTTGTAGTTAAACAACAGCTGAAGGTACACTTTTCCATAGAAAAAATGTGCCTCCAGCTGTTGCAAAACTATAAGTCCCAGCATGCCCATAAGGGCATGCTGGGAGTTGTGGTGGTCTGCCTCCTGCTGTTGCATAACTACAGCTCCCAGCATGCCCTTTTTGCATGCTGGGAGCTGTTGCTAAGCAACAGCAGGAAGCTGTCACTCACCTCCAATGATCCAGCCGCATCACATCAGTCCCTCGTCGTCGCAGCCGCCACTGCTCCTGGGGCCCCGATCCCAACATTGACGCCAGGGATCGGGGTCCCCAGCACCCGGGGTGCACGTCCTGCACCCGCTCACGTCCTCCGGATGAGGGGCGGAGCGGGTTGCGGGAGTGACACCCGCAGCAGGCCGTTTGTGCGCCAAAGCGCTTCGTCAGGCCGGTGTATGATGACGTAAAGGAAGGGGAGTGTTAAATAACAGGTGAGGGATACACAGGTTAAACTTAACCCTCTATTAACCAAAGTGACTGTGCAAAACAATACATCAATGTATAACACTTAACTAGCCTTTTCGTCCAGCAAGTGATCTTTCATATACTTTTCAAGGAAAAGGAAGCTCTTTGTTACCGGATCCATTCGATCCCTTAAAGTAGCGCTACTAATACTGAAAATTTTACTTATAACAAAGCGCTAGCTTCAAACTTATCGTTTAGGCCAAGTGGGCCTGTAGCTTCGGTACGAAGAATCCAAAGAGCTTCCTTTTTCAATAAGTCTTGTTCTTAATATAACCTCTTTCAGGGATTTCGACTCTTTCAATTGCAAAAAATTGTAAGGCTTCTGGGTTGTTGCTATGGGTTTCTGCCATATGGGAGACAAGGCGCGGAGCTCCTATCCCCTTCTTTAGGGATCTCATATGCTCTCTAACCCTATGAAATAAGGGCCGTATTGTCCTCCCTATATAGAAAAAAACGCAAGTGCATTTGAGGCAATAGACCACATAAGAGGTTCTGCATGTAAAAAATTGCTTAAAAGGGGTTATCCAGGAAAAAACTTTTTTAGATATATCAACTGGCTCCAGAAATATAAACAGATTTGTAAATTACTTCTATTAAAAAATATTAATCCTTTCAGTACTTATGAGCTTCTGAAGTTAAGGTTGTCCTTTTCTGTCTACGTGCTCTCTGATGGCACGTGTCTCGGGAACCGCCCAGTTTAGAAGAGGTTTGCTATGGGGATTTGCTTCTAAACTGGGCTGTTCCCGAGACACATATCCTCAGAGAGCACTTAGACAGTAAAGAACAACCTTAACTTCAGAAGTTCATAAGTACTGAGAGGATTAAGATTTTTTAATAGAAGTAATTTACAAATCTGTTTAACTTTCTGGAGCCAGTTGATATATAAAAAATTTTTTTTTCCTGGATAACCCCTTTAAGCTCTATATCAATTCCACTCAATTGTTCAGTTTTCTGTTTGCCATTATACTTGCAAAAGGAACACGTGCCACATCTATAATTTCCTATTGGGCGGCTATCAGTTAACCAGTTATGTGATTTTTTTTTTCTTTTTCGTTTGTTCAAGTAATCGGCAATGGTGTTATAGGAAAAATATGTCACTATGGGGTTGTCCCTGGCAACATCTCTTAAGTCTGAATCTTTTTGCAACATATACCAGTGTTTATTTATGGCTCTCTTGATACAATTGTTCATTGGGGTGTTTTTAAACGCAAAGGTAAATCTATTGGTGTTACCTTTCCTTTTCTTTTTACTTAGCAACTCATTCCTAGGTATGTCTTTTACTTTTAATTGGGCTTGCTTTACAACTGTCACCGGGTATCCTCGTTGTATAAATCTGTTTTCTAAGTCAGATGCTTGTTGTATATACTTTTCAGGGTCGTTGTTCATTCTTTTAAGCTGCATAAATTGTCCCAGAGGGACCGCGTTTTTAGTGTGAACTGGGTGAGAGGATGTGTAGTGAAGTAACGCGTTTTTTCGCTAATGGCTTCCTATAACCAGATGTTATGATGTTATGTTAGGACATATTCATTGTACTTATGATGTTAAGATGTTCTTCAAAATTCATAAATTCTTTCTTCTCCCCATCCCATATCACAAATACATCATCTACGAAACAGAGGAAGGCTTTAATGTACCTGTTGTAAGGATAAGATGTCGAGAAAATGTATCTTTTTTCAAAAATCGCTAAATAAATATTTGCGAATGCACAAGATATAGGCAAGCCCATGGCTGTACCATGTCGCTGCCTATACCACTGGAAATTAAATTAAAAACAATTGTTCTGTAAGATGAAGGCTTTAGAATCAGTAATAAATTTAACAAATTCCTTGGATTTTTCTGTGCTCTCCAGAAATTCCTCAATCGCCTGTACACCCGCATCCTGGGGGATGCGGGTGTACAGGCTCTCGACATCAATGGAGACCACGGTATGTGTGTCCTGCTAATGTTCCAAAAACATAATCAAATCTCCTGTGTCAACAAGGTATGTTGGAATGCAACTGAGTAGTGGTGAAATCAGCCAATCTATGTAGCTGGACAGGAAGGCTGTTGGAGATCTTATCCCTGCTACAATAGGGCGGCCTGGAGGTTTTCTTTGTGGTTTATGTAGTTTTGGAAGTATATACCATTTAGGAATAGATGGATTATGAGGTAAGAGTTGTTCGGCTGCTTTTAATTCTACATCTTCCGCAGTAAAGACCTTAAAGGGGTATTCCAGGCCAAAACTTTTTTTTATATATCAACTGGCTCCGGAAAGTTAAACAGATTTGTAAATTACAAATAAGGTGCAGCTCACAACAAAAGGTGCGAGGTAGTTAAAGCTATGACCGGTCCCCACCGGCGTCAGAGAGAAAATAGAAGTTAAATTTATAGCTTTTACCTCAAGCACCTCACCATCTAGGGTGAATTATGATATGTGTGGATTAATAAATAAAAAACAGTATCACTAGTACAAAAATTTAATTGTATATAATTCACTAAAATATAATAAAATAAAATATACTACACATGTACAGGCACTAGTACATACCCCACCGGGCCCTAGTGGGGTAATAATACTGGATGGATGACTAAAATATAATAAGCGTGTACAGTCCAATAATCCGGCACCTGGTTTGTTAGTCCCGTTACAGAACAGATGGTTAAAATGCACTTGATAAATATTGCAGAATCAGACACCAGATAGTCAATAGATTAGATGATAAAGATAATGGAGGAACATTAATAGTTGTATTTCTCACCGACTGTAGCCACCTGGTTCTCACTGGCGTGGACCTATGGAATGCGGCTTTAGAAAGCTCTCCCGTGTAGCCGCAAGATGGTAAGTGGCAATCTCACGCTAGATTAGCAACCCCGATGGCAGTGGGGAGCGACGCGATGGTCAAAGCCGTTCCTGGCAGCCGCTCTTCCATGGATAGTTGGATGGTGACAACGCCGACACTCTGGCAGGAGTGTCAGCACACACGGGAGCGGCGTCCCACGTGGGGAACTGGAGGTGGGATGCCGACAAACAAAGCGGGAGGCTGGAGCTTGGATCGACTCCTCAAGTGAAGCGGTAGGCTGGAGACTAGGTTAACTCCTCAGGTGCCGGGGTTAAGTGCGGACACTGGTAATTGAATGCATAATTGAATGCTTACCACCATTTACTGGTACGCATTCAATTACCAGTGTCCGCACTTAACCCCGGCACCTGAGGAGTTAACCTAGTCTCCAGCCTCCCGCTTCACTTGAGGAGTCGATCCAAGCTCCAGCCTCCCGCTTTGTTTGTCGGCATCCCACCTCCAGTTCCCCACGTGGGACGCCGCTCCCGTGTGTGCTGACACTCCTGCCAGAGTGTTGGCGTTGTCACCATCCAACTATCCATGGAAGAGCGGCTGCCAGGAACGGCTTTGACCATCGCGTCGCTCCCCACTGCCATCGGGGTTGCTAATCTAGCGTGAGATTGCCACTTACCATCTTGCGGCTACACGGGAGAGCTTTCTACAGCCGCATTCCATAGGTCCACTCCAGTGAGAACCAGGCGGCTACAGGCGGTGAGAAATACAACTATTAATGTTCCTCCATTATCTTTATCATCTAATCTATTGACTATCTGGAGTCTGATTCTGCAATATTTATCAAGTGCATTTTAACCATCTGCTCTGTAACGGGACTAACAAACCAGGTGCCGGATTATGGGACTGTACACACTTATTATATTTTAGTCATCCATCCTGTATTATTACCCCACTAGGGCCCGGTGGGGTATGTACTAGTGCCTGTACATGTGTAGTATATTTTATTTTATTATATTTTATTGAATTATATACAATTACATTTTTGTACTAGTGATGCTGTTTTTTATTTAATAATCCACACATATCATAATGCACCCTAGATGGTGAGGTGCTTGAGGTAAAAGCTATAAATTTGACTTAGATTTGTAGATGACTTCTATTAAAAAATCTTAATCCTTCCAATAGTTATTAGCTTCTGAAGTTGAGTTGTTATTTTCTGTCTAACTGGTCTCTGATGACTCACGGTCCGGGAGCTATCCAGTTCCTATGGGGATATTCTCCCATCATGCACAGCTCCCGGGTCGTGACATCATCATTGAGCAGTTAGACAGAAAACTTCAGATGCTAATAACTATTGGAAGGATTAAGATTTTTTAATAGAAGTAATTTACAAATCTGTTTAACTCTCCGGAGCCAGTTGATGTATATAAAAAAAGGTTTTGCCTAGAATACCCCTTTAAGTTATTCATGATTCTGTCAAAAGACCCGAGGAGGCGGCCGGAGGCAGGTGAGGGAACCTCAGGCTGCCATTACAGATGATTGGATCCCCGGGGCAGTGCACCGATCCGATCATCCAATTTAACTGATCCAATCATCTATTTTAACATGCGCATTGCAGCAGATGCCGTGATCTGTATTGATCACGGCATCTGAGGGGTTAATGGCGGACAGATGTCGGCCATTACCGGCGGGTCCCTGGCTGCTGATAGCAGCCAGGACCTGCAGTGTATGACGCGAACACCAATCCGATGCTCGTGGTCATACACAGGACGTAAATGTACATCCTGGTGCGCTAAGTACCTCCGCCCCAGGATGTACAATTACATACGTGGTCATTAAGGGGTTAAAAATCGTAATCCTTCCAGTACATGTCAGCTGCTGTATGCTCCTGAGGAAGTTATTTTCTTTTTTAAATTTCTTTTCTGTCTGACCACAGCGCTCTCTGCTGACACCTCTGTCCATTTTAGGAACTGTTTAGAGAAGGAGCAAATCCCCATAGCAAACTTATCCTGCTCTAGACAGTTCCTGACATGGACAGAGGTGTCAGCAGGGAGCACTGTGGTCAGACAGAAAGGAAATTCAAAAAGAAAAGAACTTCCTGTGGAGCATAAAGCAGCTGAACAGGTTCTTCATAAACTGGCAATGAAATAAGCCTCAAAACACATGTATAACACTGTCTAAAATGTACTTTATCCCCTCTCCAGTGTAGCATCATAAAGAGCTTCTGGTGCAGGGGCAGCATTGTCACCCCTAAGAGAATAAGATTGTCTGCCAGCCAAGTGGAAAAACTCATGTTTGTTAAAATGAATCATGTACGGAGCAGTGAGGTATTATAAACTCCTGTGTCAGATTTTGGAAATTTTTTGGTTTGCAACTAACAAGTTCCTTGCAAGTCAGCAATAAAATAAGCCTGAAACACGTGTATAACACTTCCTAAGCCCTGTATAACACTGCTAGGGTCACCTAGGAATGTGTTCAATTAGTTTTAAAGTGGTTTTAAAGGAAAACTGTCATATGTTTTCTCCCGCACTATCCACAGGTACCGGTGGATAGTGCGGGAGATGCTGAACATTTTGAGTCCTACCTTGCCTGGATGCGCTGCGCCGTTCGCCCGTTATAGCAGTTTTTCTGTATATTTAAATTAGCTGCTAACTGGCACAGGCGGCGTCACTGCCTTCATCTGGCACTTTGACATAACCGCCGCCCCGGCCCGCAGCACCGCCCGGCTAATGAATATTCATATAATGTCTTAGACACTCTCCTTCTCATACCGGCCGATACTGCGCATGTGCGGGATTTACTCCAGCGCGGCTCCGGACTAATGAAGTAGCGCTGAAGACCGCTTCCGGGTATAATAGGAAATCCCGCGCATGCGCAGTATCGGCCGGGATGAGAGGGAGAGTGTAAGACATTATATGAATATTCATTAGCCGGGCGGTGCTGCAGGCTGGGCCGCGGTTACGTCACAGTGCCAGTTGAAGGCAGTAACCACGCCCATGCCAGTTAGCAGCTAATTTACATATACAGAAAAACTGCTATAATGGGCGAACGGCGCAGCGCATCCAGGCAAGGTAGGACTCAAAATGTTCAGCGTCACCCGCACTATCCACCAGTACCTGTGGATAGTGTGAGAGAAAACATATGACAGTTTTCCTTTAAGGTTCAGTTAATGTTAAAGTCACGGCAGCATGCAGCAACCTGGCTATACCTTACTTTCTTTTTGCTCTTTTGAGTCGCCACTATGACTGGTTTTCTTATCTGGTAAGATACCGTAGACAGATAGGTACACCTCCGCCTGACTGTGCCTCTCCTCTAGAAGGATTTTTTTCTTTTAATCTGCAGGTTCAGCAGCATTTCTAAGGCTGGGTTCACACCACGTTTTCTTAAATACGGTTCACACCACGTTTTTGCCTGCGGTCGGGAAACCGCATACGGCCGAAAACGAAGCCGACCGGAGGCTGCGGTTCACTCCGGTCGGCTCTTAGACTTGCATTAAATACGGTTCCCGAATACGGCTGAGTGCGGGCGCCGCGATTAAGCCCCGCCCCCCTCCTCCAAACCGTATACGGGAACCGTATTTAAGAAAACGTGGTGTGAACCCAGCCTAAGCGGTAAAATCACTGTTGTATGTATTAACATATCTTGTATTTAATATACTCATTTATTATGTATACCAACTGCATATATGCTATATACTGTGATATACATGCTGCCATCTTGTGGTCAGTTTGGAATACCATTGTGAACTAGGGCGGTATACTCCCATCTAGTGGGCAGATTTAGGTATTACTGTGACTTATTATGGTATAATGACATCATATTGATCTGCATATTTTATTGTATTTTATATTTCTATATTTTAATTAAGAAACTGTATATCTATTTTTACATATTTTATTGTTGAGATCTTATTTGTGCAACTATATTCCTATCTTCCAAATATTAATGAATAATAGAGGTATTTATTGTGTCGGCCTATGAGCATCTCACTAGTTTAATTTATTTTTATCCGCAGTCCTCATATTTTATTTTTAAGAGATAATGTTTATTACTTTATCTTCCTAGCACATAAATTATTTGACACATTGAGGTGTGTAGTATACAGGGAGGTATGTAGTATACAGTGAGGTGTGTAGTATACAGTGAGGTGTGTAGTATATAGTGAGGTGTGTAGCATACAGTGAGGTGTGTAGTATACAGTGAGGTGTAGTATATAGTGAGGTGTGTAGCATACAGTGAGGTGAGTAGTATACAGTGAGGTGTATAGTATACAGTGAGGTGTAGTATACAGTGAGGTGTGTAGCATACAGTGAGGTGAGTAGTATACAGTGAGGTGTGTAGCATACAGTGAGGTGTAGTATACAGTGAGGTGTGTAGCATACAGTGAGGTGAGTAGTATACAGTGAGGTGTGTAGCATACAGTGAGGTGTGTAGCATACAGTGAGGTGTGTAGCATACAGTGAGGTGAGTAGTATATAGTGAGGTGTGTAGCATACAGTGAGGTGAGTAGTATATAGTGAGGTGTGTAGTATACAGTGAGGTGTGTAGTATATAGTGAGGTGTGTAGTATACAGTGAGGTGTAGTATATAGTGAGGTGTGTAGCATACAGTGAGGTGTGTAGCATACAGTGAGGTGTGTAGCATACAGTGAGGTGAGTAGTATACAGTGAGGTGTAGTATACAGTGATGGGTGTAGCATACAGTGAGGTGTGTAGCATACAGTGAGGTGTGTAGTATACAGTGAGGTGTGTAGTATATAGTGAGGTGTGTAGTATATAGTGAGGTGTGTAGCATACAGTGAGGTGTAGTATACAGTGAGGTGTGTAGTATATAGTGAGGTGTGTAGTATACAGTGAGGTGTGTAGTATACAGTGAGGTGTGTGTAGTATACAGTGAGGTGTGTGTAGTATACAGTGAGGTGTGTGTAGTATACAGTGAGGTGTGTGTAGTATACAGTGAGGTGTGTAGTATACAGTGAGGTGTGTAGTATACAGTGAGGTGTGTAGTATACAGTGAGGTGTGTAGTATACAGTGAGGTGTGTAGTATACAGTGAGGTGTGTAGTATACAGTGAGGTGTGTAGTATACAGTGAGGTGTGTAGTATATAGTGAGGTGTGTAGTATATAGTGAGGTGTGTAGTATATAGTGAGGTGTGTAGTATATAGTGAGGTGTGTAGTATATAGTGAGGTGTGTAGTATACAGTGAGGTGTGTAGTATACAGTGAGGTGTGTAGTATACAGTGAGGTGTAGTATACAGTGAGGTGTGTAGTATACAGTGAGGTGTAGTATACAGTGAGGTGTGTAGTATACAGTGAGGTGTGTAGTATACAGTGAGGTGTGTAGTATACAGTGAGGTGTGTAGTATACAGTGAGGTGTGTAGTATACAGTGAGGTGTGTAGTATACAGTGAGGTGTGTAGTATACAGTGAGGTGTGTAGTATACAGTGAGGTGTAGTATATAGTGAGGTGTGTAGTATACAGTGAGGTGTGTAGTATATAGTGAGGTGTGTAGTATACAGTGAGGTGTGTAGTATATAGTGAGGTGTGTGTAGTATACAGTGAGGTGTGTAGTATACAGTGAGGTGTGTGTAGTATACAGTGAGGTGTGAGGTGAGTAGTATACAGTGAGGTGAGTAGTATATAGTGAGGTGTGTGTAGTATACAGTGAGGTGTAGTATACAGTGAGGTGTGTAGTATACAGTGAGGTGTGTAGTATACAGTGAGGTGTGTAGTATACAGTGAGGTGTGTAGTATATAGTGAGGTGTGTAGTATACAGTGAGGTGTGTAGTATATAGTGAGGTGTGTAGTATACAGTGAGGTGTAGTATACAGTGAGGTGTAGTATACAGTGAGGTGTGTAGTATATAGTGAGGTGTATAGTATACAGTGAGGTGTGTAGTATACAGTGAGGTGTGTAGTATACAGTGAGGTGTGTAGTATACAGTGAGGTGTGTAGTATATAGTGAGGTGTGTAGTATACAGTGAGGTGTGTAGTATACAGTGAGGTGTGTAGTATACAGTGAGGTGTGTAGTATACAGTGAGGTGTAGTATATAGTGAGGTGTGTAGTATACAGTGAGGTGTGTAGTATATAGTGAGGTGTGTAGTATACAGTCAGGTGTGTAGTATACAGTGAGGTGTGTAGTATACAGTGAGGTGTGTAGTATACAGTGAGGTGTGTAGTATACAGTGAGGTGTGTAGTATACAGTGAGGTGTGTAGTATACAGTCAGGTGTGTAGTATATAGTGAGGTGTGTAGTATACAGTGAGGTGTGTAGTATACAGTGAGGTGTGTAGTATACAGTCAGGTGTGTAGTATATAGTGAGGTGTGTAGTATACAGTGAGGTGTGTAGTATACAGTGAGGTGTGTAGTATACAGTGAGGTGTGTAGTATACAGTGAGGTGTGTAGTATACAGTGAGGTGTGTAGTATACAGTGAGGTGTGTAGTATACAGTCAGGTGTGTAGTATATAGTGAGGTGTGTAGTATACAGTGAGGTGTGTGTAGTATACAGTGAGGTGTGTAGTATACAGTGAGGTGTGTAGTATACAGTGAGGTGTGTAGTATACAGTGAGGTGTGTAGTATACAGTGAGGTGTGTAGTATACAGTCAGGTGTGTAGTATATAGTGAGGTGTGTAGTATACAGTGAGGTGTGTGTAGTATACAGTGAGGTGTGTAGTATACAGTGAGGTGTAGTATATAGTGAGGTGTGTAGTATACAGTGAGGTGTGTAGTATATAGTGAGGTGTGTAGTATATAGTGAGGTGTGTAGTATACAGTGAGGTGTAGTATACAGTGAGGTGTGTAGTATACAGTGAGGTGTAGTATATAGTGAGGTGTGTAGTATACAGTGAGGTGTGTAGTATATAGTGAGGTGTGTAGTATACAGTATAATAATATGTTACCTTCTTATGATGACATTTCCCTATACAGGTTCCTCACACACTGCACAGCACAGCAGTCAGACTCCTCCCACCCATGTGACTGATCACATGACATCCCCAGAGCTCCTCTAGTCTCCTCACACACAGCCTGATGTGGCAGTTCTGATCCTTCCTCTGGGGGGCGCTCCGCTCATACATGGAGGAGGGGCAGCCTTATTGTGGTGAGGGGCCCTACAGGCAGCTGTGGCCCCTATATCTACACCACTGCCCCCAATGTCCTCATTCTGAGGAGACAACAACCTCTTCTATGGTGGAACAGTCAGAAGAACGTACTTAGCTGTGATAACCAGTAGATGTGATAGTAATAGTAACCATAGAAACATGGAAGATTGTCAGCAACAACACCTCCTGCTCCATCTCCTCCGTCCTCATATTATCTCCTTTATGTTTATCTTAGGATAGATATATGTTTATCCCGGCCAGGTTTACATTCACTTACTATGGATTTACCAACCACGTCTTTGTACCAAGATCCTTCTGCTCTTTCAGGAAGATAATATTAGATTGTCCTTTCCTGATTTTCATGTTTATTTTCTTGTCAAAAACACTTATTTAACCCTTTAGCATAAAGATTTTGATCATGTCTCCCCTTCCATACCTTCCTCCAGACTATAGAGATTTAGCTCTTTAAAGGGGTACTCCGCTGCTCAGCGTTTGGAACAAACTGTTCCAAATGCTGGAGCCGGCGCCGGGAGAGCGTGATGTCATAGCCCCTCCCCCCTCATGATGTCATGCCTGCCCTCTTAATGCAAGTCTATGGGAGGGGCATGGCAGCCATCACAGCCCCTCCCATAGACTTGCATTGAGGGGGCCGAGCACTGACGTCACGAGCTGCCGGCTCCAGCATTCGGAACGGTTTGTTGCCAGGAGCAACCAACCATGCATGTTGCAAGTGGGACAAGCCCAGCTGTGGCGTACAAGAGAAGAACTGAGCCTGTGGGGAAAGTGTTGCTAGGGGCAAGGGATCCAGTGAGTGAGCGCTCTCTCAGGTGAGGAGACAGGTGGACGGGTCACCTGTGCAGAGCGAACAACAGTAAGCCATGTGGGATTATTTGTTTTGCAAAGAAGGTTCGACTTCGAAATGCCTTTGCTAGGAGCAACCGATATGGACAACAACCAGTTGTTGCCAAGATGGATGCTATGGTGAGCACCTTGATGAAGTTGGCTGAAGCCCAGCAAGAGGGCATCTTCGCACTTTATTATCCTCTGGTTAGGAGGAGGCCAGAAAAGATGGACGTGAGGACCTGTGAGTTGATGGTGGGTGGTATCCCACTGTTCGTGGATTTGGACTGTCACCAGGCTGTATCAAGAGTCATGCCGGACATAATACCCTTTTTGAAGACCCGACCAGTGCCTGATAAGACTGTTCTGATTGACTTTGAAACCTGTTATGGGACAGTGAGCCATGTTATGGAGGTGTGTGCCGAGCTTGAGATAGAGATTTTACTGGGCAGAGACTTCCCATATTCTTGGCAGTTGTGGGATGTGGAAAGTGTGCCAGAGAAACCGCACACAAAGGTTCCTGAGGTAATGATGGGTGGTGTGTCACCACTTGACTGTGTAAACTCTGTTCAAACCGACTCCAACCAATGTCTAGTTGTGAAATCCTGTGAGGGTGGGGGATCCCTCTTGAAGACTGATGGGACTGTTCACACTCTGTAGGTTGGACTAAAAAAGTCTGGTGAACAGAAAATGTTGAATGCAGGGATGGGAGAAAATTTTACAAAAGGCACTTTGCATGAGTTCGGTCATGTTGCTATGAACTGTCCTGTAAATGTTGAACATGTGCAATGTGATACTGTTTTGTGTGAAAAATGCATGCCTATGTTTTCTAAAGTAATGTGTACTGCTGCCAACTCACAGGACAAAAACCTGTGTGAGCTAATAGTAGATGGTAAATAGATGATTGTTTTGCTAGAGCCTTGGGTCCTATAACGTCTGGCAAAGACCAGAAAGCCGGACCCTGTCATGGTGTCTATACATTTAGATATTTGGGGTTATAAAACTGTTAATGTATGTTTTTAAACTCCCTATGGTACCATGAGTCACAAGGTTGCATTAGAGCCCTCCTTTGAGTATGATGTAGTACTGGGGATGGATTTTCAATTTTTTCAGCAATTATGGGAAGACTGTCAGGTAACTAGAGCGGTTACACCTGATAGGCCCACAACACTTGACTTGCACCACACACTAATTGAGAGTTACACAAAAGAGGCTGAGGATAGGGAGTAGAGATGAGCGAACTTACAGTAAATTTGATTTGTCACGAACTTCTGGGCTCGGCAGTTGATGACTTATCCTGCATAAATTAGTTCAGCTTTCAGGTGCTCCGGTGGGCTGGAAAAGGTGGATACAGTCCTAGGAAAGAGTCTCTTAGGACTGTATCCACCTTTTACAGCCCACGGGAGCACCTGAAAGCTGAACTAATTTATGTAGGATAAGTCATCAACTGCCAAGCCGAGAAGTTCGTGACGAATCGAATTTACTGTAAGTTTGCTCATCTCTAATAGGGAGTGTAAGCAGTTACTAGATGTATGTCAGATAGGGGGCTGCCAGACTGCTAGGGAAGCTGAAGAACAGACTGGAAGTCAAGTCTAAGAAGATCCAGAGACACTGATAAGTAAAGATGAGCAAACTTATGAAAAATCGCTATTAAAAACGGCTATCTCTGGCCTACAGAGAGCCTCAATTGGGGTGAAGAGCATTTTGGCTTGTCCTAACACGCATACAGAGTGTGCTGTGTTAGTGAAATAATACAATTATTCAGTATGACATTCAGATTACAGGCATCGCTATTGGAATCACTGCTGCAGAGCGTCAGTGTGGAAGCAGGGAGACCATATGGTGTCAAAATTGAAGAGAATAAAGAGATTTTTTATGTAATTTTAATTTAATTTTAATTTATTTAAATTTTATGAGTATCAATTCTAGTGAGCATGTAGCTTTGGTCCTCCGCCAGGCGAGATACCACCTGTTCCAGCCCGCGGCTAGCGCCCCCCTGACAAAGAAAGTGTGAATGTTTCATTTAACCCCTTAAGGACCGGGGGTTTTTCCGTTTTTGCATTTTCGTTTTTTGCTCCTTGCCTTTAAAAAATCATAACTCTCAATTTTGCACCTAAAAATCCATTTGATGGCTTATTTTTTGCGCCACCAATTTTACTTTGTAATGACGTCAGTCATTTTGCCCAAAAATCTACGGTGAAACGGAAAAAAAAATCATTGTGCGACAAAATTGAAAAAAAAAACCGCTGTTTTGTAACTTTTGGGGGCTTCCGTTTCTACGTAGTACATTTTTCGGTAAAAATGACACCTTATATTTATTCTGTAGGTCGATACGATTAAAATGATACCCTACTTATATAGGTTTGATTTTGTCGGACTTCTGGAAAAAATCATAACTACATGCAGGAAAATTAATACGTTTAAAATTGTCATCTTCTGACCCCTATAACTTTTTTATTTTTCTGTGTATGGGGCGGTATGAGGGCTCATTTTTTGCGCCGTGATCTGAAGTTTTTAACTGTACCATTTTTGCATTGATGGGACTTATTGATCCTTTTGATCTTTTTATTCATTTTTAAATGATATAAAAAGTGACCAAAAATGCACTATTTTGGACTTTGGAATGGCGCACGCCATTGACCGAACTGATATATTTTTATAATTCGGACATTTCTGCATGCGGTGATACCATATATGTTTATTTTTATTTTTATTTACACTGTTTTTTTTTTTTTTCTTGGAAAAGGGGGGTGATTGAAAGTTTTAATAGGGGAGGAGTTGAATGATCTTTATTCACTTTTTTTTTTTTTTTTTTGCAGTGTTATAGGTCCCATAGGGACCTATAACACTGCACACCCTGATCTCCTATGCTGATCACTGGTTTTTCATAAGAAACCAGTGATCAACGATTTTGCCGCATGACTGCTCATGCCTGGATCTCAGGCACTGAGCAGTCATTCGGCGATCGGACAGCGAGGAGGCAGGTAGCTGTCCTGTCAGCTGTTCGGGATGCCGCGATTAGCCGCGGCTATCCCGAACAGCCCGACTGAGCTAGCCGGCAACTTTCACTTTCGCTTTTAGCCGATCGGCGCTGCGCGCTATTAGAGGCGGGTCCCGGCTTCACTATGACGCCGGGCCCACCGTGATATGACGTTATATCAGGAGAGCAGGACCAAGGACGTACCGGTACGTCCTTGGTCCTTAAGGGGTTAAAGGAAAACTGTCACATGTTTTGTCCCGCACTATCCACAGGTACCTGTGGATAGTGCGGGAGACGCTGAACAATTTGAGTTCTACCTTGCCCGGATCCGCTGCGCCGTTTGCCCGTTACAAGTCTTTTTCTGTGTATTAAAATTAGCACTTAACTGGCAAAGGCGGGGTTACTGCCTTCAACTGCCACTGTGTTGTAACCGATGCCCTGCCCGCAGCACCGCCCTGCTAATGAATATTCATATATTGCCTTACTATGTTGTCTCATATCGGCCGAGTCTCAAACTGCCTACACCCTTACTTCAGCGCTGCTTCGGACGAATGAAGCAGCGCTGAAGACCGCTTCCGGGTGTAGTGAGAAATTCTGCACATGCACAGTAGCGTCCAGGACTCGGCCGATATGAGACAACATAGTAAGGCAATATATGAGTATTCATTAGCCGGGCGGTGCTGCGGGCAGGGCAGCGGTTACAACACAGTGGCAGTTGAAGGCAGTAACCCCGCCTTTGCCAGTTAAGTGCTAATTTTAATACACAGAAAAAGACTTGTAACGGGCAAACGGCGCAGCGGATCCGGGCAAGGTAGGACTCAAATTGTTCAGCGTCTGAGCGCAGAGGGCCTCCCGATTCAGACCTGCGAGAGGATGGACGATGGCGCCAATAGGCATCGGCCAACTGACTACGTAGAACGTATCCCACTGCCGAATGGTGACAATTCGGCTGTCACTACGCAAGCAAGTGAACATGAATCATGCCGTTTGTGCAAGTGACTGGAGGGACTCCCTGCCTCCATCTCCTCTGCATACTGCCACGGTGTGTGTCTGGGTCCTCTGTCTCACATTCCTAATAACCCTGTAGCTCCTCTGGCTGCTCCTGCCCCTTCTCTCCTGTCAGATTACTAGAAAAACCGCCCATTTGGCAAAACCTAAACTGTGCTCCACTGTGCCCCTCCTCCTCCAGGTCAGCCCCCACAGAGCTCATGTGGCCATGAAATGTAGGCGCCACGTCTCCAGTGCCCTGACCAGTCATCGTTTCCAACACGTGTTGTAATAAATGAAGCAGTGGAATGACATTGTTCATCCCGTAATCCTAGCAACTTACAAATAATGTGGCTTACTCAAAGGGCCTGAGCAAACGGCAGGTGTCTCTTATGAGCTGCCACTGTTTACATTGAAGTTACACAGTGAAGTACCTCTATCCGCTTGGATCATCAAGAAATCGGTGATGGCATTTCTCTGTTCGTACAGTTGGTCCAACATATGGAGAGTGGAATTCCGACGTGTGGCAACATCACAAATCAGACTATGTTGGGGGATACCGTTCTGACGCTGCAGCTCAAGGAGGGTGTGCTTTGCAGTGTACGAAAGGCTGAAGTGCATGCAAAGTTTCCTTCCCATTGATAGGATGTCTTGCAAATGGGGGGAACCCTACAGGAACCGCTTCACAACCAGATTGAACACGTGTGCCATACTGGGTGCATGGCTCAGCCCTCCCAGACGCAGTGCATACAAGATGTTCTTCCCGTTATCAGTCACCATGGTTCCCATTTCCAGTTTTTGTGGAGTAAGCCATGCTCCGATTTCTTGATGAATGGCATTTAGCAGTTCCTCCCTTGTGTGACTCCGTTCGCCATGGCAAACCATGGGAAGAACAGCGTGACACCGCTGTGCCCTGCACACATGGTATGCTGAAGGGTCACTTAGACTTGTTTGGGCAGTGGAGGCTGAGGACACGGTGGAAGATGAGGAGGTGGTGATGCACACTGTCACAGGACCAACAGCCTGAGAGCATGGAGGAGGAAGCGGCGTGACCTGTCCAAGTTGCTGTTGTGGCTGTGCAGGAACCACATTCACCCAGTGAGCCGTAAAGGACATGTATTGTCCCTGACCATAGTTACAGCTCCGGACATCGACGCTGCCGTGCACTTTGGTACACACCGACAGGCTCAAGGACTGGCCCACCTTCTGTTTGCCAAAATTGTACAGGGCTGGTACTGCCTTCTTCGCAAATAAATGACGGCTCTGCACTCTCCACCACTTGAAAAGGGAGGGACTGCAACACCAGCAACTTAGATAGGAGCACATTCAGCTTCTGCACCGTTGAATGAATGGGCGCATACTGTTGTCTCTTGGACATCGCTTCTCCGATGGATTGTTGGCGGAATGACTGACTAAAAGTAGGAGGAGCAGGAGCATCTGGAGCGACAGAAAATGTGTATGACACACAGCTCCCTTTGGCTGAGGTGATGGAACCTTTGCTGGCTGACAGAGGAAGCGGCACGCCACTGGGTGCAGCAGGCTGGACCACTACATCGGAGCCACAGTTCTCCCAGGCCACTTTATGGTGGTACCTTTTGGATCCTGGCCACGCTGCACCTTCTGCCGACACATCTTGCATGTGGCTATGTTAACCTCCTCCGGATGTTTGATGAAAAACTGCCACACCGCTGAGTAGCTGATTTTCCCACCAACAGTCCACACTAATAGACTGCTACTGCTGCTGTCTCCAGGAATCCCTGTTCCACTACCTCCTGGGAAGGTAGGCTGCCACGAAGCAGGTGGTCTCCCCCAGGCACATTTGGCTCCAGAATTTCCACTTCTGCAACCATGCTGACTGCCAACCATGCTACCACCTTGCTGGCTCAGCTGGGGCCTCAAGGGCAACCTGCAACCCTCTTCTCCTGATGATGATGAAGCCCCTTCTGCATCCAACTTCCAATTGTGGTCGGCTTCATCATCATCAACAAGTGTCTGCACGTCACTGATGTCCTCCTCAGGTCCTGAACCCTGACAACACCACCTCCCATGTCACTCTCATAATCACTACTTGCCCACCTAGTGCAGGAAGCGGCGGATGTCTCCTTCACTTCTTGGCTGGGCAGTAGCTGCTGACTGTCCTCTATTAGATCATCCTCAGTAAATAGTGGAGCTGAACCCACAGCATAAGATACTTCTGTAGGGAGGGGACAGCATAGGACAGAGTCAATGGGATGACAGGGACTGCTCCCGGGCCATGCCAACTGAGGATTGTGTATGAGGAACCCACCAACTGTTGACTGGGGGTATTAGATGTCACTTGTGATGGAGTGGATGACCGTGTTAGCCAATCGATTACGGCAGATGGGTAGCTGGTCGAGATACGACCACTAGCTGATACCGGGAGCTCAGCCCTCTGCTTTGACCTCTGCATGCACCTGATAACTTTAGGGCTCTGCCACCCCTCTGTGCACGTCCTGGCACTACTCTGGCACGTCCTTGCCTGACATACTTAGTGCGTATATGACGGGAGTACAATACGCTTCACTACGCTGAAAATAGTATTTGTATAGAATAGCAGCAGGTGTGTACTTTTGGCTGGACTTTTACAGTATTGAGGCCCTTGACAGATAAACAGGTACAAAATAGTACACTAATTAGATCTATGTATGTGGTATGCACTTATGAGGGCAGAAAAATGCGCTACAGTACACTTAAAAAAGTATCTGGGTACAACATCAGCTGGTGAGTACTTTTGCCTGGACTTTCACAGTATCTAGGTCCTTGACAGATTAAGTGGTACAAAACTCCAGTAGCTTTTCATCATGCAGTAATCATAGTAAATTTACCATGAAACAATAACATTACAATACATTAACTGCAGCACAACTGGAGTAATTGACCTGTTCATGTGCCGTGACTGTAACCTTCAATATGTGGGATGTACCACAATTCCATTGAAGGTTAGGATACGCAAGCATCTGTCTGATGTAGGTCATTTTCAGTCAAGGCACGTGTCTATGGTACCTAACACATTGCTGAAGTCCACGGTGGTAATACATCCTCCCTACAGTTGCAGGGTATCTAGAGAGTGAGACTGTCTTCAAAAGGTGGCAATCTCAAACAAAATATCCTGGATCGTGAGGTCTTTGAGATTCTGAAATTGAATACCAGATTTCCTCACGGTCTTAAAAGGAGACTCGATACTAGAGATGTCGCGAATTGTTCGCCGGCGAACAGTTCCCGGCCAACTTAGCATGTTCGAGTTCGCATTGCCGGGCGAACATATGTGAAGTTCGATCCCCCCCTATACTTTAACATTGCGGTAAACTTTGACCCTGTGAGTCAGAGTCAGCAGACACATTACAGCCAATTAGCAGTAGTCCCTCCCTTCCAGACCCTCCTACCTCCTGCACGGATGCCATTTTACCTTAATTCGGCATGCTGCAGGCTTAGAAAGTGGAGGGACAGAGAAGCTGCTCCTGCTGTAATAGGGAAAGCGATAGCTAGGTTGCTGCTAGGTGGTGTATTCAGTCCACTTTACTCCTAAAGCACTAGTCTAACATCTGCTTTAAGGACAGCACCCAAAAAAAGCCCTTTTTAGGGCTCAAATATCAGTCCGTGTGTCTTGCAACAGCTGGAGGCACTCTGGTTGGGAGGGAATCGCTAGTTAAAAGGGGTACTCCAGTGTAAAACTTAAGTTACTTCAAGCAGCAAACTACAGTATTAAAAGGGCTATAAGTTCCGTCCGTGTATCTTGCAACTGCTGGAGGCACCCTGGTTGGGGACCTCTGCTTAAAAGGGGAACTCCGCTGGCAACCTTTTTTGCTCATTGTCACTCTAGTGCAAATCACATTTGGTGTGACAGTTGTTCAAAAAAAAAAAAAAAAAAACTTTTTGGGCTGTGAAATAAAACCAGTCAGTTCATGTCAGTTGTGAGTTTTTTTTTGCCTGCAGGGCTAATTGTGGCACCCTAGTGCAAATCACATTTGGTGTGACACTTGTGCAAATAAAAAAAAAAAAAACCTTTTTAGGCTGTGAAATAAAACCAGTCAGTTCACATTACACTTATGAGTTTTTGGGCCTGCTGGGCTCATTGTCACACTAGTGCAAATCATATGGGGGTTGACAGTTGTGTAAATTAGAAAAAAAATACCTTTTTTGGCTGGTAAATAAAATCAGTCACTTCACTTCACACTTGGGAGTCTTTTGGCCCTTAGGGCTTATTGTCACACTAGTGCAAATCATCTTTGCTGTGACCGACCATAGTGTAAATTTGAAAAAAAAAAAATCCTTTTTTTGGCTGTGAAATAAAATCAGTCAGTTCACTTCACACTTGGGAGTTTTTGGGCCTGCTGGGCTCATTGTCACACTAGTGCAAATCATATGTGGTGTGACAGTTGTGTAAATTTAACAAAAAATTGAATTGCGTTGAATAGAGGTTAGTTGTCTGCAAGCGTGTGTCGGGCCTACAGCGTCTACTCTATGTCTACGTCTGTCAAGGACATGTTTGAGCATAAGATGCCAATGTCACAAGGTCACCCCCTAGCCTGGCGTCTGACAGTTGGCTTGTCTGAACTAATAGCCTGCCAAATTTTAAAAAATGTATTTAAAAAAAATTAAATTAAATAAAATAAAAAAATGTAAAAAAATTACTAAAATTTTTTTTTTTTAGCTATTTGGGACACCGCAGTGGAAGGTACCCGGCCAAAATTTCTTTGCACAAAAGGCAATCCCCGACCGGAAGTAATGGCATGTCTGGCACACAGTGTTGGGTCAAGGGTCCATCTGACCACTGATACCTGGTCTGCAAAGCATGGTCAGAGCAGGTATATCACCTACACTGCGCATTGGGTAAACCTGGTGACACTGTGCAGGGTTGCCGCCGTGGATTTTGAATGAAGACGGGCCTCTTGAAGCTGATTGGTCGCTCGCTGCTGGATGGTATGGGGGCGACCAATCAGGAACGTGCCGTACATGGCTGTGTACAGTTACGCTGTCATAGGAAAAAGTCGGTGAGGGGATGTCATCCAAACATGGGCATGGGGATGGTAGGCTTAACTCTGATTGGCTGTTCAGGATGTCGAGTGAGAGGGGATGTATGAGTTCAGGTTGCAAGTCTTTGCCGCTGGTGGCGGCAGAATGTCTTTCAAATCTTTCAGCCAATTGCTGCTGGGCAGGTCCGGGCGGTGACCAATCAGGTTAAAGACGTATAATTCCTCTTTGGGGGATTCCTAGAGGCATCGGCGGCAAATCTTTTTTGAAGAATTAGACCAATCGCTGCTGGGCAGGTCTGGGCGGCGACCAATAAGGGATGAGACATGTATTTCCTCTTTGGAGATTTCCAAGAGGCATCGGCGGCAACTCTTTTTTGAAGAATCCGCCCAATCACGTTCCGTCTGGGTAAGGTGGCGACCAAGGGTGACTTGCATGACTTATCCGCCACCAACTATGGTTCAAGCCGCAATGTTTTAGGGCACTTTCTGGCTGGGAAACAGAAATTTTTTTGGCTGCTGCTACAGCAGCGGCTGCAACAATACCACATTTTTCAGCTATGTGTACATGCCTAATTTTTCTGGCCTCTGGTGCTGCACTTTTTCTGCTGCTGCAACTTTTCTGGCCGCTGCTACAGCAGCGGCTGCAACAATACCAAGTTTTTCAGCCATGTGTATATGCCTAATTTTTCGGGTACTCTCTGCTGACATCTCTGTCCATCATGCTAGTGAGGCGCTTGATTTGCGACAGCCCAACACATTGGAATTCAACACTCCTAATATTCGACCGCCTGCTCAAACAAGAAAAAGCCGTTAACGAATATTTGTATGACCGAGGTGCTAGGACATCATCTGCGGAGCTGGGAATTTTTTTTGCCACGTTACTGGACGCTCATGCGCAATGCCTGTAGGCTCATGTGTCCTTTTGAGGAGGTGACAAACCTAGTCAGTCGCACCGAAGGCACCATCAGCAACATCATACCATTTGTTTTCCTCCTGGAGCGTGCCCTGCGAAGAGTGCTGGATCAGGAAGTAGATGAGCATGAAGAGGAAGAGTTGTGGTCACCATCACCACCAGAAACAGCCTTATCAGCATTGCTTGCTGGACCTGCGGCAACACTGGAAGAGGATTGTGAGGAAGAGGAATCAGAGGAGGAATGTGGCTTTGAAGAGGAGGAGGATGTCCAACCACAACAGGCATCCCAGGGTGCTCATTGTCACCTATCTAGTTCCCGTGGTGTTGTACGTGGCTGGGGAGAAGAAGATGATACCTTCCCTGACATCACTGAGGACGAGGAACTGGACATGAGTAGCTCGGCATCCAACCTTGAGCAAATGGGGTCTTTCATGCTGTCGTACCTGTTGAGGGACCCTTTTATTTGGAAAAGGATTTCTTTGTGTTTTTCACCGTCCTGCATTATAGAGTCTTCTGGACTTTATGATAATTTAAACTTGAATTTTCAAGAGTACTAACCATTACACAAAGGAACGCTTGTTGCGTGTGATTTTTTTACTTAAATTTTCAAAAGTAAAATACAGAAAGGGAAGAACTCTGTTTCTTTATTTGATGAAAAATTTTATTTAGAAAATAATTTCTTTGTGTGTTTCTCTGTCCTGCATTGTAGAGTCTTCTGGACTCTTGGATATGTGCTTGTTCTTATTTTTCAGCCATGTGTACATGCCTAATTTTTCTGGCCTCTGGTGCTGCACTTTTTATGCTGCTGCAATTTTTATGGCCGCTGCTACAGCAGCGGCTGCAACAATACCAACTTTTTGAGCCATGTGTACATGCCTAATTTTTCTGGTACTCTCTGCTGACATCTCTGTCCATTTTAGCAACCGTGCATATTAGATGTATGCTAAGGGTAGCATGGTGGCTCAGAGGTTAGCACTGCTGCCTTGCAGCGCTGGGGCCTTGGTTTCAAATCTCACTATGTGCTGCCTAAAGGGGGGCTCTAACTATGTGTTGCCTAAAGGGGGGCTCTAACTACGTGCTGCCTAACATGGGGGAATCTATGTACTGCCTATAGAGGGGATCTAACTATGTGATGGCTAAAGGGGGCTCTATGTGCTGCCTAAAGGGAGGCTCTACCTATGTGCTGCCTAAAGGGGGGCTCTAACTATGTGCTGCCTAAAGGGGGGATCTAACTATGTGATGCCTAAAGGGGGGCTCTATGTGCTGCCTAAAGGGGGCTAAAGCACGTTATGCCAAAGAATTTAAGAATGTTAGGTGATTTATGCCCTTTATGGATTAAAACCAGACTCTGCATAATCTATGTAAATTTCCATGGGAGTTTTGCCATGGATCCCCCTCTAGCACGCCACAGTCCAGGTATTAGTCCCCTTGAAACAACTTTTAAATCACTATTGTGGCCTGAAAGAGTCCCTGTGGGTTTTAAAATTCGCCTGCCCATTGAAGTCAATGGCGGTTTGCCCGGTTCGCGAACTTTTGTGGAAGTTCGCCGTTCGCAAACCAAAAATTTTATGTTCGCGACATCACTACTCGATACCATTCTGCATTACTAGGCCAATTTCTTATGTATAGAATATTGTGCTGTCAGGGGTCATTAGGAGTAGTCTCTTAAAGCATTTGCAGCCTCATGCCTCCCAGTGTTCTTGTTTCTCCTCTTTAGAACAATCGGCTTTCTTTGTATTTTAACTATATGCTTTCGACTGTATCCGATAAATACCGTGTATTTATACTGTGACTTATATTTTTGCATTATGAAGATATTTACATGCAGTGATAACTTATTGATTTTAATGTGTGATTTTTAAATGCTACTTTTTCCACAGTAGAGGAATCCAGTGCGCTTTTCTCCCAGTGTCTGTGTCCTAATAGACCTTTACATATTTTGCATTATAATTATGAAAGGCACATTCACCTGTGGACTCTGTCGCACTTTGTAATTGTGTGTGGTTTGGGTCAGGTGAGACAGCCTTGGTGGGCGTGACTCACCTGTCCAACCCACATATAAGAAGCAATCTTTGAGACATTTTTATTGTATGACTAAGGCTCGGTGACTCGAGCCGAAACGCATCAGATGTCTCCGTGTACCTGTTTGTTCTCCATAATATCCTTATAAAGTACCTGTTCCCCAAGTCAAGCGCTAGACGATCCTTCTTTTTCCTGACTATTTAGATGTAGATATGTGGTATGCACTTATGAGGGCAGAAAAATGTGCTTCAGTACAGGTGAGTACTTTTGCCTGGACTTTCACAGCATCTAGGTCCTTGACAGATTAACAGGTACAAAATAGTACACTACTTACATGTATGTATATGTTATGTATGCTACAGTACGCTTAAAAAAACTTATTGGAGTAAAACACCAGCCGGTGATTACTTTTGTCTGGACTTTCACAGTATCTAGGCCCATGACGGATTAACAGGTACAAAATAGTAGGTATGTGGTATGCACTTATGAGGGCAGAAAAATTTACGCTTAAAAAAAAAAGCCAGCAGTACACAACAGCAGTACACAACAGTTCTGTCAAAGACTATTATGAATGGACTGCTGGGCATTATACCATCTACTGACTAGTATAACCAGCAGATGATTTGTTGTGGAACAAAGACACCAAATTGTGCTGAAAAATTATATCTGCCTCCTCTGCTAAGGTTCATGAAGTTGAGGAAGCTTGTTGAAATGTATGAGGCAACACACAGCTTTTTTCCACTGTCTGTAATACAATGCTGTAGAAAGTGACTGGGAGGTTAATGGCTGCAGTAAAAATCCTTTTCAATGAAAAAAGCACTGCTCTCTGTCCACCAGAACGCTAATGGGAATAGGAGGTGAAACGCTGCTGGAAAAAGCTTTTCTGTGTAACACACATGCACAGGTTATCCGTCCTATCTCTCTGCAGTGTAATGAATGAAGTAACTGGCCGCAATATGGCTGCTGATGATATAGGGCTGTGACATCGCAGGGGTTACTGGCTGCTGATAGGCTGCATCCTGCATGTGAATCAGGATCATCCCGCCTACCATTGTTCCACCCTTCCCAGAGTACCTTGCCCCATGTCCTCACATGTCGATCCGCCATTTTAGATGCCCTGGAGCCTGGACTGCACTAAATGGAGTTTAATGAAGCGATAGAATCGTGGCGATATTCGCATTAGTTGCAAATCAAATTTGTTATGAAATTTTTTACGAATTTGGATTTGTCAGCTTTGATTCGCTCATCTCTAGTGACAAGTGTGCCTCTGACTGAAACAGAATCTTCAGTAAAACCAGAAACAGATCAGGCGCAGAAACATGGGTTCCATCCGCCAGCTGAAGATGAGCCCATGGTGGGGCTAGAGTTGCACTGTCATCTGGAAGAACTGACTGAGACCAAGAAAGAGGAAGGTATGCTGAACCTTGTGAATAAAGATGAGCCCAAAGGGGGGGTTGAAATTGCACAGTCATCTGGAAGAGGTAACAAGAAAAGAAGCTACAGAAATGTCTGTGAATTATTCAGAAGTATTGAAGAGAGTTCATGTGGAGCTGGGTGCTGCGCTTACGGTCACAGAGTCCTGAGTGAAGTAGATGTGATGTCTGGAACAGAGATGGATCGTGACCAGGAAGGTCGAACGACTGGACCAGATGTTGTTGCAGACCAAGGAGCCCTAGATGTTTTGCCGGGCAGCGGAGAGATGGTGGTGAAGTGAAATAGAAGTCTGCAAGTGAGCAGAGAGTTCATGTTGAAGTAACAGAGAAGTCAGTGAGTGAGCAGAGACACAGTCCAGAGAGACTGTCTGGGAACTACCCTGAAGTCCAAGTGGCCAAGACCCTTACAAAGGGGGAGACTACTCCTAAAGGTGGAGAAGAGTTGGAACGAGTTGGCTTGAAGGAAGAGACAGGCCAAGGACAGGTGACTGTCAGAGGACAAGATAATGTCTCAAGGTCCAGCAGCGAGAATGAGGAGACCGCTGTAAGTAAGAGATCTCGGAAAAAATGAGCTGGTCTTGGTAAGAAAAGGCAGCAGATCCAGAATCCTGAAAAAAACATCAAAACAATCATCACCTGTCAGAGGAAAAAGAAAAAAAACGCTTGCAGACTTGAAGAAAGAGCAGGAAGCGAAGCTACAGCTGCAGAAAGATATGGAGCTCCACAAAAGTGAGTTTGTGGCTCTGCATGACAAACTGTCCCGCTCCCAGGATCTTGTGACCAGCACAGGAGAGCGAATTATAGAATCTGGCCAAGCAGATCTCATTCAAGGAGGAAAAAGTGGATGTTTTGTGTGAGGCATATCAGGCTCTACAAAGTGATCACAAGGCTAGATTGGTAGCCATGAAAGAGCTGGAGAAGGAGAAAGTGGTAATGGCTCATAAGGTGTAGAGCCTGGAAGCGCAGAAGGAAATGCACATTAAGTCTCACGCAGCTACCTTGGACTCATTGGGAAAGCAGCTAAAACGCAGATGAGAGACGCAGATGAGAGAACAACTGCTGTCCCTGGAGGATTCTGTCAAAAACTTGACAGAATTGCTGGAATGCGAGAAGGTGAATTCTGTGAAGCTCAAGAGTTAGCAGCAGAAAAATTTTACACTGGAAGGGGACATGAAGGTTCCTACAGAGAGAGGAAGAGATAAACAAACTCGCAAAGGGAGTGAGCACGTGGAAAAACTGTGCCAACAGGTCCAGTCAGGTGGAAGTGCGCCTTGAACGCGTAAAGGATTACAGTGAGGTTTGCTAGCAACTGGCTAAAGGTTGAAAGTTTCTCAGAGTGAAACTGAGGCAAAAGCAACCATTCGTGTTGAAGGCAAAATTGCTTGTAGAGAAAAAACTGATGACGGAGATGCTTACTCTAAAAGTGGCAGACTCTTAGCAATGGACTGAAGAAACAGGGCAGCTGAAGCGAGACTCACAAGAAGCTCTGGAGTCTGGATGCAGAGTCCGTGATCAGGAAAAGAAAAGCTATACACACTTAGACGGTCCTTCCCAGCAAAGCTCACACTACGGTCCAGCCATTGGTGAGAGAAGGCAGAGGCCTGGAAGGACCATCTTGTTGGCAGCCAGTGTCCAGGACATTGCCCCGAGCAACAGGGAGAAGGTGAGAGACTCCAAGGGAGTCTTTGGAACACAAGTTACATGGAACCCTCTCTAAAAAGTAAAGCTGAAAGTTCATGAAGACATACCGCAGATGTGCACAAAGGAATCTACTCATAAAGACTTTACAAAGACAGTGGGGTCCTATTTGGTGTATTATGACTCAGAGAATGCCCAGCTAGTCATCTTTTCTGACAATAACGTTACCATTAAGAGGGTGAACATGTTGAGTGACATACATTTCCAAAGTCTTCGGACAAAATTGTCTGTAATATTAAGAATCAAAGATGCCTGAAAGCATCTGGAAAGCTTATGTTCTTCAGTGTCCAGACTCCATGTGCAATTTGATGTACGAGAAGACTGGATGGGTTTAGTAATAGGCACTTGTGGCATAAATATACAACAAGCAAGGAGGATCCCTGGGGTGACGGCTGTTGTTCTTGATAAAGATACATGTACATGTTATGTGTATGGTGATAACCAAGATGCTGTGAAGAAGTTACCTGGAGTTTGCCGAGGAGGTAATCTGGGTTCCCCGAAACTTGATGGGAAAAGTCACTGGGAAGAAAGGAAGGCACATTAAGAAGATTGTCGACCAGTCAGCGGTTATTAGAGTTAGAGTTGCGAGTGATAAGAAGAGTTTCCAAGACAAGGGAGTGGCCCCCTTTGTATTCCTGGGCACAAAGGAATGTTTCACTAAGGCAACCATTCTACTGGACTGCCACCTCAACTGTTTGCAAAAAGTGAACAAACTTCAGCTGGGTCGATTGAAGAGGACGGCAGATGCATGGTCATGTGTGCACTGTCCTTTGAACATTCCCGGTGGTCTGAGCAGAGGGGGGGGGGGGTATGTGACAGTGTGTGTGAGTGAGTGTGTGTGTGTATATATATATATATATATATATATATATATATATAAAATCTTAGCTGAGTACCTGGCTTTTCCCGGTTTTTCATACCTAATCCTTGAGGAGCAGGAACATTAACATAGGAGGAAGCACTTATTCTCATATTCCTTTATCATAACACGTCCTCATATCTCCACCTCATATACCGTTCTCATCTACCGCTCTCATATCCTGTCCTCAGGTGGGGCTGTGATGATGAGATTGTAGGCCGAAAAAAGGAGGCGTGGTTTTGTGGTATTGGGTATGACTTGCAAGCCGGAGAAATGCACAAAAAGGGTAGAAAATAAAAGGGGTGTGGCTTAAATGGTGGGTGTGGCTTTGCATGATGGGGTGCGGCTGGACTGATGCACTCATCAGAAGATGCAGAGCAGAGCTTGGAGAAAGGTACTGGAAGTCCTATATGCTTGAATGGGACTTAAGACAACAACCCCATCCTTCACATAAGGGGTAGGTTAGGGTTAATTTAACTTTCATATATTTTTATTTGACATAAAAGTAACGTGTACTAAATTTCATCAAAATATCTTTAGCTATTTGGAAGTTATTCTGTAACTTACATTTTCCATACGCTTGAATGCGACTTTAAACAAAAACCCTGACCGTCGCAAATGGGGGCTGGTTAGGGTTAATTTACCTATACTATGTTTGTAGTTGACATATAAGTAACATATATACTAGCTGAGTACCCGGCACTAGCTGGTTTTTCCTACCTAATCCTTGTAGGGGAGGAAAAGTAACAAAGGAGGAAGCTTTTGTCTTCATATCCCATCCTCAAATCCTGACCCCATATCCCGTCCTCATATCCTGACCCCAAATCCATTCCTCCTATCCAGACCTTATATGCTGTCCTCATATCCTGACCTCAAATCCCCTCCTCTTATCCCATCCCTATATCCTGTCCCCATATCCTGTTCCCATATCCCGACCTCATATAATTTCCTCATATCCCATCCCCATATCCCATTCTGATATCCCGTCTCCATAATCAACCTCATATGCCCTCCCCATATCCTGACCTCATATCCTGTCCTCATTTCCTGTCCCCATATCCCGTCCCCATTTCCCATCTCCATATTCCATCCTCATATCCCGTCCTCATATCCCGACCTCATCCCGTCCCCATATCCTGTCCTCATATCTAATCCTCATTTCTAATCCTCATCTCCCGTCCTCAGGTGGGACTGAGTTGTGGTGAAGATATTGTAAGCAGAAAATAAAAGGGGTGTGGCTTAAATGGTGGGCGTGTATTTTCAAGATGGGGCATGGAATGTGGGGAGGGTTTGGCCTGCCAGCCGGACTGACGCATTCACCAGGAGATCCAGAGCAAAGCTTGTGGAGTAAGGTACCAGAAGTCCTACATACTTGCAGGTTAGGGTTCATTTAACTTTTATATATTTTTATTTGACATATAAGTAACATGTGACCAAGTATTATCAAAATATCTCCAGCCGTACAGAAGTTATGCAGTAACGTATATTTCCCATATATTTGTATTGGACTTTAAACAAAAATCCTGACCCTCACAAATGGGGGTGAGTTAGGGTTAAATCCCCTATCCTATGTTTGTTGTTGACATAAGTAACACATGGCCAAGTTTCATGTTAATATCTTTAGCGGTTTGGAAGTGATGCTGGAACATACACACGCGCACACACACACACACACATACATACACACACACACACACACATACATACATACACACACACACACACATACATACACACACACACACACACACACATACACACACACACACACACATACATACACACATACACATACACACACACACACACATACATACATACACATATACACACACATACATACATACACATACACACATTGGGGGATATTCATCAACGTATATAGAGTCATTTTAAGTATTTTCTCACACAAAATCTTGCGCAATGATATTTTCTGCGTTCTTTTGTGTGCGTTTATTTTGGTGGAACTTTTCCTAGCGAAGTCTTCCTGCAGGTGTACCGTAGAGCCCTTTAGCTGGTAGACATCGATTTACTAACTGCTTTTTTTTTTTTTTTACGCACAAAAAGAACGCAAATGTCATTTTTTTTGCGCAAATATACACCAGCTCCAAGCACACGTACAGAGCTCTCATAAGCCTGCCTTATATTTTTTTCAAGCTTTTTAGCCATTATTTTTGACTGTTATAACCGACAACAATTTGGATTAGACTGACATTTATTTATCGAGGTATACCACGCACCTGCCTATAACACGCACCCTCATTTTACCAAGGATATTTGGGTAAAAAAAGTTTTTTACCCAAATATCTATGGTAAAATGAGGGTGCGTGTGTGTGCGTGTATACCCCCAGGAAAGGCAGGGGGAGAGAGGCCGTCGCTGCCCGCTTCTCTCCCCCTGCCTTTCCTGGGGTCTAGAGCCCTGCTGCCGGCCCTTCTCTCCCCCTGGCTATCGGCGCCGCTGCCCGTTCTGTCCCCCTGACTATCGGTGCCGGCGCCCCATTGCCGGCGCCGATAGCCAGGGGGAGAGAAGCGGCGCCGACAGCCAGGGGGAGAGAAGGGGCACGGCGCGGCGCACTGACGTCATGTGCCGTGCAGCGCAT